>NC_050464.1:350346-700693 GCF_903995425.1 Onychomys torridus | reverse complement strand
TATATTATTTAAACTGCTTGGCCATTAGCTCAGGCCTACCATTGTCTAGCTCTTACTCTTATATTTAGCCCATTTCTGTTAGTCTATACTTTGCCACATGGCTTGTGGCTTACCGGTGTCTTTACATGTTGCTTCTCATGGCAGCGGCTGGCAGTGTCTCCTCGCAGCCTTCCTGTTCCCAGCCTTCTCCTCTTCCTTGTCCCCCCTACCTTATCCTTCTTGCCTGGCTACTGGCCAATCAGCACTTTATTTATACAGAGTGATATCCACAGCAGTGTATTACCTGAAAGTCAGGAGGACTCCCAGAATTCAGAGAGGTCTGCAAAGGCCCGTGGAACCTCAAGGTCCCCTTGACTGTAACACTGAGTTTAGTGGTTGGAGTGTGTAAGTCTCTCCTATCTTTACATCAGTGGCTTCCTGGGTGCCCCCCCCCCACCAAAGTGCCACTTGCCTTTCCCATATTGCCTCTTGAACAGATGCCCTCGGAGAACACCAACCTGCTGCTTCTCTAGGGCCCTCTATGCAGCTCTTGTGTTGCTCTCTGTGTTTGCTGTCCTACCAGCTTGGGACTCTCCGAGTGCAGAAAGACTTGCTGATGTGTAAGAGACTGGCTGTGCTGTGGAAACTGTCTGACGTGCTTCCGGGGCTGACATCTGGAGGAAGGTGTCTAGCTGTGACTTCTCACTTGTGCGCAATGAACAGATATACTCATGAGGACTCTTGTGAAACAAGATGAGGCTGGTCTGGACCTTAGGCATCATGCTCTGTGCCTAGATGTGTGGAAGGTTTATTTCAGCATTTCCTCAGATCATAATGGCTGCCGTTTGAATGATGTGAGATTTAAGGACATGGTTGGTTATTGGACAGAAAACATTCTGCAGGCTGTGTGTGCAGTATCTCACTTGATGTCAAGGATCGCAAGTGAAGCTAGATTTCTTGTATTTTATAGATGTGGAGCTGTGGATGTATAGATATTAACTACTGTGCTCCAAAGACATGGCAAGCCAGTTACGGAATTATGAATTTAAGCTTAGAATATCTGGCTCTGTGGGTCATTCTCTTAATCCAGATGCTATAGGAGAACTTAAATACTTTTAAATACACGCCCACCCATCTATTCACCCATCATAATTCAAGCCCCCTATGAAAAAAATAGATTATTTCAAATGGCCATGGATTTAAGAAAGACATTAAGTGTTTTTTTTTTCTTATTTTCTTTTGATGTTTTGAGACAGGGTTTCTCTGTGTAACAGTCCTAGCTGCCCTGAAACTCACTTTGTAGCCTAGGCTGGCCTCGAACTCAAAGATCCGCCTGCCTCTGCCTCCCAAGTGCTGGGATTAGAGACTTGTGTCACCACCGCCCTGCTGGCATTAAATCTTTCAGTCCACCTGTTCTTAGTTGTTAATCTGGTGAGGAGTGAAAACATGTCTGGTGAGGATGTCCAGGACATTTTTACATGTTTACAGCTGAATGTTCTAGAAATCAGTGCTTTTTGAATCAGCCATATTGGGAAGGAAGTGTTTTCTATACCCTGTTCCATGTGTTAATTTGTAGTTATGTATCTTTTTTTTTTTTCTTTTAAGACAAGGTCTCTCTATGTATCCCTGGTTGTTCTGGAACTGGCTCTGTAGACCAAGTTGGCATTGAGCTCCCAGAGATCCTCTTGCCTCTGCCTCCTCAGAGCCACCATGTTTGGCTGAAGTATTGAATCTTTTCTTTCCCGGAGCTTGCAGAGGCTTAGTGGAGAGAAACTCCACTAAGGATTAAACAGCATTCTCCAAGAGTGTACCTTTGGTCTAATGCAGTGGCCCTCAACCTCTGGGTCACAGCCCCTTTGGGATCCAACGGCCCTTTCGTAGGGGTCACCAAAGGCCATTGGAAAACACAGATATTCACATTTACGTTCACAACAGTAACAAAATTACAACTATGAAGCAACAACTAAAACAATGTTGTGGTTGGGGGTCACCCCAACATGAGGAACTGCATTAAGGGTCACAGCCTTAGGAAGGCTGAGAACCACTGCTCTGATGGAAACATCCCTGGCTACTCAAAGCAGGAAGAGGGACTTGAAGGAAATCTGGGACCCAGTCTCCTCCACCGTGAGTGTAGGGAATGAGCGAGATGACCCAAAGGCACTCTCTTGTTCTGATAATCTGATTCCTCACACTTCTAGTTCCGCGTCTGGAAAGCCAGGCATGCTTCTTGCACATTCTTCCCACCGTGTATGTCCAAACATCACGTCTTTCGTACTAGGTTTTGCACATCACAACACTTAGACAATCCTTTCTATCTTGGAGAAACAGCATGCCGGGAAAGGGATGCTTAAAATTCTCATTTTAGACCAGTCAAAAAACCGTCTCCCCCTGCTCTTCGGAGATGTTTGTTCTTTACCATACCTTCCTAACTGTTGAGTCTGGGGACTGAGTGAGGGGGGTAGGGTGGGAGAGTGTCCCCATCACCAAACAACCATTAGCGCTGAGCCCCGACCTACAGCCGCTTTCTGAGCTGTCCCTAGGTCCCCTTTGTAGACTGGCAGGTCTTTTAATAGGGATAAGATGCTGGTGTGGCTGCTGCTGTATTGGCTCTCGACTCGGAGTTTTGCTAATGTTGCCTTCATATTCTAGATTTGGCTCTTTTGCCCTGTCACCTTAACATATCTTTGCTGTTAAAAAGAAATTCAACATCATTGAAAACTAAAACACTGGAGTCTGAGATCAACAGCAACTTAGTGGCATGAATAATAATATTTAGCATCTCCTGGAGACTTCCTGTGTGAGACAGACAGGCTGGCTCATTTGATTTTCTATGAGGTGGATATTATTTGTTCCAAGTTCCCCTAGGCACAGAGAAGTAAGTTGATCCAGTCACATGATTAATTTTAAGGGTGGAGCCCAGGCAGGCTATTGGTTAAAATCTTGCTCCATAGATTAGGGAGACTGTAGTTTAGTGGGTCTCAGCCTCCCCAGTGCTGCGACACTATAATTCAGTTCCTCATGTTTGGTGACCCCCCAACCATAAAATTATTTTTGTCGCCACTTTGTATCTGTAATTTTGCTACTATAATGAACCACAATGTCAATATCTGTGTTTTTGAGACCTACAGGTTGAAGAAGCCCTGCTGCAGTTGACGGGAGACTGGCCAACTACACTCCAGTAGTTTGACATTAACATTTATTGGGGAGAAACACAAACTATTTCTGATTTTGGATGCTTGAGAACTGAAGGCATGCACGGTAACTTCGCTTATCACAAAGACACTGGTGCAACATCTGCTATGGACCAGTGGCTTCTGGGACCTCTGAAGAAACGAACTTGTTGGATGGCAGCTTTCTCCAAATTAAAACATTTGTTGGACAGGGCAGGGGGCTCTCCCAGGCCAGGGGTGGTTCTTCCTGGGCAGGGGGGCTCTCCCAGGGCAGGGGGGCTCTCCCAGGGCAGAGGGGCTCTCCCAGGGCAGAGGAAGCTCTCCCAAGGCAGGGGAGCTGGCCCAGGGCATAGGGGAACTCCACCATTGCTGGGGAGGCTCTTAGACTCGGGAGGTAAATAAAGGCCCTATGTCTGGAAAATCTGAAACCTGCAAGATCCTCCAAGGCTCTCCCCAGCTTTGTAGAAACAGTCTACAGTTTGGGAGGAGTAGACTAGCTGCCTGGAGGAGACTCTGGCCTGTGGAGCTGTCTGCAAGTCACACACACACACACACACACACACACACACACACACACACACACATACACCCCTGTTTAGCATCCCTATAAAAACTCACTAATCAACCAAGCTGGACTTCAGTGCAATCGTTACTTTTGCGTCTTGGGCTTCCCTTTTGGGATCAGTGGACATGTATGCTGTGTTGCTCTCACCACAAAAAAAAGTTTCTCAGAGATGACGCATGGGCTTTGAGCTGTAAGAAGAGCCAACAATTGGAAACACCTCTGGCCTTGGATTTTACATGACTGCATAGATGATGATGTAATAACGCCATGTAGACTTAGAAGCCCCAGGAAACCGTCGCGACAGGAAGGGTGGGCTTTGACTGTCAGGGAGAAGGGGGGCGGCAACCAACTGGGAAAAGAGTGAATGCTGGACAAACTGGGACTGTGTCCCCGAGAAGAGAGAAGAGTGCTGACTTGTTGATCACGATGCTTGGCTGTCAGCAAGTGCCAATCACTCTTAAAGAGCCATCTAGCGATGGCTCCCAGAGTCAGACTTGGCCTGGGAAGAAGAGTTGAAGGTGTTGGGGAAGCCGTTTGGGTTTGGGTGAGACTTAAGGTAGTCAGTCAGACCCCAGAAACTCAAGGAAAGGAGATTGGTAGGTCAGTAGACAGCCTAGGGCAGCCCTGGCGGTTAGGCTCATTTCCCACGACTGTGGCCGGTGACTTAAAGGGATGAGTGTGATGTAGCTAACATGAATGCCATGTAGTTGCAACCTGGAGTGAGGTGATCAAAAGTACACAGCAACACAGACATTCTCACTAAAACTCCAGGATGACAACGGGAATGGGGGCGTTGCTGTGGGATGTTCTGTATATTAAATGTGTTGCTCTGATTGGTTGATAAATAAAACACTGATTGGCCAGTAGCCAGGCAGGAAGTATAGGTAGGACAAGCAGAGAAGAGAATTCTGGGAAGTGAAAGGCTGAGGCAGAGAGACACTGCCAGCCGCTGCCGGTAAGCCACTGGCCACGTGGCAAAGTACAGATTAATAGAAATGGGTTAATTTAAGATAGAAGAACTAGATAACAAGAAGTCTGCCACAGCCATACTGTTTATAAGTAATATAAGCGTCTGTGTGCTTATTTTATAAGTGGGCCTTCCAACCGCCGGGCTTGGCGGGACCTGGAGAGAAAACTCCAGCTGCAGGCGGTCACATGTCAGGAGGCACTGTGGAGCCTGCCTGCCCACTTTAGGGTGGCCAGTACTGTCTTCAGATGGTGACAGACACCTGCCTTTGTAGGCTGTTCATTGCTAAGGTGATAGAGTTTCCAGGGCTCAGTCTTACTTCAGATGGTTGTGTGGACAGCTGGGTTGGTTTGCCCTCTGTTTTTGAGTTTTCATTTAGAATGCTATTAGTAATTAGCATAGGCATAGAAGGATTCTGTGCTGTGTTTCCAGCGTCCACCATTCTCTGGCCTCAGTGTGTGCCGTTCGATGCATAGCAGAGTCCTTTAACCCGGAAGCAACCAGACAGAACCCACTTGCAGATGCAATCATGTTAGAAGTAAATGAGAGGTTTTCTTTCAGGGACTGCAAGCCAGGGTCGGGGGGACGGCTCAGTTGGTAAAATGCTTTCTCTCCAAGCATGGAGACCTGACTTAGGAGCCCCAGCCCTCCTTTACAAAGCAGAGCATGGTGGCACACCCCTGTAATCTGAGTGCTGGGGAGGCAGGGAGAGGAAGATGTCCGGGGTTGCCGGCCATGCAGCATAGTTGAATCAGTGAGAGCTCTAGGTTTGCCGGTGGGTCTGTCTTAACAATAAAGATGGACAGTGATTGATGAAGACCTCTGACAGTGGGTTGTAGCCTCCACATAGACATGCACACACACACACACACACACACACACACACACCACACACACCACACCACACACACACACACACACACACACACCACACCACACACAACACATACACACACACCACACATACCACACACACACACACCACACACACCACAGACACACACACCACACACACCACACACATACCATACATACACACACCACTCACACACCACACACACCACATACACACACCACACACAGACACACACACCACACACACAGACACACACACCATACACACACCACACAGACACCACAGACACACACACCACACATACATACACACCACACACACACACACACCACACACACACACACACACCACACAAACCACACACACACTCACAACACACACACATACACACACCATACACCACACACACACACACACACACACACACACACACACACACCATACACACACCACACAGACACCACAGACACAGACACACACACACACACACATACACACACACCACAAACAAAACAAAAACATTGTCCCTAAGTGTTTGTCAATATTTTTTGGCCCATCATGGGACCCATCATGCTAATAGGAATCAATAAAGACAAGAGACAGGGAATTCATGAAGAAGCATCAGTAATGGCTTCAGAAATGAGCATTTTAAGAAGATTCTGTCTGAAGATGACGTTTTTTACCTCCAGTCGCGAAACGAGCCTCCACACCATCACTTGGTTGGTAACAACTTTTCATCAGATCAAATTTCCTCCAGATTTAACTTTTCTCCTTGTCTATCCCAAATGTCTTGGTCATTTGTAAAGAGAAACAATGGGGTACACATCTGCCTCATTCCCAGGATGGTCTGGGCTGATAATGTTCACACCATTAGTAAAAAAAAATTAATAAAGAGCTAAATAAGATGTTTCCATGTCATCATCACTAGAGCTTCAAGAAGTTGGCTCATTCCAAAGATCTGACTTACCATCTATTCCGTGACACCAAAGTAAAGCTTTTGGAAGTTCCCTGTTGTGAAGGGATCATTATTTAACATCAGAGGTAAAATTTATTTATTTTTACTGTGATAATGACAAGAGTAAATTTTAGTGGATTTAAGTATTGTGGCAAAAGCAATGGTCTTTATTTTACTTTATTTTTCAAGGCTTTATTTTTAATTTATGTGTGTGGTGCTTTGCCTGCCTGTGTTGTAAATGCACCATGTGTGTGCAGTGCTGGCAGAGACCAGGTGAGGATGTCAGATCCCCTGGAACTGGAGTTACAGATAATTGTGAGCCACCATGTGGGTGCTGGGAACTGAACCCAGGTCCTCTGGAAGAGCAGCCAGTGCTCTTAACTGCTGAGCTGTCTCTCCAGCCCCTACAGTGACTCTTACTAATGGAAAACATATGGAGCATGAACAGAATGGGTTGTCAGACATGCATACTACATTGCTTCATCCAATTAAGTTTTAATATTGTGCTAATTGAAGTAGAAGCTGCGGATGTTACAGTGTTAATGCTTATACATGATCACAATTACAGTAATTGAGCGATAAAACTTTTGTGATTATTACATTTTTTTTGCATTCATCAAAACTGAATGCACTACATCTCTGCTTCGAACTATGAGCCAGTGTTTGGTTACATCTGTGCCTCTGAGGGATGGCTTTGTGTTACAGCGACATTGAACTTTCTGAATTTTGTTCACAATTAGTTGGAAATTTTGACTCTTTTATTCAAAGGATGACACATGAAAAACTTTATTCTCACAAAACTTTTGGTGAATTGTAATTGCTGAGAAAATAGTTTACAAATAGAAAGATCTTAAATGCCCCTTTAAAGAAAACACAGTACAAACTAGACAATGATATCTCAAACTGTTTTTCACATTTAATTTTGGATTACTCTGTTTTCACCTTGGAGTGTATTGAATTGCACAGAGATTTTCGATGGTACTCTTACTTTAATTAAAAATTTATGTTCTGTATCAAAAGACAGTCTTTGACTTTGCAGTATTGGCATTTAACCAAACCTTGAAAACAATAGAGAGAGAGACAATGTGGTTGTTGAGTTTTTCTCATAGAAATATTTGATTAAAATAGAGGCCATTGATGGTTCCCTTTAAAAATATTTGGTTGAAGTGAATGTAAGCATTTCCAGATGAGAGGAGCAGGGGATGAAGAAAGCTTTCCATGCTTCTAAGAGGGTAAATGTGCAAAAGTGTTGGGAGAGGAGAGGAGAATGCACGCCCTTCCTGTGACATCAAAGTGTGGCTTCTCTCTGGTAGTGACTAGATACTTTGGAGGGCCATGACATATTGGGGGGCTCAGTGTGGGCTTCTATTTTCTATTGGTTGTTTAGGAGCTGCTATAATGAACTAAGGTGCTAAGAGAGGAGGCCACATGTGCAGCATGTCCCACGCCTGCTCAGCAGACTGACAAGGCACCAAGTGTGCTACTTACTCTCCTTACCTGACGATCACGAATGTCCTCCATCACCAATGGCTCTGTCAGGCATGCACGTGGGCTGTAGACATGTTCATGCTCCATGCCCATTCTGAAAGAGCCACCCACGTGTCTTCAACCAGGCTTCGATGTCATCTGTTCTTTCCAAGTCTCTGAGCAGGCAGTCAGATGAGTCATTATAGATTTGTTCCCGAGCCCTTTTCTTCTTCTGCATGATGTGGGTGACCGGATGTACCACTCAACATTCTGCCCACCAGGATAATTACCCCTCATCTCCATCTTACCCCCAGCCCCCGGGCTTCTTGTGGTGCTGTAGGTATTCACTTCTGGATGGTGACCACACAGCAACCTGACTCACCCTTACATAAGGCCAATGCTTTATCTTCTGATATCTAGACATACTAGACTCCCCTCAGAGCCATGGGCATGGGTTTAGGGGAGCCTAGAAGCAGCAGAGCTAGGGTCATAAAAATTAGAACCAGTTATGCCTGTGTCTTCTCCATCTACTTAGACAGACTTTCCTGTGTGGCTTTAGCAGTTTACAAGCAAGTGTTGATGTGAGTGTTCAGTTCAACAGTTTGGTGGACTGAAATCAGGATGGGAAAGTGGGTTGCATTCAACTTAATATTACCTAGGAAGATGTTAAACTTCTATTGAGGACCAGTGGCCAGAACTGGCTTGCTTTCAGGATGGAGAGCCAGGGAGTGGGGGCATTGGGCTTTCTGTCCACTGCATTGGGTCTCCTCTGACACTTCTATACCATATACCATCCGGTCTGCTGTTATATGATTTAAATAATGGTAGGGTGGCTTGAACCACAGCCTAAATCTGCTGAGGAACCCTTTCTTGATGGCTCCACTCAACTGCTAAAATTCTGGTTTCTTAGTAAAAGAATATAACTTGCTATCCTCAACAAAGGTTGACCCAGCTTCATGCTTATTTCCTTCTACTAAGTGGTTTGGATGCAACACATTGGCTGTTACAGAGAGAGAGAGAGAGACAGGCAGATGATCTTAGAGATTCTCTCCTGAGATATGTAATGCACCTATGGCTTTAGAAATGAAAGGTACTCAATACAACCTTCTCACCATGACCAATCATTGTATATTGGAATCACACAAAGATCTGATACACCACGGCAATCTTAGGTGCATATCAGCATTGAGCCCTGTCTTTGGAGCTGGGTAGGTAGCGCTAACTGTTGGTCCTGTCAATGAAGATCCTGCAGATCGAACTAAACTGTGGAAATTATTTGTAACAGTGGGGGACACACAGCACAACCCACAGTCATTCCTCACAACTGGTCTGACCTTTGCTCCCACCAAAAGAGTAATTAGGGATGAGCTAGGAACCACCATCCTTTCCCCTTCAAGTCTTTGATGATGGCACCCCCACCTGTCCTTCTAGCTTTGCCTCCATGTGTGAAGAAACTAGAGAGGTGTCTGGTGACTGATCTGTCATCCTGTTTCCACTGTATAGTACGTCTCAGTTTCGGGATAGAGCCACCATCTATGCCCACAGCTCCACAAGTCCTGGAGTTAGATGGACAAAGATCATGACCCCTTCTAACACCAGCTTCCATAAGTCCCCACACTAATTTGTGGTCCAGGAGGAATTCTGAGCTCTGTCTGGTGTGTGCATATTTAGCTGGAGAGATCCTCACAGTCTACAGGTTGCAGCAGTGTTGATTTTTTGACTGTGACTTCCTGCTGTGTTGGCTAAGGATGTTATCATAGAGGGCAGGGAGAGTGTGCAGGACTTCCTGGAAGTACAGTCCTCCATATCCTGTGTATAATTAATCCAAAGTGAAAATGTAATTAACCCAAAATGAAAACTCTTGCTTTGCTGGAGTATTGAGTAGAGAAAAACGCAGCAAGGTCAGTGTCCAGCACAGAGAATAGACCCATATGCACATGCTCACACACTTGCCACTCCTAATATCCCACCAATGAGGCGTATTTATCCTTCATGCTTAACTCTGCAGTCTTCCCTTTGGACCTAGGGCACCACTGAGAAAACATCTGGCAGAGATAAACCCCTCCCAAAGACTGGCCCCTAACCAACATTGGTGAAGGTGACCATGACCTTCTGAAGTCAGGCATGCTGCAGCCTCACTTCTACCCTCTGGGGGCAGTTGCACAATGATGCAGAGTGTGGTGGTTTGTGTAGGTGTGGCCCCCATAGATTCACGTGTTTGAATGCTTGGCCTATAGGGAGTGGCACTATTAGGAGGTGTGGCCTTGTTGGAGGAAGTGTGTTATTGTGGGGGTAGGCTTTGAGGTCTCATAGTCTCAAGCTGTGCCCCGTGTGGGACACAGTTTACTTCCTATTGCTTGCAGATCAAGATGTAGAACTCTCAGCTCCTTTTCCAGCACCTGCAGGCCACATGCTTCCTGGAATAATGGACTAAATTAAACTTCTAGAACTGTAAGCCAGCCCACAATTAAATGTTTCCCTTTCTAAGAGTTGCTGACTAAGACAGAGGATAGTGGTGGTGGTGGACATGGTAAGAAAGCCTCAGTGAACAGAAGATCTTGGGATGAGGGTCCAGGGAAGACAGATTAGGGCAAACAGAGACTTCTCTTGTGCTCAAAAATCAAAGAGCTCTGATTCTGGCTCAAGTAGAATCATCTGTAAAGACGGGGAGCTGCTGTTCATTTCTGGACTCAGGCTTGTTTAAGAACTTGGGCACAAGTCTAAATATGTAATTAAAGTTAATCTTGTTGCTATTACCTTATTCATTACTGAGATTTACTGATTGCTTTCAGGGATCATTGTAAAACCAGTTTCAAATGGAAGCTGTTGCCTCACTTTTTTTTACTGTAATTTCTAAGAGTGCCTATATTCTTCGGTTGCTAAGGAACACATGGATAATGTGTTATCACACTTCTATCTGGTGCTATTTGGATAATTTCAGTAACTACTCAAGAGATTGCTTTAATAGTATATCATCTTAAATGGGAAGAAATGACTAATTCTAGGCTGTTTGGGGAAAAATGACTGAAGTTATTTCCTCAGAGGCAGGAGGTTCATCAGCTAAGGGGGAGAAGCTAGTATGGGCTTCACCCCTGCCTCACTGCTGCTGCCTTCCAGAAGTTCACCTCTGCCTTCAGTGTCTCAGTGTGCACAGGCATTCAGAACTTTCCAGACTGTCAGAGGGCTGACAGATGCAGAGGAGGGATTTTTTTTAAAAGGAATATTTTGTTCCGGTGACTTTATTGTTTTCCGTTAAACTGGGTAGAGATGCAAGCAGGGATTAAATAAGGAGATGCCACCCATGTGTCCCTGGTTGGAGTTACTGAGACTTGCTGGGCTGGTCAAAGACATAGCTCCCTGATGGTGTGTTTGCTTCTTTGTCTTACAAGAGTGTCCTGGAACAGGTGGCCCAAGCTCAGAAACTACTCACCCGGGCATGGGATCAATCAGCTATGGTGCAGATCTTAGCCTTGAGCACAGATGCCACGCTTACTGATCTCCTCTCCAGCTCCCCCAACGCTGAGCAGCTCGTGGCCGGTTCAGGTTGTAGGAACACCACAAGACCCAGCAGCTTTCTTCGCCCACCCTCCTCTCCCATTACCTGGATCCCTCCCTTTATCTTGGAGAGTTTGGAGGGAGAAAAGCTGCCATCTGTGTGGCCTCTCTATTCCTTTAGCCTACATTAGGGCACTAATCTGTCCTTTCCGAGGTCAGTGTGGCCTCTGTGCCCCTCGTCCTGCAGAGCTTCTCTGCGGCGTTTCCCACAGGACAGCATCTCTTCATCCCTGGCTCTCCGCTCTTCTGTTTGAAGCTCTCTCTCTCTCTCTCTCTCTCTCTCTCTCTCTCTCTCTCTCTCTCTCTCAATGCTCCGTTTCTCTTCCTTTTTCTTCTTAGTCCTCTTCGCCAGCTCCTCCTTCCCCCCTGTATGATTGTGGTGCTTGGCAGGATTTGTTCCTTAAGCCTGTCTGCTTTTACCTCTGTCTTGGACACCCTTTGACCTAGACCTAGAGCGGACATCTCCGTTTCTGCCTTGTGCCTGTCCCATGCTAGTGCTGAAGATACACAGGTGACTGAGCCTGTGACCTTTGACCTCGCTCTCATTCTAGGTCTAGAGGGAAAGACTGGTAAAGAACAAGAACACGTTAGCTGTTCCACAGTCCTAGTGGGGGCCAAAGCAAGTGTGCATGACGGAAGAAGACAGGCTAGACAACACCCAGTAGGTACTTAGTGTGTTGTACAATAATTAAAAATGGTGGCTTGGATGGGGGGGCTAATCAAAGTGATGATGGGTAAGGAGGGCAGAGGGGCCTCTTCAGAGTGCACCCACCCTTCAAAGCATCAGGCCCAGCACATCCCCTTGAGGACTGAATTCCCCGAACAAAGGAATGATCTGACTCTTTATAACCTTTAGGGAAGGTGGGAAGTCCACATTATGTGAGTTGGTTCATAGTAGCATTTGTGACAGGGAACACGGGGAATCCAGGAACCATAAACTGAAGTTGTCTAGTCACAGCACAGACCGTTTCTTAATTCTGTTCCAGAGAGAGCTGGGAGAGGTGTGTTCTGACTAAGGCTGTGGAGTCAGGCCTGAAAGTACAGGCTAGCTGGCTGGTTTTATGTCAGCTTGATATAAGCTAGAGTCATCTGAGAGGAGACTCTAAGAAAATTCCTCCATAATTTAGGCTGTAGGCAAGACTGTGGGGCATTTTCTTAATTAGTGATCAATGGGGGAGGGCCCAGCCCATTGTAGGTGGTTTCATCCCTGGGCTGGTGGTCCTGGGTTCTATAAGAAAGCAGGCTGAGCAAGATATGGGGAGCGAGCCAGTAAGCAGCACCCCTCCATGGTCTCTGCATCAGCTCCTGTCTCCAGGTTCCTGGCCCTGCTTGAGTTCCTGTCCTGACTTCCTTCAGTGATGAACAGCAATGTGGAAGCAGAAACCAAGCAAACCCTCTCCTCCCCAGGCTGCTTTGGTCATGGTGTCTCATCACAGCAATGGCAACCCTAACTACGACCCCAGCATTCTAACAAATGTAATGTACTTAATGGGTCATTCGAGAGCTCTGCCCTTCACCTTCTCTCTCTGGGACTCAGGCTGATGGAGAAAACCATCATTTGATGTGGGTGGTCAACAGGACAGAGAGAGAAAAGAATGTGACAGGTCATGTAATCTGAAGCTTCTGCTGGAGAATGATGTCATCTCTGCTGGAGAATGATGTCACCTCTGCCAACATTTCATTGGCTGTCAAGCATCTTTTACAAAAGATGGTCTTCCTAGGTACAAGCCTGTGGCTTGCTCTGCATTCCATACACCTCCAGAATTTGCCAAGGGAGCAGTCAGAGATAAGGAGGTGGTCTGCCCTGGAGGGAGCATGCTCTAGTGAGGGACATGCACGGACAGAGCACTACACTGATCTTGAAGGAAGAGCAGCTTCTCGTGCAGAGAGAAGGAAATTTCTTATATAAACTCTGTAAGAGGTTTGTCTAATTGCCAGGGCCTCATGGATCTCAGGCTCAAGTCCCACAAACTTCTGCATCAAGTGACTATTTCTATTTTTAATATTTATTTATTTTTGTTTCGTGTATGAATGTGCGCCTGCATGTGTGTCTGTGCACCATGTGCATGCAGTGCTGGTGGAGGCCAGGAGGGGGCAGCAGATCCCCTGAAACTGTAGTTAGAGATGCTTGTGAGTCACCATGTGGGTGCTGGGAATAGAATCCAATTCCTTTGCAAGAACAGCCAGTGCTCATTTGGTGTTAACTTCTCAGCACTAGGCATTTGCTTAGCACGGGAATGGAGAGACTGAAGGAATGGCCAACCTCAGATGAAGTGCCACCATGAGGAACCTTCTCATGGCCAGTCACACCAGTGGTCTTACCCCCTTTCTCTGAATTCAGGGTGCACTCCCCTCACTGGGACCTTGGTGTCACCAATGGCCGTTCCACCTTTTCCCTCACTGTGCCCAAGTTATTGAAGACTCCGTTTGTGTCCCAGGGTTTCTCCACCTTCAGTGCCACCTTGTCCCCTCTCGGGCCTGGTTTGTAAAGGGGCAGGTAGCAGCTGGAGACCGCTTCTTCTTCTTCTTCTTCTTCTTCTTCTTCTTCTTCTTCTTCTTCTTCTTCTTCTTCTTCTTCTTTTTGGTTTTTCGAGACAGGGTTTCTCTGTGTAGCTTTGCACCTTTCCTGGAACTCACTTGGTACCCCAGGTTGGCCTCGAACTCACAGATCCTCCTGGCTCTGCCTCCCGAGTGCTGGGATTAAAGGCGTGCACCACCACCGCCTGGCTCCCTGCTGCTTCTTATGTGCCTGTTTGTGTTGTGTTTAGTGGTGTCTGCGGTAGTTTGAATGTTACTGGTCCCCATAAGCTCACAGGGAGTGGTACTGCTAGGAGGCGCAGCTTTGCTGGAGGAAGTGTGTCACTGTGGGGGTGGGTTTTCAGGTCTCCTATGCTCAAGTTATGCCCAGTGTCAGTTCACTTCCTGTTGCCTACAGATCACGACGTAGAACTCTCAGCTCCTTCTCCAGCATCATCTCTGCCTGCACGCCACCATGTCCGGCTGTGATAATAGTGGGCTAAACCTCTGAAACTGTAGGCCAGACTCAGTTAAATGTTTTCCTGTATGAGAGTTGTCGTGGTGCCTCTCCACAGCAATGGAAACCCTGACGAAGACAGTGCCCCTCTAAAATCCAGGGGTAACTGAGAGCGTGGTATTACTTGGGGAATTAACTAAGAATGCTCGTGAGAGATCTGCAGTGTGACGTTCAGTGAGGCATCACTTGCTATAGTCAAGACACAGACCCAACTTCACTGATGAGCAGAGGGGCGGGCAAAGAAAGCATTGTGTACAAGCAAAATGGAAGACTATTCACCTACAAATGAGGGCAATTCCATCATCTGCAATGGCATGAATGAACTTGGAGGACATCATGCCAAGTGAAATAAGCTAGGCACAAAACCAGCAGTGAATGCTGTTCACTTTTGTTTCTTTACATTCGTATAGTGCTGGGGATGGATCCTGGGCCTTCTGCATGCTGGGTGACTGCTCCATTGTGGAACACGTAGAACATGTTTTCACTTATATGTGGAATCTAAAGCCATTAAACTCCTAGAGGGTAGAATGGGGTCACCAGATGCTGGAAGGTAAGGGGATAAAGGTATGTAATTCAGTGCAGAGGGTCCACACCTTGAGTTAGAGAAAACCTAACTTGTGAGGTAAGGAACACAGGAGTTACTTCCAAAAGAATGCCCCCTGACCCCTGACAAAGGAAATGGAAATGTTATTGAGGCAACTATGTGTTCATATAGGAAAGTCCTTTATGAGTGAGTTCGTTCTTGAGCATACCCAGTTAAAAGTCATAGTTCAAGGGGGAATGATGCTGGACACATTTTGGGGCATGCACAACTCAAAATCATATTTGAAAGGTTAAAATGGTGGCTGGGAACACTTAGGCATGCCCAGCTCATATATGAAGATGACAGACAGGAATATCGATGGACCCGCTCAGTTTTCTCCAAAAAGTTATAGCTGAGAAAAGGGAAAACCGACTTTGAAGGTTAATATAAAAATTTGCCCCTAACGTTGCCTGCCTTGCTTGGGGGCTGATGGGAAGATACTGGTTAATGGTTCAAAGCTGCAGTTAGAGAGAAGGAATAAGTTGGAGTAGGAGAGAGGCCTTAAAAGTTAAGAGCACTGGCTGAACTTCAAGAGAATGGTCCGTCCACATAGCCATTCACAACCATCTGCAACTCCAGCCCAAGGTGATCTGATGCCCCTTTTTGGCCTCCAGTTGAATTGCATGCATGTAATATACAGACATACATACATGGAGGTAAAATTCCCAGACACATAAAATAAAATAATGAAGTTTGAGATCTACTGCCCAGTGTGGTGGCTATAGTTATAACGATGAACTGCTTCCCTTTTTAAAACTAAGAGTTTAAATTTCAAATGTTATCTTTTTTTTTTTTTTTTTTTTTGGTTTTTCACGACAAGGTTTCTCTGTAGGTTTGGAGCCTGTCCTGGACTAGCTCTGTAGACCAGGCTGGCCTCGAACTCACAGAGATCCACCTGCCTCTACCTCCCAAGTGCTGGGATGACAGGCGTGTGCCACCACCGCCCAGCCAAATGTTATTATCTTAAACAATAAGTATGTGAGGAGATGCTGGTTAGTTTGATTAAATAATTTTAAATTGTACTCAACTATTATAACATTCCTCATAAGTCTGCATAATTACATTTGGTTAAATCACAATGGGGCACAAATAAAAAGAACGGGACTTTATTTGGAAACAGTGTCTTTGCTGATGCATTTAATGAAGATGAGGCTGGAGTGGATTAACTGCTGCTGACCCAGTGACTAGGGTCCTAGCTGTAAGAGAAGACAGGGTCAGAGGCAGCATGCGTGGCACTACCAACTGTCAGAATTGAGGAGAGACGAAGAGGGCCTTTCCCTGGAGCTGCCATGGGGTGTGCCCCCTGACACCACCACTCTGGGGCCTCTGTCCTCTTGAACTGTTCTTTTAGGTTGCTCCGTTTGTGGCACGTGTTAAGGGAGCCACGGGAATGAACGCACATGTTGCTGTTTGTGCTGGGCTTTGCTCCGGCAAAGGGGGAGGAAGCCGCCATGTTGTCCAGGGTTCCCTAGCACCAGCTCCCAGGCGGGTATACCAGCCTCCCGGGTTTTCACATCACTTGACCACAAATCCAGTTGTTTTCGGGGCTCTGCCTGATCTTCCCATGGCTAACCTTGTCTTCGTCTTTCTCAGGAGGCGTTTCGGAGAACTATGGAAAGCCAGCACAGGCATCTTTGTCTCAGGCCCCTACAGGTGGGAGAGCCGGGAGGGAGGGTGGGGTGGGGGGTGATGTGGAAGTTGTTCCAGCCTTGCTCTCTGGAGTCCTGTGCAGGAAGTGAAGTGGAGGGCACCATGGTAAACAACGACGGCCTATAAGCTTTCTCACGCTCCTGCCTCTGCTTTCCTCCTTGTTCTCTCCATCCCGGCCCGTTCTCAGCTGCCACCACCCCTCCCCCAAGTACAGAATTTGATCACACTCTGGTGAGGCCAATAGCTAATGTGTGTTAAAAAGTATTGCTGCTAAAGTTCCTTCTCTAGGGGGGAAGTAAACACCATCTTTCATTCCTTCTGAGGTCTCAAAGGCAAACTGAGGCCGGACTCATTAGAGTTCAGTCTGGGATTTACTGGGCTCTCTTACAGATCGAGGGAAAAGGGGTGACCTTAAGGCAGCTGCGCTGCAGGGATGGTTGTTTCCCCGTGGCTGGGTGATCAACAACCCGCCCCGCCCCCTCCACCCTGGGCCCCCCTGCACCCCACCCCCGTTCCTTCTCCACCTGTGTCCTCTAGCCCCTTCCACAAGACCATGTGCAATTAGGAAGAAGTATAGACAACTGGATGGGAAGGGGTGGGCGTATACTCAGGTGAGGTCCATGACCCTCCCCACCCCTGCATTCTGTGGGGGAAGGTCAACAGTTAACAGGGTACAATGCTCTTCTGTGAGCAGGCCCTGCAGAATTCCTGAAGGTGGCAGCAGTTTGGCCTGGAGGACAGTCCTCCACAACACCTGTACAACAGCCCTGTGAACGAGATGATATTACCCCAGGTTATGGATGAAGAAACAAAGCCTCAGAGAGGCTAAGTGGCTAGCCCAAGATCACACAGTGAATAAGTAGCAGAGGAACGATTTGAATCTAGACACTTAAACCACAAAGCTCTTAGTGCCCCAGGTCCTAACAGATATGTTTATCACAACGTCCTGCTTCCACAGAATTTCAGCATATGGCTCTTTTCAGTGTACAAAAGGCAATCTAATGTAGTTCAATTGAGGATACATTGAGCATACTGGGCTCAATACTATCAGTACAATATTGGTGAAATTATTAAGGCCACTCCACGTAGTTAAAAGGGAGGTTTATTTTGTGGGGTAACTTACAAATGAAGGGATAGGTTGCAGGGTCTGGGAAAGGTATGGCGCAGTCCAGCGGTGTTCTCTGAAGAACTCTGCTCGGTCTACCTCCAGCGTCTAGGGTCCTGGAACCAAGAGGGGCCTCTCCTCTTGATCCTGGGTCTTCAGCGTCCTTGTAGGCGTGACCATTACCAAAGCCTCAATGGGGGTTGGAACTTCCAGGCCAAGGCTGGGATGGCTACCCACTACATCTCCCCCTTTTATCTAAATAAGAAGGTTCTAACCTAATACAAGACTGTATAGAAAGAAATGGTTATTAAATATTGTCCAGGAGTAATGGGGGGAAATGACCTAGATAAGTTGGAATTAAAATCAATGCAAACAATGTCAAGCAAAAAACACATACTAAAATCCAGGGAAGTCTAGAGTGTGGGTAGGTGGCATGTTACAAAGATCATTCCAAAAGGTGTCCTATCCTAAAGAACCTGAGTCTAATACTTAATACATTCTATCTAAGATATTATGTATGTATATATACTAAGTTGTAACTATAACTGCTAATCTCCAACCTCATCAAAGACCTGAGAAGGAATATAATAATACCTGAGGAATGGGAGAAGGACGCAAGCAACTTTTGGGAGTCTTGCAAGAGTAGACAGAGACAACTGGCAGCCTGGACAGTCACCTAATGTTTCTCAGCATCGTTGGTGAATTCACATTGGCTATAGGCCTAGAGTATCTGACAGACCATTTTCAGAAGCAGGAATTCTAAAAGACCATCTTACCCTGTCTTGGCAGAGTACAGTGGTCGCTTTCCTTGTGTCCCGCTTCAGAAGGACAGCATTTGTACTGTCAGCAGTTGAGGCAAGGGCAGTTCTTTGCCCAGTAGGCCATTTTGTGCCAAGAAGACAAACTTCCAAATGGAATCGTCTTAGAAACCCAACATTCTCTCAGGATCAAATTGGTGCTGCCGCCATGACAAGAAAGAGATAAGGTACTGGTAAGCCATGAGCCACATGGCAAAGTATAGATTAATAGAAATGGGCTAAATATAAGAGTAAGAGCTAGACAATGGTAGGCCTGAGCTAATGGCCAAGCAGTTTAAATAATATGAATGTCTGTGTGTTTATTTTATAAGTGGGTTGTTGGACTAACAGGGCTTGGTGGCCCCTGGAGAGAAGGTCTCCAACTATAGCACAAGATCCTGGGGGCCATAGAATTTCTTTTTTCTTCTTCTGCCACACATAGTACATCACACGTGCTGTCATCCAATGTGAACAGGCTTGGGAGAGGTTTGAATATGAATCCTGACTCTGCTATTTACTAACCAAGTGCTTGTGTGTGCAAAATGCATGCAAGTGTGTACGTGTGTGTATGTGCATGAGAGAGAGAGAGAGAATAGGTCAGAGCATAATCTTGGTGGGGGAGGTGGGTCATTCTTCAGGCACCACCTACCTTCCAAGTGCTTTTATGCACAAATCATCTCTCCTGTTTGAACTCTAACTGCAATTACATATCTGTGTGGGGTTGTAAGGAATAAGTGAAATAGTTTTGTCAAGTGCCTAGAACACAAATAAATAGTATCTATGAGAAAGAGCACACTGTCCAGCATCCTGTCTCTTCCATTCATAATTGGCTCTTACCCAATGCAGACTGACAAGTTGGAGAATAGCTTTGGCCAGCTGATTGACCACAGGACACCCCTTGAAATGAAATCAAGACTCTGTTTTCTCTTGAGAGAAAGCTGCAAGCCATTTTTGCAGCACAAGAGTAGATATTGAACAGATCTGGAGACAATCCCATGATGTCAGGTGGTGACCCCTTCTCTCCTGGAGACACACAGGACATACAACTTTGCTATCTGAGTGGCTGAGACAGATATGATGGAGCTGCATCTTCCTGTGAGGAGAAGCCATCATGATCCCCTGGTCGGAGGCACTGCTAAAATAAAGGCATCATGGGAACTCAGTAAGCACAGAGCAAGAGAGGCAGGGAGGTGGCCAGAGGAGGAGGGGCAAGCGGGAGTTTGGGAGGAGCATCCCCAGGCCTTTCTATTCGATTTACGCTATAATTACTACAGAAAAGAAAATCACCATGAAGTAAGATTTGCTCTCAAAATTACCCTCAGGGCATCCATGAAATTATTGTCTTTTCAATGATAACCTTACTTCGGAGGAAAGAGCATTAGCCTGAAGTGACCCATCTGAGTCATCTGATAGAATGAGGGAGAGAGATTCAATTTCACCAATTAATCCTGGAAGGAATGACTTTAGCATAGCTGGTCGTCTGTGTCGGTCACAGTAAGTCCTGTAAGGATGAGGGATGGAAGGGTACAGGACATCTGGGTGTAAGATCAGCGGTCAAGGCTACACATTGTGTCTCTTTGACGACCAAACACTTATAGCAAGTCAGTTCATGCTGTAATAAAATCCAATGGCTCAACACAGCCCAAATATATCAACTCGAAGCTTCAGGTTGGGGGGCTAAGGGGTTGGGGGGGTTGAGTGATAGGAATTCCAACCACGTCCCCATGGTCATGCATACCTGGCGGGACACTTACTCATCTCCGCCTAGTCATTTCCGGGTCATACGTCCTGCGTGACCCATGCCCCATGGTTACGTGGTCCTATAGCTGTGTGGACATGACCACGTGATCTATGTACATGCGTGAAATAGCCATGTGGGCCTGTGTGCACAGATGTGTCCTGGCCTACCTTGATGAAACTCTTGTTAGTGAATTCTGTGGTCTGTGTCGTGACTTTTCCTTGGGGGCAAGAGTGCCGCTAAAAGAAAACCATCATTGGGGGGTTGGGAGGGCTGGAATTCTGGGTGTCTCACTAGGCTAGCACTAATGTGGGCAGGGCTGCATCCCAGAGTCTGTCCACGTTTCTTGGCTCTTGGCCCCCTTTCATCTTTAGAGAGATGCTTCTGTTGATGAACAACTCTAGCCTCCCTTTTCTCCCTCCCTCGTCCACACACACTGAAGCCTCAGCGATTGCACTGGGTGCTTCTGGATTGTCGACCACAGTCTTATTTTAGCAGACTGAATTCCACTGCCTGCCTTCATGGTTCTCGGCTTCCTGATCTGACGTGCTCCCAGGTCCTAGGAGTTAGGATGACGTTGTTTTTCTCTGCTTTTTTCCTGTTTTGTTTTATTTGGGACAAGGTCTCATTACATAGACCAGGCTGGCCTCTAACTCCTGATCCTTCTTCTTTTACCTCCCAAACACTGGGCTCACAGGCCTTGCCTACACACTGTGTGTGTGGGTGTGTGTGGGGGGGTCACTGAGGCTTTTCCTGTGATTACATCCTCTCGTTCACACGATCCACAGTACGGGGCATCCCAGCCTGCTATAGGTATCAAAACACCAGTCCAGTTGCTCAATTTCTCAGGGGCCTGGAGGCTAGGCAGTACAAGTTCAAGGCTGGCTAACTTAGTTCCCTGGGAAAGGTCTCTCTCTGGCTTCCAGATGGCCACCCCCACTCTGTGGCATCACATGGAGACCAAAGCAAAGCTTCCTGGTATCTTTTCTTATTGGGTCACTTATTCCATTTTAAGGTCCTATTGTGTGTGTGTGTGTGTGTGTGTGTGTGTGTGTGTGTGTATGAGAGAGAGAGAGAGAGAGAGAGAGAGAGAGAGAGAGAGAGAGAGATGCACTCACACATGCAGGCTAGTGATCCATGTTGGGTACCTTCCTTCTATGCACTGAAGCTCGAGTATGTCAGTTCAGCTGGATGGGCTGGCCAGCAACCAACCACCAGGGACTCTCTTGTCTCTGCCTCCCCAGTGCTGATATTATAGGTTTTACTGTTACACCTGGCTTTTTTTTTCCACCTGGGGATCTGAACTTGGGTCCTCATGCCTGCATGACAAGCACTTTCATACCCACTCAGCCATACCTTCAGCCCCACAGTGAGGGTTTTAACTCAGGAATTCTTGGTGTGGGAGCAGGGTATGATTCAGTCCCATGCACTGTTTATCTCTTGTTGAATCTTCTTTCCATTTCTTTGGTGTTAACCCCACAGAGAAGATCCCAACAGTCTTTGCATTTCCACCATGTCCCAGAACAGCTCCAGTTCTCAAAAGAAAGGACAGTTGGCCAGGCGGTGGTGGTGCACGCTTTTAATCCCAGCACTCGGGAGGCAGAGCCAGGTGGATTTCTGTGAGTTCGAGGTCAGCCTGGTCTACAGAGGGAGATCCAGGACAGGAACCAAAATTACATAGAGAAACCCTGTCTGCAAAAGCAAAAACCAAAAAACCAAAACCAAAACTAAAACCAAAAACACAGAACCAAATACAGAGGTGAAAGCCTTAGAGATGAGGGAAATAGTGAGAGCCACCAACCAACCTTACCTCACCAGCTCTGCAGCTTCCTAAATGCCACGACTTCCTGTATACCCAGTCTCTTATTGCCTTGCTTTTTTGCCCTCTCATTGGTGCTTATGGTTGGTACTGGGATTAAAGGCATGTGTCACCCTTGGCTCTGTTCCCTAGTATGGCCTGGAACACACAGAGAGACCTTGCCTGCCACGTGATTGGATTAAAGGCATGTGTCTTTCCCAAGCAAGACATGAGATCTCAAATGCTAGGATTAAAGGCATGTGTGCCACCATTTTCTGGCCTCTATGTCTGTCTAGTGGCTGTTCTGTTCTCTGACCTCAGATAAATTTATTAGGGTGCACAATATATTGGGGGACACAATATCACCACATGGGTTTGTTTGAAGGACAGAAAAGCCCACAGATCCTGCCATAGACATCTTCCTCATGAAAATGTTCTCCTTTGACAAGCACCAAGGAGGAATGATGAGTGGTTAAGATCAAAGCTTGGCCTCCATCTCCTGTGTTTTTTCAGAAAGCAGCTCATAGCCCAAGTGCAACTGGACAGACTCGGGGCTGAAGTGAACTCTGAAAAGTCCCTGTGGCCGTCTGCAGCCAGACCGAACCTCCAGATGATGAGGCTTGAGGTCACAGCTCACCCTCATGTCTCCTGCACATTGTAGGGACAGAGTGATGCCCCTGGAGCTGGCAATGTGGAGGGAAGTTCTGGACATGTCCCAGTGCCTTCCTTCACACCCAGATTTCTGCACACCCCACAGTGAGCTGAGACATGAGGGACGGCGATGTAGAAGCCTGTGTGGGATCAAGAAAGAAGCAGCGGGAGAGTGGAGGAGATGAGGTGGGGCGTGCACAGAGCGTGAAGGAGGAGAAGGGAACAATTGGGGAGCTGGAGCTGACCGGGGCTTCACTTTTCCCTGCACCCATATCCTGTGTCCCGAGAATTTACCTCCTCCCATGGGTACACTTCTTCAGCCTTGATTTGGGGTAACCACATGGCAGGCCAATGCAATGCACTAGAGCAGGAGGGTCCTCACTGTGATTGAGAGTGGGCTTCCTTTTGCATCCCTGCACCAGACCATTGTCCTAGGCCGTGAGAACAGTGACTGTCACCCTCACTGCAAGGCGTTATGTTTCCCTTTCCTTCCATCAGGAGGGAAGCTCTTTAAGACAGGATACATGGGGAAAGGGAGGTGAAGCAGCAGGGTATTTTATGACAGTGTTTACCGGGAGGGGACCAGCAGGATGCTCTAAGGGGTGGGAACACCCTCTACCTGCAGGGAAGCTCCTTGAGACAGGAAGTAAACAACTCACAATAGCTTCAGGAAGTCCCTGAAACTGACCAGATTCACCAGGCCCCTCCCTTCCCAAGAGTATATTGGTAGTAAAGACTGCGATAAGTCACTTTCAGAGTGATAAGTCACTCTCAGAGCAGATGAAGAAACAGAGACCAGCCATGCTCCCTGGAAAAGGCTCAGACCAGTTGAGCCACTTGGAAAGAACACTCTCCAACCTGTCAAGCTGGCTGCAGGCTGTGCAGTGTGCACCAGGTTCCCAGCTTTGTGAGCTGTCACCTGTGCTCAGGTGGGCTCTGATGGCACAGCTGTCTTTGAATCATTTCTGCTTCTCTAAGTGACCCCTCACCCAGAGTCCTGTGAACAGCCCCAGTGAAACTCACTGGCTCACCAAGTTGGACTCCAGTTTATCATGGATTCCCTGTCTGGTGTGAGTAGACTTTGGCTCGTATCTTCCCAGGAATAGTGTCACACCACAGACAGGCATGTGGAACAGAGCCTACATGAGTTTGGGCACCCCAGAGGTCCACAGCTGAGGTGAGCAGAGCCACCCAGGTGACTTCTGACCCCCAAGGGACAGTGAGTCTGGTTTGAGTTTTGGAGGGTGTTTATAGTGTGTGTCAAATGACCTGTTTCCTTACCCTTTCCTCCACCTTCCAAGGTGGTTTTTGTCAACTCTGTCATCTGTTAGCCCAATCAAGTCAGTTTTGTTTCCTTTTTACCAGAAATCATCTTTCCCAGACTTCCTTGCAGCTAGAGGGAACCATGGTTCTAACTAGGGTGGTAAGATATAAAGAAAAATCTTACTTCTGGGGAAACCTTTTCCCTGATGGAACCAAAGTCCCACCCACTTCTTCCCCTTTTCTTTTCTCTGGGGACACTGGGGTGACTGAATGTGTGATACCAGGACTGTGGTACCAGGACTGTGATACCAGGACTGTGGTACCAGGACTGTGATACCAGGACTGTGGTACCAGGACTGTGACACCAGGACTGTGGTAGCCATCTTGTCACCATGAGGTTCTAGGTTCAAAGATGAAAGTTCCACATACTCTGGATACTCAAGAAGGCTGAAAAAGGCTGAGATTTTTTTTCTCATTTTTCTTTATTAAGAAATTTTCTACTCATTCCACATACCATCCACAGATCCCCCCTCCTCCTACTCCCCAGCCCTCTTTCCCAAGCCATCCCGCATCCCCACATCCCGCAAATCAAGGTCTCCCATGGGGAGTCAGCAGAGCCCGGCACACTGAGCCTAGGTAGGTCCAAGCCCCTTCCCACTGCACCAAGACTGTGCAAGGCATCATACCACAGGCAACGGATTCCCAGAAGCCTGCCCATGCACCAGGGACAGATCCTGATCCCCCTGCCTGGGTACCCCCAGACAGTTTGAGACAAAAAAAGGGCTGAGATCTTATTTGTATAGTTGAGGATACAAACCTTGAGACTGTCTCCTTCCATTCCCTCACTATAGAAACTGGGACTGTCCTTACAGCTTAAACCCCCAATGGTCACATTTCCCTTGTGTGTGGCAGTCAAATACATTCATGGATAACAAGGGGTGTGCTGAAGATGGAGAAGAGCAATGTGGGTGATGAGTGAAGGGGACATGTCAGGCTGTGGGGAAATGAATGTCATTCTGGGACTCAAGAACCTTCTGTTTTGAGCCCTCTCCAGACTGCAATGCCTTCCGAGAGGAGCCATGTAGCTAGGTATCTCCAGGGGTTTTGCAGATCCCTTGTGATTTTGAACACACAGGGAGGGATCCCCGTACCACAGCTGGGCAAATATTCACAAATGGTTTTGAAAGACATTGAATTACTTGTGGAAAGGGGAGAGAATGTTGTTTTACAGCCAATGCCCTGCTCTGGACTTGGAGATGGTGGGTTTCTTATTTCCATTGTGCCTCTTCCAAGTTACCTGCTCTGGGGACACTTTGAGAAGACTCATGGGATATCTCGCTTATGTAAACCATGTATGTGTGCAGAGCAAATGCTTTCCATCTGGGAGCAGGTGTTGTGGGGCAGACATGCTGGCTAATGCCTTGTCATCCAAATGTCCACCAATGTCTGAGACCCTGGACAGGTTTGACACCGTTCTCAGGAGAGCACTACAGGGAATCCATGGGAGTAAATGAGTCCATTTATTTAGCTTCTGACTGCAGAAGAGAGTGTTGGCACTAACCCAGAACTCCTGTTATTTCAATGACCAGTGCCTCCTGCCCAGACCCTGCAAACCAAACTGATGCTATTGGTGTCCTGCTTGGGTTACAGCGCTCCTCTCTGCCTTCCTCCCCTTCCCTCCCGCTCAACCAGATGTCCTCAGTACTCTTGCTTACCCCCAAACTAGATTTCTTTTGGTCCTTCTCGCCTTTCACTGCTGCATCCTTTTCCTCCAGACTCTGAGGTCGCTCTCTCCTTTCTTGCTCACATCTCTGTCAGGAAAGTTCTGTGTGCCTTTTTCTATTGTCCCTGAAACCTGCCGAGAATTCAGTCACCACTGTCTGATAGAGTCACAAGCAAGTATTTTAACCTCTGCCACTAGCTCCTCAGACTGTAGTTCACACTCTTGTTCTGCTTTCCACAGAATAGTCCACAGTTTAATGTCTAGCTCTGTACTTGTATTGGAAAGGAGTGCTGTGGTGGTTTGGATAAGAATGGCCCCTGTGTGTTCCAATGCTTAGTCTCCAGCTAGTAGAACTACTTGGGAAGGATTAGGAGGTGTGGCCTTATTGTAGGAGGTGTGTCACTGGGGTGGGTTTTTAAGTTTCAGAAGTACATGTCAGGTTCAGTCTCCCTCCACCAGCTAC
The DNA here is from genome assembly GCF_903995425.1 of Onychomys torridus. Classification (NCBI taxonomy): domain Eukaryota; kingdom Metazoa; phylum Chordata; class Mammalia; order Rodentia; family Cricetidae; genus Onychomys; species Onychomys torridus. The sequence goes on along the minus strand of NC_050464.1, from coordinate 674,374 downwards.
CTCTGCCTGCTGCCTGTGGATTAGGATGTGAGGTCTCAAGTAGTGCTCTAGCACCATGCCTGCCTGCCTGCCATGATGCTTCCCACCATGATGATCATGGACTTACCCTCTGCAACTGTAAGCAAGCCCCCTGGTTAAAGGTATTTTCTTTTTTTAAAAGATTTATTTATTTTTATGTACACAGAAGAGGGTGCTCATTACAGATGGTTGTGAGCCACCATGTGGGTGCTGGGAATTGAACTCAGGACCTCTGGGAGAACAGTCGGTGTTCTTAACCTCTGAGCCATTTCTCCAGCCCCGGCATTTTTTTTTTTTTTTAAGTTGCCTTGGTCATAGTGTTTCATCACAGCAATGGATCGGTGACTAAGACAAGTAGGATTCAGGAAGAAGGGTGAACACCAGGCAGAGCCAGGGCAGAACAGTGGAAGCCAGCTGAACACCAGAGCTGTGCCCACACAGTCTTAGCTCTTAGTATCTGCTGTGGCCAGGCTTGTGGGTTAGTCAGCTGCATGTGGAAATTTTGAAAAAAAAAAGTGTCGGGTTGGGGATTTAGCTCAGTGGTAGAGCGCTTGCCTAGCAAGTGTAAGGCCCTGGGTTCGATCCTCAGCTTGGGGGTGGGAGGGGGAGTGTGCTGAACATAGACAGACTGCTTTTCTCATCACTCTTCCCAAAAGAGCAGTCTAGCGACTGTTTTGGGGAGCACAGTCTAGCGACTGTTTGGGGAGCACGGTCTAGCGACTGTTTGGGGAGCACGGTCTAGCGACTGTTTGGGCGAGCACGTCTAGCGACTGTGGGGAGCACGGTCTAGCGACTGTTTGGGGAGCACGGTCTAGCGACTGTTTGTTTGGGGAGCACGGTCTAGCGACTGTTTGTTTGGGGAGCACGGTCTAGCGACTGTTTGTTTGGGGAGCACGGTCTAGCGACTGTTTGTTGGGAGCACGGTCTAGCGACTGTTTGGGGAGCACGGTCTGGCGACTGTTTGGGAGCACGGTCTAGCGACTGTTTGGGGAGCACGGTCTAGCGACTGTTTTGGGGAGCACGTCTAGCGGACGTTTGGGGAGCACGGTCTAGCGACTGTTTGGGGAGCACGGTCTAGCGACTGTTTGGGGAGCACGGTCTAGCGACTGTTTGGGGAGCACGGTCTAGCGACTGTTTGGGGAGCACGGTCTAGCGACTGTTTGGGGAGCACGGTCTAGCGACTGTTTGGGGAGCACAGTCTAGCGACTGTTTGGGGAGCACGGTCTAGCGACTGTTTGGGGAGCACGGTCTAGCGACTGTTTGGGGGCACTCCCCTTGTATTGGGTATTACAAGCACTTGGGATCTCAAGCCTTTGATCCCAGCACTTGGGAGGCTTACACCTTCGACAGTCCTTCAGTCTGAGGATTCGTAGAGACAGGATCTCCCCGATTCGGTCTGAGATTTCACAGAGGTAAGACGTCTCTAGGGGCTGCTGTTCTGCTTCTCTGATCGCTAGGTAAGCTTTATTTGTCACAAACAAAATATCACACAACATCAGACTTTTGTCACTGGCCACAATTTCTGAGCCCACCCCCTTTAATATCTGAGACACATTTTACATTTGCAGAGGAGAGCTGGAAGATTCCAGTAAGGGGACATGAATTATCCAAAGCATTTGCTTGTCGTGAGTGGAGTTTCATGCTAGATGTGTGGCTTGCAACCGTAATCCCACCTCCCAACCCTATCCCCACCCCACCCCGCATCCCCCCACCACACACACACACACACACACACACACACACACACACACACACATTCTTCTGCCACAAAGCCGCCTGTCACAGTGTGATGCAGGCAGGGAGTAGAGGGACCTTTCCGAAGCCACCCCATGCTGTTCACGCTTTCGGCCTCTGAAAGTGTAAGCTAAGTAAGCATCCTCTTTACCCTGCACAGCCTTAGTTATTTTGTTGTGAGCACAGCAGACGAACCGGTACCCCCCTTCAGTTTCCTTTATGACATGCACCTCCGTGCCCAGCGAGTTAATAAACTTGGCTTTTATTTTTATTACTGTGTAGCGCTGGAGGTCTACATTTTACTTCTGAAGGTCTCTGTAGCAGAGTCACACTAACTAAAAATTACTACCTGGCTGCAGCCTGTCAGGGCTTCTGAACACAGAGAACAACTACAAAACCAAAAACGCAACCCCAAGCTGACGGAAACCCAACCAAAAAGCAAGAATGCAGCGATGTCTAACAACCTCCATCAGACAGGCTGCCAGATTCAACCCCAAAGAACTTCCCAGGTCATATGATTTCCAGTCAGGAGTTCTCTCAACTACACCGAGCCAGTCCTCACAGTGGTTTGGATTTTAGCATGGCTTCTAGATGTGTGTGTGGGGTGTCTGTGGCTTACCATTTAAAGTTTAGCAACTGATAAAGATCAGAAGTCATGATTTCTAAAAAAAAAGAAACAACAACAACAAAACACTTGTTACTTCTTAATTATTTACCACATAAGCTACAAAATCTAATTCGTTTAGGCAGGGCCTGTACCTGCTCAATTCTCGTGATACGAAACCCAGATTGTCTCAGAAGACCCCCCTCCACACACATTATTAGCTCATCTGGTTTCACAGTCTCATTACAGAACGTGGGAGACTTCTGTTCTAATTGGGGTTTCTATAGCACAACTTTGAACTTGGGGAATTACCTGAGTCCCGAACATCATGCCTCAATAAGAGAAACATCCTGTGTTTTCCCGGTGAGAACACTTTCCACCCACTTCAAGATACCATTATAATTTGTTTCCCCCATTGGAAGATTACTAATGTACTTCATATTCGGGAAGGAACTATATTGAACACATAACAGAGTCTATTTGATATATTCCTTGCGATAGCCTTAGCTATTCAAACCAATCTCATTCTGCCTCTGTCTCTGCCTTTTAGTGGATTAGTTTTGAAATAAAATGAAAAATGCTCTGTGTGTGGTCTGTTAGGCCCAAAGTCTCTAACAGTGGCCTTGCCTCTTATTGTTTCCACCGTCTGTGGGTGGCATTGCTGGGCACCTATGAGAAGGCGTTGGGATGCACTCCCTCTGTTCTGGCAACTCAGGCCATTTTCTTCTTTCCTTTCTGTTGGATCTGTTTGTACTGATTGCTCCGAGACCACTAATAGAGCTCGAGAGTGGAGTCCACATTCAGCTGGCCAGGGTAGACCATCAAGTTTCCTGGAGGACTCAGAGGGAGATAGATATAAGGACACATGGAGGAGGAAGAGGAAGAGGAAGGGCTGAGAGGTTGTACAGCCCTTTTGATCCTGGGAGTGGAGAGAGGCAGGATCATGTCTTGGTCGCTCTGTGGACCTCTCAGGTTTATTTCTTAATATTTATTTCCAAGTATTATTTTATTAATAAAGTGATAAAAGAAATCACTATACCTTCCATGGTGATCTTTTGGGGGTCTCTGCGATCTGGGCATAACATTGTGTCTCTGGAACATAGATAGTAAAGCTCCTATATGCTGGGCCTGGGAGACAATCGGTACCTGTTATGCCAAGAGCTTGGTCTCTCTGTCTGTCCAGCAGTGAGAGCAGAGAGCCCTGAGCCCAGGCAGGGTGGGATTTTTATCATAGCAGAGGTTGGGGTGAGGGCATTTCCAGGGTCCAGGACCCTGATTGGCTGACAATTGTCTAGAGCTATCTGTAAAACAAAAAATAGGTGTGTGCTAGACTCAGGGACATCCGGCCACCTTATCTAATGGTTGGAATGTTTGGGATGTCAGGTACTTCCTCACCCCTGGGTGGATCCCTGGGTGGTATCAGCTTAAGGCTTTTCCTGGATCTGGGTATTGCCTGCCAGGAGGCCTGTCACAGAAGCTGTGTCTAGGCTCCTAAGCCTGTCATGGCTGCTGTGTGGTCAAGCTGTTTTGGGGCCCTCCACAGTGCCTTGATGTTAATGCTGCTAATGTCTCAACCTTTTGTAGAAGGTTGTAGAAGATCTTGGCCGATGTGTCAGCTGGTATGTAACAGCCCTGCTCAACCACCTCCTGTGTACCCAGGGTTGGTTCATGGCTGTTGCCACTGACCCATTGAGGTTGAGAGTCACCATCGATAGTTGGCTGTGGCTGAGGGTTGAGGTATGGTTGTGGGTATTTGGGTGTATGTGTGGGTGTGTGGGTATAGGGATTGTGTATGTGTTGAGGGAGTGGGAGTGCTGGGTAGTGGGAGGTGTGAGTGGTGTGTGTGGGGGTATAGGTGGATGTATGAGTGTATGTATGAGGAATGCTGGTGTGTGTGTGTGTGTGTTTGTAAGTGTGCGAGGTTGTGTTGGGGTTGAGCTTTATGGTGTGTGTGTGTACATGAGTATGGGGGGACTGTGTATGGGAGGTTGTGTGTGGGGTGGAAGTTTATGGGTTGTGCCTGTATGTAGTTATGTATGGGGTATGTGTGTACACGTGTGGGTGGGGTTTCTTTTGCATGTTTCTTACTCTCTAGTGCATTAAATAGGTTTTCTCACAGCACAACAGTCTCCACATGCTTAGTCCTGAACTCACATACACGTTGAAGGTTTACAGAGTGACTCACATCCTTCTGTTTCCCATACCTTCTTTTTCTCTTGAGCTGGACAAGTCAGGTAAACAAGAAAATAAAAATCACTCAGAGGTGACCACCCATGACTGTACGTCCTCACTCTGTTCTAAGGTGGGACATTTTATTGCAAAGCATTCTAGTTAGTTCTAAACAAGCCTACCAGACTGTTTTCTCTCCATTCCTCCTAGAAAAACAAAACAAAACAAAAAACAGGTAAGTGTCCTTGTCCATTTTAAGAGGCCACTGAAAAGTTCCTGTGTCCCATAAGCCTTGTCGCTCATGCAGCAATCCAAGTCAGACCAAATCAGACTGACTTAGAAAACGCCCCAGTTTAATGGGCAAAGTGCTCTACTCCTGGATGATTTTCTGGCCCCCTAGAGAGGAGACAGGGAAGAAAGGCTGAAAAACCACGTGTCTGTTTACTCGGGTGAGGTTTAAATACCCTGCGGGAGTGGTCCTGAGCATCTTTGGGGGGGGCGGTATTTGGTGGGATGGAGATTGGACGGGGTTTGGGGAGATATGGGGGAGGGGACTGAGGTGGAGCTTCCAGTGGAACAGCCACCCTGCACCCCACTTTGAGTTGCTATATGGCATCTCCACATGGCTTCATGGCCAGGGATTTTGTGACTATATTCTGTATGCAGGTGTCAAAGATAGATTTTTTTTTTTTCTTTTGAGGGTTGAGGGCTTGAGGCAGGTCTCATGTAGTCCAGGTTGGCCTCAAGCTTGCTATGTAGCTGAGGATGACCTTCAACTTCTGGTGTTTCTGCCTCTGCTTCTCTAGTGCCAGGATAACAACTACTCAGGTTGTTGAAGATTTTTTTTGATTACTAGTGTCCTGGAGGGAGTTTTGGGGTGTAGTTGGTCCATTCCAACAACAACACCCACAGACTGTATTTCAGTATGGCAGAGCAAGGACAGTATAATTTTGTTGTCTTCATATAAGTCCCTTACCTAACTTACCATCTATCTGTAATTAATATTTTACAAATATATATATATTATTTATATGTATATAAAATTTTGTATGTGTGCGTAAACTTTTTTTGTCTTTGTTTTTTTAATTTAGACAGTGTCTTATGTAGTCCAGGTTAGATCAAACTTGTGACTTTCCGGCCTCAGCCTTCTCAGCGGAAGCATTACAGGTGTGCACCACCAGGATGGCTGGGGAATATAGCATGTTTTGATTATTGTTAGCAAAGGGATCTTGCATCTCAATTTACAGCTTTCCACAGCTCACTTCATGGACATAGGCGTAGCCACCCAGTCTTGATTTCTCCAGTGGGCTGGCCACTGCAGCTCAGTCCTGAGCACTACAGCTGTGGGAGGGCTCTGTTGAAGGAAGGAAAAAGCCAGGTCTCAGGCAGAGGAGGAACATGCCTTCCCGGAAGAGGCTCCACACAGTTCTGACACACTGAATGAATCTCTTCTTCTGGTTTCACCATTATTCATGTCAACGGCATATTGAGGACAGGTGGCAGAGCTGTCATGGTCCAGGCTCTGACTCTGCCTGTCCAGGTGCTGTCCTTGCTCTCTGTCACCCTGCAGGGGGTACCCTGCCGGCCTCACCAGGAAACCTGAACAGCCAAATTCACAAAGTTCTGAAGTGAGCAGCAATCAAAAAGGGGCTTGATTCTAGCGACTGGCACCCTGTGCCTGGGTTTAGCCTTGCCTGGCAGGGTTAGGTGTTCCAAGGCCCTGCCAGCCTGGAAGGTAAGTTGAAGCTGGGGGCTTCTTAAGGGGCTCCAGGCCAAGGGAATCTGCTGGTGTGCCTCCTGGGAAGCTCTCAGATTAATTCCTGGGCACACCCTTCCAAGCTGGGTAAAAAGGAAGAGGCTGGGGCCAGAAAGACCGTCTCTACTCCTACAGGAACCAGAAAGCTCCCCAGGGCTCAGATTGGCAGACGGCACGATTTCTAGTGAGCTACGTTAGGTTTTCATTCTGATTTCTATCTCAGCCATTAAAATTCAAGCTTTAAAGAAAGGCCCTATCCATCATGTTTTAATAATCCTCACTGGCCATGAGGTGATTTATGATGGAAAGTTTTTGTTTAAATATTAAACACTAATGGTTTTGCTCTGCTCTTAAGAACCGAAGGCAGACAGTTGGCTCTGCCCTGAGGTCTAAGGTGATGACTAAGGTGACCTTTGAAAAATGGCACTCAATCAGGATTGGATACACCCCACCCCTCTGCACACTACTCTTATTGGGTCTTGGGCTGCACCCCTCTCCCAGCAACTAGAGACTTCATTATTTTGAAAGCAGCTTTTGAAATTTTGTTTGCCTCAAATGGCCGATGGATTGGTTAGAAATCTGTGGTCGATTGCTTTTCTGTTTGATGCCACAACACTACCCCAAGGCTCAGAAAGCCCCCGCCTGCCCGCCCCACTTCTCAGTAATAGTAGCTGCTGTCTAGTGGTGAGCTAACATTTGTATATGCTATTCTATTTAAAGTCTGCCAAGTATCCTGAGGTCTATGCCATAAAATTCTTGTTTTAAATATGAGGGGATCCAGGTTTAGACACATTTGGCTTTCTAAGGACAGCTGGTAATGAAGATTTCTAAGAGGTTTTTTGTTTTCAAATAATAAGTCCTTTTCCTGCCTTGGTGACCAACAAAGTCACCATGACGTGACTGACAGAGTCCCAGAGACTTGCGGTGATTTTGCTGGACAACCTGCGTTTTGTTTTCAAGTGAGTGGTATGTTAAAGGTGAGCCTGGGTCACTGGGAGTAGTGACCTCAGCGCAGCAGAAAACAATTGCATTGGGCTGGACCGCGCCCTGGCCACTGTCTCAAGCATCTTATCCATGTTAAATTATGGAATCCTCTGTAGGTGAAAGAAACAGGTATAAAAGATAATTTATTCTGGAGCTAAATGTGAGTGACTGTGGTCCCGGGACACAGATTTCGGTCACTCCAAAGTCCATGTTCCAAGCTGTGAAGTCTTTAAAGTCTTTCTAGTAAGAGAACAAGGTCAGCAGGCGAGGCACTTTTAAACACATTGGTAGAAATGTTACGTAGGCAGTTATAAAGCAAGAGGGAAACTTATGCTATGGGCCTAGAAACTTACAGATGATACCTGGAGCCTTTGGTTTGTGGGACCTAAGTATCTGGCCATCCCAAGGGATTTATCTGATGGTCACAAATGTGCTAGGCCATGTTCAGGGGAGGGAAAGACACGTCCGTCAGGACAGCTACAGGTAGCTCGAAAATTTAGCTCTGGCCTTGGAACTTTGCCGTCTCTCCACACTCTGTGGCAATCAGACTTGCAGAGGAAGCCTGGGCAGCAGGAATGGCGTTCCTGGAACCTTTGGGTCACCCCCACAGTAAGCTTCACTAAGTTCACCTTCGCATCAGTATTGGAGAAGGAGGAAAGATTGATTTTGGCTCAGGGCAGCAGTCTGATGAGCGGGCACCATCGCTGTGGGTCTTTGGTGATGCAGGAGGTTGAGAGCGAGGCAACGCGGAGCTGCCGCCCTCATAGCAGCTAGGAGGTGGAGACAGGAACAGACAGGAAGGAGCTGGAGCAGGACTCTATTCAAAGGTGCACTTCCCGTGACCTGCTTCCTCCAACTAAGCTTTGCCTTTTGCCACGGTCCTATGGGAGAGTTGGATGCTGGGAGTTGTAGTTCTTGGGAAAATAACAAAGCGTCATGGGAAAATATGATGGCCCTGTGGGTTTGTCCGTACAAAGCCCTACAACATGCTTCTAGGGGCCACTCATCTGGGAATTCCAGGGAGTGGTCCTGACAAAGTTCATCTTGGCCAGTATTTAATTAAAGCTTGCATCAAATTTGGCTCAAAATGGTGGAACTGGTTTCTCTCACGTGGATCTCAGAATTAGCATGCCTCTCCATCATGCAAGTCTGGGAGTCGAACTCATGCCGTGAGTCATGGAAGCAAGTGCCTCAGCTGAGTCATCTTGCTGGCTTTGGTGTTTGAGCCAGGATTTCTCATGGAACCTGGAGCTCATCAACTGCCTAAACGGATTAGTCAGTGATTCCCCAGCACTGGCATTTTCGGGTATGGCTGCCATGCATGGCTTTTACATAGGTGCTGGGGATTGAACTCATATCCTCATGCTTGCTCATCAGGTACTTAACTGGCTTAACATTTGGCTTGGAAGAGAGAGGAAAATGAATATAGTTATATAAAGAAATAGAAAGTTTTAAAAAATAGTCCTTAAAGAGAAAGTAAAAGTAATTTAAAAGATAAGCCACATAAAGATGGTAATCACACACAGAGTCTGGATTATATTGTCTTTGGGATTTTTAACTACAGAAAGACATTTGATTGTGAAGGCTGCCGAGTTAAAACAATATGTATATTTTAAAAATATCTTTACTTCAAAATTTATGTCTAAGGATACGTTGCTTTGGAAAAGAGGTTCTGCTTTTGTTTCCAGAGAAGATGAGAACCTATGGATTGCTTCCAGGCTAATGTGGTTTGGTCAAGGAAGGCCCCCTGAGAGGTCTCTAGATGATCCAACATCCAGAACAGCTTAAAGGCTATTGGCTCAGAGAATAAAGCATCACAGACTATTACAGTCAAGACTTGACCATAATTTATAATTTTCTAAGGATCCCCATAAGAATACAACACCCTCTATCACAGGAAGTAGCCTAGAAAACTACATGGCCCACATTCCCCAAAAATGGATTATGGATCTTTGTGTTTGTTTAGGTTGTTGGTTACAAATTGTTATTGGTAATAGTCAATCTCTTTCTAAAAAAAGAAAGGGGAATATGATATAGAAATATAGGATATAGATTTGATAGGATAAATAGGTAGAATATTGAATCTACTTTTAAAGAGCAACAACTTGCTTAAAAATATTTTACATTGCTATGGATTTTAGTTTATTGATACAAATTTAAAGTTAATTTTGTTATACTGTATGTATATTTCTACTCTTGTTTAAGGTATTATGTTTGTGCAGCTCATTTAAAATTGTAATGTCTGATTAAGAAATACAGATTCTTAGTCATCCATAGTAATAAAACTTATATTAGTTAAGTTTTCTAGGTATACATAGATATATTTCAGATAGATAAGTAATCTTCAAATACTTCAAAGACCTACAGAATATGGCATTTAAAATGTTTTAAAAATTTAGACTTTCTGGACAGTGAGACATGTCTGCTCCTAGCAGCATTGATTTACCTCAAAGAGGAAGATGGGCATTGAAGACACTTCATATGGAGTTTATCTTAACAAAAATAGCCATTTGGCCAAGAAATTGTTCTTGCCTAGGTTGCTTGACAAAATGTTGTATAAACTGTACATGCAGGGCCCATAGGAATGTGTCTACTGAACTTTGCAAGACAAGATGGTCTTTCATGTTCCTCCTTCTTGGAAGAAATGGTCAGCCATTCTACAGGACACAGAGAGAAGTGATTGAGAGACTGAAGATGGATGCCCCAACATTGCAGAAGAACTTTGGGTGACTCTCCAGGCAGCCAGCTGTCCCTGTCATTCTCAATGTTTGGAAGTTGCTTACAATGTACTTCCTGTTTACTTAGGTAATATTATATCCTTCTGAGATCTTTGATGTAGTTGAAGACTAGTTATAATTTTCCTTGGTTATGATAAAAAATAAATTCGATATAAAACTTTAGACTCATAAATATAGGGTAGATAGAATATTTCTTCTGAATTTTGTCAAATACAGATGGACTGGATATTGTAACTGTAATTATTGCTTGATAACTGTTTTTGTTGTATGTAGTTTTACTATGTTAGAGTTAAAAATCTTCCTTTCAATTAAACAGAAAAGGGGAAATGCTGTGGGATAATGCTGTTGTACACTGGTTTAATAAAACACTGATTGGCCAATAGCCAGGCAGGAAGTATAGGTGGGACGAGCAGACTAAAGGAATGCTGGGAAGAGGAAGAACAGAGTCAGAAGTCGCCAGCCAGACACAGAGGAAGCAAGATGTGAAGGCAGAACTGACAAAAGGTACCAAGCCACATGGCTAAACATAGATATTAAGGCTGCTAGATCAAAATAACATGGAACAGGTACTTATGAGTAATAGTCACGGAGCCCAGGCTCATGGCCCTGGAAGATTTAGTTTCTAGTAGAGCTTTGCCTTCAGGTTCATTATGGTGCCTCCTTAGTGTGTCTTTGTATAGGATGAGGAGTAAGTTTGCATTGATTTTTTTTTTTTTTAAATAAGGATACTGATCCTGTTTATGACAGTGTTCTCTCAGTGCTTAATCATCCCCCAAAGGTTGTAGCCTGTACTCTGGGACTGTCATAGCTTCATTTTCAGCTTGACACATCTTGGGAGAGGGAACCTCTGTTGGGGAACCGCCTCAGTCAGATTGGCTTGTGACTTTGTCTAGGGGGCATTTTCTTGATTGCTGATTGATGTGGGAGGGCCCAGCTCTCTGTGGGTGGTGCCACCCCTAGGCAGGTGGTTCCGAGCTGTGTAAGAAAGGAAGGGGAGGGAGCAAGCTAGTAAACAGCGTTCCTCCAGGGGCTCTGCTAGTTCCTGCCTCCAGGTTCCTGGTTTGGCTTTCCTCCATGACGGACTGTGACAAGGAAGCAGAAGCCAAATGAGCCCTTCTCTCCCCCAAGCTGTTCCCGGTCAGTGTTTCATCGCAGCAACGGCACGCAGCCAGAACCGGAAGGGCGGCAGGGTGTGAACAGAGACACAGGAGGACACAAGTGCTCCGTGGGGGAACCCAGGCAGGTTGGATGCCAAACCCTGTGCTTTCAACCTTTTCTTTCAAACCTCCCCAACCAATGTGGGTGAAGCTTCAAGGTGGCATTGTCAAAAGCGTGCTATACTTGAGGTAGACTACTGGGACCCTGAAAAGTGCTTCCAAGAGGAATTTCTGTATTAATTTCACATTGTCAGCTCCTAGGTGGTGTGTCAATCCTGAAATCCGATAGAATCATTCCGAGCAGATGTCTAAGTGGAAAAGGGGAAGACACTCACAGATCCTTCCACATCCTGAAGTCAATGCGAGTCATCAAAGGATGCAAGTGACCCTTCCCTTCCTTTACATTTGGGGCTTCAAGCAAATCTGTGGACCAAGTCTTCTCACCCACCCTCTGATGTTGGAGTTTTCTTTGGGCCTCCAGCTCACAAATCACGACACAGAGACTTTTTAATTATGAAAGCTTGGCCTTAGCTTAAGGCTTGTTCCTACCTACTTCTCATAACTTAAATTAACACATTTTTAAAGCTGTGTTCTTCCACAAGGCTTGTTGCCTCATCTCCATACTGTCCATCCTGCTTCCTCCATGTCTGGCTGGTGACTCTGCCTTTCTTCTTCCCAGAGCTCGCTCTCTCTCTCTCTCTCTCTCTCTCTCTCTCTCTCTCTCTCTCTCTCTTTCTCTGGCCAGAAGTCATGCTTGTACTCTCCTGCCTAGCTATGGGCTGTTCAGCTTTTTATTACACCAATCACAGCAATACATCTTCGCACAGTGTGCACACATCCCACAACACCTCTCCTTACTGTCGTTCAGGTGCAATTGTCCTGGCTGACAGTGTCACTGTGGAGGAGTCCCTCCCCCACCTCCCCACAGACTGCTGTTTCCCCGCTGGCTTCCCCGTCTGCCTTCCTAAGCTCCTGCTGCACACACCCTCTTGTTCCGAACATGGGAATGCTCCTCAGAGCACCCACATTTACTGCTTGACGTTTCCATTCAGCTTTCTGTAGCTATGACAAAATGTCTGGGGATCAACTTAGAGAAGAAAGGCATGCCCAATGACCTAACTCCTTTAGACTCTACCTCCTGAAGGCCCCCACCACCTCCTAATCCTGTTAGCTGGGGACAAAATCTTTTAACACATGACCTTCGTGGACCTTTTAGAATGTACACCACACACATGCTTGGGATGTGATTCTCTGGATGTTTCCAGGGCTCCATCTATTGGCTTGTGCAGATCCCCATCCCAACACCAACACCCCACAGAGAACTCCCTCCCCGACCCCAGCACCCTCTCCCTGGCCTACTTTAGTTTCCTTGTTGCTTTACACGTTCATCATCTAACCCTCTCTAGACTAGTAAACTCAGTAGGGTGGGACTTTGTTTAATCACTACTGGGTTCCTAGTGCTTAGCAGTACTGGCTTGCGGGAGACCTCCAACCGATAGTTGAGAGTGAATAAATAGTTGATTAAGAAGCGTTAGGTGTGAGTAGGAAGACAGCAAGGAGATGGTGCAGTCACAGAAGGCTTTTAAGAAGGAAAGCCACCTGGCAGTGGTGGTGCACACCTTTAATCCCAGCACTCGGGAGGCAGAGGCAGGAGGATCTCTGTAAGTTTCAGGCCAGCCAAGGATACACAGAAACCCTGTGTCAAAAAACCAATAAAACAAACAAACAAACAAACAAACAAACAAACAAAAAACCAACAGTAAGAAGAGGAGGAGGAGGAGGTGGGTATCCATCAATAACGCTGATGGGAGGTCAAAGGGATGGAGAAGGGATGGTGGATTTGGATGTGAGGTCAAAGGGTTGGGAGACAGAGCAGTGACTTCAGGTTGGGATCCCCTTTCTACTTTGCTGGTGTGATAGAGACTCGTTTGCAAGGTTGAACATCTGGTGGGGGATGCAGTTTAGCACAACACTGAAGCAGATAAACGTAAATAGACATCATGTCACGGAGGAACAGATGATTTGATTTGTATTACGGAAAATGGCGCAATCATCCTCACAGAGAAACAATCTATAGAATTTTCTAGAAAGATATTTAGACACGTTAAATAAAAGAGTAAATTAGCCGTACAACGCAGGTTAGACTACTAATAGCTAAGTGTAGCAGTGCACACCTTTAATTCCAGCACTATGGTGTTATTTTATTTGTTTTCTAACAAATAAAGCTTGCATGGAGATCAGAGGAAAAAGCCAGCCACTATATTAAACAGAGGCCAGGCAGTGGTAGCACACGCCTTTAATCCTAGCATTCGTGAGGCAGAGATTGATCAGGATCTCTGAGTTCAAGGCCACACTGGGAACGGGGCCAGGCATGGTGGCACACGCCTTTAATCCCAGCACTAGTTAACCATAGAGGTCTGGAGGTCTGTACAGACAGACAGAAGTGATAGAGCTGGGCAGAGAGAGGAAGTGATGTAGCTGGGTGGAGAGAGGAAGTGAGATGGCAGGGCACAGAAAGGCTATAGGCGTGAGTATACAGGAAGTAGCTCTCTCTGGAGGCTGAGGAGCTGGTGAGATGAGGTTGACTGTGGCTTGCTCTATTCCTCCGGTCTCTCAGTTTTTACCCCAATATCTGGCTCCAGGTTTTTTTTTTTCTTTAATTAATAAGACCTTTTAAGATTCATCTTACACAGCACTCAGAAGGCAGACACAGGTAGAACTCCATGAGTTTGAGGCCATCCTGCTCTTCATAGTGAGTTCCAGGTCAGCCAGCTCTACATAGTTCCTGGCCAGCCTGGTCTATATAGTGAGACCCCATTTAAAAAAAAAAACTTGGTGTCTAGTTTTCTTTTTAATTTTTGTTAGAATATTTTAGATGTCTACTAAGGAAACATAATGTAAATATAATAAAACTATAAATTTATTTCCTAAATGGTCTCTGTGGGGTACCTGGGAGGTTTGCACATCTGCCTCTATATGGTTGTTTCTGAAATGGTAGGATAATGGGGACTATTTTTATTCTGTCGTCTGCCAATATTTTTGAAATACTTTTTAAAAATGAATAGGTTAACTTTACACGTACTTAAATAACTAGGTGAGTAGGTTGACGTGAGCCAACTGTGAGAGGCCTGAGGAGAGACTCAAAGCCCAGGACACAGGATACTTTCTGTTCGCTCACCTCTGCTCTGACAGCATGCGACCACCACACAGTCAACTATGGAGTCAGAGTTGTCAGGAAAACAATCCGGTCTTGAGCTACTCTGTTGCTCTTTCCGGGGACCCTTCCAGTTATTGCCTCTGGCAGTGGGGCCCCAGTGGTCTGGACAGAGCTCAAACTCGAGAAGGACACCACCATTTACATTCCACGACCCCTGGGACCTGCCCGGCTGGCTGTGATGAAAACGCAGCACGCTAATGCAGCTCTCGGCCTTCTGCCCAGGCCGTTCCTTCTTCAGCTTCTCTGACTGCTAAAAGCAGTGTGCACACTTGGCTTACCTTGCACACATTTTGTAGCATCATAAAATTCACTTTTATTGAGCTGGTAAGAGCCAAGGTCAAACTCTAAAATTGATTTTCTTGGAAAGTGGGAACTGGTAACAGCCTGTGAATTGTGTTTTTAAAAACCGAATTCTACAGTAACGAGAAGTTGCTATTGTCTTTCCCTTCTGACTGTGCTAAAGAATCAAAACCACAGGGCTGGAGAGATGGCTCAGCAGCTAGAAGCACCTGATGCTCTTGCAAGGGACCGAGGTTTTGTTTCCAGCATATGCGGAAACAACCATCTCAGCCAACCATCACGACGGTTCCAGGGGATCTGGCACCATCCTCTGGCCTCCATCGGTACTGCATGCACGTGATACACATGCACACACGCAGACAACCCTGTGTGTATAGAGACAGTGGAATCCATTCCTTCCCCACTCAAAGCTCTTGAGAGAGTGGCTCATATTTGCTATTCTGTTTTTGCTTCTCGCTGTTTCCCCAGCAACCACAGCATGGCTCTCCTCCTGTCTTCTCGGTGCTCCACCATCTCCACCAGGAGGCTGTTTTTGTGTCCCTGGAGCCTCCCCTGACCTGTAGCATGGAGCAGCTGCCCTCACAGCACTCACACACTACCTTCCTCCACTTGCTCCTTTTGCTCAGCATATTTCTCACCCTCATTCTCCTCTGGCACTGGCTGATCTTTCACGATTCATGTAGCTGTGCTTTCCCTTGAGAGCATCCTTCATGCTGTCCAAGAAGAACCAAGGTTTCCCAAGTCTGTGTTCCAGTAACATCGTGAACAGGAGACGGTAATGTGGTAGAATGTTATTTTAAGGTGCGTTACTTTTGTTTATGTTATGCTTGTTTAACTCTGTGAAGCCATATTGCTTTGCCTATCTAAAACACCTGTTGGTCTAATAAGGAGCTGAACAGCCAATAGCAAGGCAGGAGAAAGGATGGGTGGGGCTGGCAGGCAGAGAATATAAATAGGAGACATTTGAGGGAAGGAGAAGCAAGAGAAAAGAAGGAGGACATTGGGGCCAGCCACCCAGTAAGAATTAAAGTGAGATATAGAGAAGTAAGAAAAGGGAGAAGCCCAGAGGCAAAAGGTAGATGGGATAATTAGTTAAGAAAAGCTGGCTAGTAACAAGCCAAGCTAAAGGCCAAACATTTATAATTAAGAATAAGTCCCTATGTGTGATTTATTTGGGAGCCAGATGGCGGGTTCTCCAAAGAGCCTAAGAACCAAAAGAGTCAAAAACAACCTACAACACACCAACGAGAAAGATGTCATGCTGGCATGGGCTATTTTAAGTGGGGATGGTTGAGAATGTGCACACAGGATAGAGGGTAAGTTCCCTGTGCCAGTGTCCCCCCTTTCCTCCACGGTCACCAACAGGAACTGGTACCAGGTGGAGTCCACATGCCTTATTAAAGCCACCCGTTTCCTCTGCCAGTGTCCTTTGCGTATTTGACTTCCTGTGACTTGCCACTGCAGAAGCCACCCTCATACCTGTACTAGGTACTTTCCTGTTCATGTGAGGAAACACCATGGCCATGACCGAGGTGACTTACAGAAGAAAGAGTTGATTTTGGCTGATGGTTCCAGAGACGTAGGAGTCTGCCATGGCAAAGAGAGCATGGCCACAGCCAGGAGGGATGGGCTGGAGCAGAAAGCTGGGGCTCACACTTTAAACTGCACGCACAGAGGGGAGAGAGTGAACTGGAAGTGGGGTGAGTCTTCAAACTCCGAAGCCTTGTCTTCAGGGACATACGCATGCCCTGCAGCAAGGCCACAGCCCCCAAACCCCTCCAAACAGTGCCACCCACTAGGGACAAGTGTTCAAACACATGAACCTCTGGGAGACATTCTTAGTCCACTACCAACCCACTAGTCAGGTGGATTCCCAAGTCTCTGTCACAGACCATAAGAGGGCGGGGATATTTTTTTGTCCAAAGCTCACATCTCAACCACCGTGACTTGTTAGCTCTCTTTCTTGGATGTTTAAATAACCACAGGATTTTAAAGTCAAAGAAGTTTTAATTTATGATACATACATTTTAGACATGGTCTCATACCGTTAATGGTCTTCAGTGTAGTATGATCAAGCACTGGATGCTCTGGGAAACCAACAGTTTACGTTAATGTGGTTTTCCTTTTGTTGGTGGCCTGGATCCAAACTGGCTGAACTCCATGCTGAGTACTACATGTTTGTCAAATAAAGGAGCGATTCACCAATTTTCTGTGCCCACCACCTGTCACCTGAATGATAGCAGCGTTGTCGATCATTCTCAGGACACCTCCAGTTCCCACCACACCTCTTTCCAGGTCTATGTAAGATGTGCCCCAAGAGTTCTGAATCTTGCTTCTGACTCACTCTTCCTGTGTTTACAATCTGCTTCCTGTCTGTAATGGTGTTTGTGAGTTTATAAAGCAAGGTGACCCTTGAGAGATGACAACAACTTAAGGCTTATAAACACTTCCAGAAAGCCATGGGATGATGAATGCTGTTAGGAACCAGTGACGTGGATGGGTGAGTCGGAGCCGCTAAACTCTCTTCTGGATTGCTAACTGCTTTATTTGTCAAATTAAATGAGTGCTAAACCCACCCCAAGGGGAGAGACTTGCTATTTATTCTTTCTTATGAGTGATTTCTTATTAAGAATAACGAATAGACAGGAAGCGAGCATTCCAGACGACAGGGGAGTGGGCATGGAGTGGGACCGGACTCATTGCTCTAATTCAATCTCCACTTTTGGAACATGTGAGCACACTTCTGCAAAGAGTGTGGTGCATAAATTATAGGTGCAAAGGCAGTTCCTGTAACAGAGGCATGCTGTCTGCTCTGAGAACCTTCTTAGCAATGCTCTAAGGACTGGGGGTGGGGGCGAGGCTCATTTTCCTCAGGGTGAACATCAAGCGTGGTTGGACCTTTGGCCTGCCCCACGACAGACACCTGATGTATCAGAAATAATTAGCTGTCTCGTTCAATGGCTGGAGGCTGAGGCAGTGCCAAATGCCAATTAGCTTGGCTTAAAAATGCACAGCTTCCTGGCAGTCAGGACAAATGAAAATCTATGGCAAGGGCTAAAATATGACAGGAGGGCTTTTGGAGAGCAAGGCTCTTGAGCGACTACTGGCCTCTCCAGTGTGAGACAGACACTGTTGACCACCTGGATTATATGTGATCATCTCATCTAATGAACCCCATATACATGTATATATGCATTCTGTCAGTTCTGTTCCTTTAGAGAACCCTGACTACTGCTACAGGGCTCTGTTTTCATTCCTCTGCTTTAAAAGTTATAGTTTAGTAATTTATAGTTTAATGACTATATATATGTATATATGTGCCACTATATATATACATATATACACACACACACACACACACATATATATAGTGTAATGCACAGATGTACACACATAATGCACACACTGTGGGGTACATACATACACACACAATGCACATGCACAATCCACACACATAATGCGTGGACACATGTACCCACAACCCTCCCCCTCCCACACACACACCAGGGATGGCAAACAGCTGTTACCCAGGAAGTCAGTCCACATCAGTTTGAGGTCAGTATTCAGAATTGTGAAGCTGGGGAAAAATGTAATAGCTGATTAGAGACATCTGCAAAGAGACATGGTTTGCTCGCGTCTCTAAACCAGTGTGGAAGAAGTACATATCACATTGCCTTAGGTTCTGAGTCTGTTTGGTACATGTTTTTATTTGATTTGAGATTGTTAAAGTAACAGTGGCAGGCATTGAGTATGAAATCATAGCCTCATCCAAGCATCCAGAGTTCAACTAGAATGTGTGTAGCAAGTATAAAATAAGTGACTCAATTTTAGGCAGGAAGTAGAAAAGGAAATTGGTGAGTTCATTTAAGCTAATTATCTATGAAACAATTCACATCAAATGAAGTGCATATATTATCCCTTATCTGAGATGAGCCGTGTTTTGTGATTTCTCACTATCTACTTAAACATTGTTTCATAAACCTTAATCTTCATGAGCAAACAATGGGGTAAAGATGGGATTTTATGGCAAAATAACTTCTCTCTAAAGTGGATGGTGTTTTCATTGCTTTTCTGTTCCTGTAACAAAGCACCACAGCCGAGGCAGCTTATGGAAGAAGGAGTTCACTTCGGCTTACAGTCCTAGAGGGGGTACACGTCTGTCATAGAGGGGAGACGCGGTGGCTGGAGCATGATGCACGAAGCAGAGACAGCAAACTGGGAATGGTGTGAGGCTTTGAAACTTAAAAACTCTTCCGTAGTGACGTACTTCTCCTGCAAGGCCACAGCTCCATGATCTCCCCAAACAGCATCACCAACAGGGGATTGAGTGTTCAAACTCTGCAGCCTGTGGGGGACATTTCCCATTCAAACCACCACAGAAGGAACGGGAGGAACCTGTGACTTGTGTAAGAGAAAAGGTGGTGGGGGAGGGGAGGAAGAGAGAGAGAGAGAGAGAGAGAGAGAGAGAGAGAGAGGCCATGCATGCATGTGCACGCTCCAGGGATGCGTCTGTCTCTGCCTCCCCAGTGCTGGGATTACAGGTGTGTACCACTGACACTGGCTTCTTTGGAATGCTGGGGATTGAACTCAGGTCCTCAGGTTTGTGCAGCAAGCACTCTACTAACTAGCCTATCTCCTCACCCCAAACTTACAGTCATCTTATTGGCTAGTAGATATTTTTATTTTAGTTGTTTCATTTTCTAGGTCATAAGTTCACCTTGCTTACCGCACAGGGCAAGGCACTCACAGCACAGCGTTGATCTCTGTTGTGGTGATAAGCAACTTAAGGAAGAAAAGACTCATTCTGTCTCACAGCTTAAGGGTACAGTTCACTGTGGTGGTGTCAGGAGCCCAGGATAGCTGGTCACATCACATCACATCTTCCTGTCAGGTCAGAAAGACAAGATGAATGAGTGCACACTTTCTCAGCTCCCTTTCTCCAAGTATACAGTCCAGGATTCCAGCTAGGGGATGGTGCCACCCACAGTGGGCTGGTCTTCCCGTATTAACTAATGCACCCAAGATAATCTCCCGCAGAGATGGTGATCCGAAGCCAATTGGCTCCACGCAGTGCCAATCATGTAAGCCCCTTGTAGCTTCCTGCGTTTTCCATCTTCTGTAAGAGGGTTTCATCCTCAGACTTGCCTGTGGTATGAGATGGATGCAGCATGGGCAGCCACCACACTTCCATTCCAGAGAGGAAGCAAGGTGGCGAGTCACATGCAAATGTCCAGTGTCTCTCACTGCCTCCTGCTACCTCACCTACTGTCAAAGCCCTCAGACTGGTTTTCTTGGTCGCCTGTGAACCAGCCTGACAGTGTCTGGCTTCCTGACCACACTCTGTACTTCTTGTCCTAAGGCTTTCCCATTGCCATGGAAACAGAGATGTGTGATTCCTCGGGCACAGATGATCTGCAAGTGCAGGCCCAGCCATGGAAGAGAACTCTGGTGTCCTCCTGTCTTCCCTACACGACCAGCCTAGGCTTTGGCTGAAGCAGAGCAGACGTAGCTTGATGAAGCGGCTCCCTTCAGTTGCTGGGGCCTAGATAGGGCAGTCTTTCAGCTGGGGATATTGACATCTCAACTGGATCAGATTTTTGACACTAAGGTCCAGAGTCAAAGAAAAGAAGCTAGAGCGTGGCCAGAGTGACCAAGGCAGGCTCACAGCCAGTGACCATGAGAGTGTGGAGGGGTGAATGAGCTGCATCTGCCGTTCACGTGGTACCTTGGGACTTGGGCACAGGAATGTCTCAGGGAGGCAAATGCTATAACCCGTTGTTCTTCCTTGTGCTGAGAGCCAGGATGTCTGGAAGCAGACATGGTCCTCAGAGGCCTTGAAGAGAAGCTGGTTTCAGGGATCCTGGTGCTGAGAGAGTAGATGGCTAAGAAGGAGCCAGAATAACTGTGGCTGGAAGGCCACCGTGGGGTTGCTAGAAAGCCTTGGGTGTGGTGGTGAGCGGGCGGCACTGGATTCAGAGCATGGGGGAGCTCTCCTAATTGCTCACAGGGGGCTGATGTTGCAGAGAAGCACAGAGTCCATGGGGATACCGGAGTCTTTGGGGTTTAGTCATCTTTATTCTGTTTGGGAGTGACTTTCAAAGAATCGTACCTTAAACACATTTATGACCCCACTAGGGGTTGGCTGATCAATCCTGAAAGCCATGGGGAGTGGAGTGTAGGAAGAAATGGATGCCTGTGTGTGACAGAGCACCCACAGGCGGGTGTGGGGGGATGTGACAGAGCACCCTCGGGGGGGGGGATGTCTTGGTGACAACAGCGAGGCAAACTCTCGAATACTAGAGATATCAAAACAACATAATCTGCCAATGATGCCACCAGCTGTGCGTCCCAAACCCTTATCACCACAATTGAGCAAAGCCAGGCCAGTCTGCTCACCATGTCGCTGTATTGGATGCTTCTCCAACTTCAGAAATGAGGATAAAAATCAGACAGGATGCTTTAGTCTGCAGTTAACAGAAAACAAACAAACAAAAACAAAAACAGTTTTAAAAAGATACAGTTTAGTGCTCTTAATCATTATGGCCAGATTCTGGGCTGCCTAGAAGTCCACGGGCTCTTCAGGGGTTAAGGGTTTCCTTTTCTTTTCTGCCTTCACCGCTTTGCTGTCTTTGGTGTGGCCGCTAGTCTGGGCTCCCGGCAGCCCAGACCTGAGAGACACGACATGCCCAGTGGTGGCTGTGTCCCTTCTCAAGTTCTGTTTCAGCTGGGAACCAGAGCTGTTCCCGTCCGAGCTTCACAGGGGTGTCTTAGACAGTTTTCTGCTGCTGTAACTTATCAAGAACAGGGATTTCTCTCATTCATGGTTCTGGAGTTACGGTGCTGGGTGCAGGCAGGGCCATGACATCGTGAGGGCATCATGGAACACCAGAGGACAAGGGAGCAGGAGGAAGCTCACTTCTTGACAAAGACAGGCGCTGCGATAGTTACTCACAATCCATCGGTCCACAGATCTCTCAGGGAGGGCAGAGCCCTGGGACCCAGTCACTTCTCTGAAGTCCTGTCACCAAAATACATTAGCCCACATCTCTGGGGACGACGTTTTCAATCTGAGTTTTGGTAGGAACAGGCAAATCCTGGCATAGTGGAAGGGGGAAGGAGTTGCCAGGATTGACTTAAGGCCACCATGCTCCCCTTCTCAGAATAGAAGCTGGGCCCACCTCCTCTGAGCCATTTGGCCCACACAAATATGAAGGAAACCTGGTCTCTCTGATCCAGGCTGGCTGCGTTGAATAGATAAGGTACCAGACATGAAGTGCGAAACCACAGAAAAGAGCAGGTGTCCTGGATTTCTCACGATAGCCTCAGCTCTGGGATGAGAAATACTCCTGCCGCCGATAAAAGGTCACATGGGGACAGCATCCCTGCTGAAGTGCCCTGTCTCTCGGGAACGTGCTCCTTCCGTCTAATACAGAGGCTCTGCTCACCCTCCCGTGTCAAATTCCCCGCATGACGGCAGGGACATTTCATGACCCGACATTACAAATCTCTTCCATCGCCTGCTTTTGCTGTACACAGTACCCAGGCTGCCTGCTTGGGATAGAGAATTAATGGAGGATTAAGCACATGATATTCAAGAAGGGTCAGCTATCCTTTGGAGGTCTCAGTCATCTCCATTGCTGTGCTCAGGAAGCTTCCTGACTGATTCAGGGCATCCCAGGCTGCAGGCCTGTGTCTGTGAAAGGCTCACCCTGACGTGGCTCTGGCTTCCTCAAATCAGGGTCTGCTTTGGGCTAAGTGAGAGGCAGGAGAGTACCGATTAAGAGCACAGTCTGCATGTGAACACTGACTCGGACATCTGTGTGGTAGTACATCACCAAACATCTCTGTAGCTCAGCTTGAAAAATGTTTTTATTTAACTTTCTAGCTGAAAAGTAACATGATTGGATGGTCTGCATGCATGCGTATCTGTGCACAGTATATGCAGTGCCCATGGAGGCCAGAAGAGGGTGCTGGCTTTCCTGAGACTGGAGTTACAGCTGGTTGGGAGCCACCATGTGGGTGCTGGGAACTGAGCCTGGGTCCTTTGCAAGAGCAGCCAGTGCTGTTAATCACTGCGCCGTCTGTCCAGCCGCTGACCTTTGCACTATTCAGATATTCTGGAATAAAGCGGGGAGAGCATGTGACGTCCATTTATCTAAAGACAGAGGAGAAGGAGGTGCAGGATGTTGGTTGGCGTAGAATGAACAAGGAATACTGTTACAAAAAGAAAAACCCAAGGTGCAGCTGGAGCTGAGCACATGAGAACCACCTGGCCTCTGAGAGGAAGGCAAGGTGGGGAGGCTTTGGGAATTGAGTTGCGAGCCTTCCCTATACACCACGAAAATGTGCAAAATTGTGCTGATACAAAATAAAAATTGTATGTTTTACAGCCACTTTGACTATTTTATACCTGAGAGTACACCGAGCTAGAGAAAATTAAAACAGCCGGAATGCTCAGAGACATTTATAGGGTGAAACGGGAGGAAATAAAATAAACGGGGAAGGAGATTGGAAGTGATCAGGACGTCCAGTTTGAGGGCCTGAGGCTCAGCCTGGTGGTGGGGCGCTTGCCTGACACACGTGACCCGGCTGCATCGCTATGCTAAGAAAGGTCTCAGTCTGTGGGAGAGACACGTAACCATGTTTTGCACAGCCTGTACTTTGGGGATGAATTAGCAAATTCTGTTTTAATTTTCCTCCTTGTTAAACACCAGCAAGTGATGTGTTTTCTACTTTGGTCTCTCTGTGTCTGTCGCTCCTGGGGAAACTTGTACCTAATGTACCATTCTGTGGCTCAAAAAATTGCCTCTAATCAGCTGGAAGATGTCAGCAGCAAGGGACGAGGCGAAGGCCCGATTAGCTTATTAGATGAAACCTAAGAAGGGTTGGCTGCAGTCAATTCCTAGGGCCCTCTTGTTACACTTCTGGTTTGGGTACCGTATTTATGAATGTGGAGCTTGTCTTATGCAAAGGAATTTTCGTGTTTTATTTTGTCATTTAATTTAAAGGGTTCTCTAAAAACTATTTGCATTAGGATAATTAAAAATGTACTAATTGCTTTAAACTATTGGAAGTAAATTTAGGAAGACAAGATTGATAAAGAAGGTGGAAGGACACCTTTAATCCCAGCACTTGGCAGGCAGAGGCTGTCAAGTCTCTATGAGCTCATGGGTAGCCTGATCTACATAGTGAGTTCCAGGCTAGCCACAGCTTCACAGTAGAACCCTGTCTGCAGGAGGAGGAGGGGCAGGAGGGGGAGGAGGGAGAGGAGGAGGAGGAGGAGGAGGCAGCTCCGGCCGTCTGTTTGCACATGGTATTGCCATGGTTAGAACTGGACATGGTGACATCCCCAAATGAAACGGTTGACAACTGGGAGTAAATTCCTGCCTTGTGCAGTGTAAGGCTCTGTACACTCACTTGCCAGTGGCACTACTGGGGGCCACAGACAGCCCAATAGCGTGTGCTTCATACAGACACCCCAATAGCGTGTGCTTCATACAGACACCCCAACAGCGTGTGCTTCATTATCTCTTGCCTTCTCTTGTCCTTTGCAAGACCGTTCTCCAAGTTTGCTCGAGTGTTCCTGGGGGTCTCACGTGAGGACTTCTGAAGGACCTTTCTCAAAACGGCTTTGCTGTGTTTTCCCTCTCTTCTGCGTCTCAGCCTGCAGTGGCAGTGGCAGCAGCGGGGGAGGCAAGTGGAGTCTCTCCTAGTGAGGTGTGTGGGATGCAAAGCTACTGAGCAGTCCATGCTTTTGGAAATGGCAGGGCACCACTTCTGTGTTCCTCTCACCAAGAGCCTCTGTCCCCTGGGACGCCATCTATGGAGGACAGGGGACAGTCTGAGGGCAAGCACCATGGTACTCAAGTAGATTTGGCCTTGATTCTGAGGCCTGGCTGCTCGTCCAAGTGGGATGTTTCTAGCATCTTGGTCCCTCGCACTGTCCTAGAGCATTCGTTCTCAACCTGTGGGTCTTGACCCCCTCAAGGGTCCAGCAGCCCTTTCACAGGGGTCCCTAAGACCATTGGAAAACACAGATATTTACATTGCAGTTTTTAAATCACAGTTCCAAAGTAGCTAAGAAAATAGTTTTATTGTGTGTGAGGCAGGGGGACGGTGGGGGGTGGGTGTCCTCACACCATGAGGAACTGTACTAAAGCGTCATTGCAGCATTGGTAAGGTCGAAAACCACGGTCCTAGAGCAAGGTTCTCGGCTCTGTGGAGGCAGAGGCCACACCTGCCCTGTTTAGCACGAACCTCCATGGGGCCAACATCAGTAAACCCTCACGATCATTCTGCCTGGGGCTCTGAAGCCTTTCAGTAAGTCAAAATCTTTGGAGTCTGGGTCCACAAGTTCGCTGGAGTCACCTAAATTTTGCTTTTACTGCAAGCTGGGACCTCAGTACGTTTTAATTGTCTTATAAACTATTTTATTGTCATTACTTGAGTCTAAGTTGCTTTATTCTTGGTGAATTTGGAAACTGACAAAATTACTGCCCCTGTTCAACCAAGTTTTCCTTGATTCGCCCATTTTTTTTTTCTTTTAACAGAAAGAAAACTAATACAGGCCTCTCACCTATTTATCATAATAAATAACTGTCACTCCCTAGTGTGAAGCCAGGTGAAGTTGGGCTAGAGGAAGCAACTCCTTACATTTCAAATATTACATGCCTCGCCTTTAAAATACACACGTCCAGTACGTCTTGCCAGAGGAGACTAGTGTCAAACTTGGGAGCTGAGGTGACAAGTGTGAGCACCACACCTCGCTCAGTTTCACCCCCCCAAAAAAGAGGCACGTAGCAGAGGTGGTGGGGCACACCTACAATCCTAGCACTTGGGAGGCCAAGGCAGAAAGATCACAAGAGTTCACTGTCCATCTGAGCTACATTGTGAGATCCCGTCTGAAACAAAAACAGGAAGAATAAAGGAAGGAGGGAGGGAGGGAGGGAGGGAGGGAGGGAGGGAGGGAGGGACGATGCTTCAATATTTCCAGGTTCAGCTTTGAGTAGCATGTTTCCTGGAGCTACCGTAGAGGCCTGTAACCACAAGTAGCCAGCTGAGGGGACAGGGCAGTGTCAGAAGAGCCGCTGGGGTTCAGGTGTTGCATAAGCCTCCTTGGAATTCCCTAGCCTCAGACCACAGTACAAGAGGATCAGTGTTCTTCTTTAAACAATTAATAATTTAATTTAAAAAAAAAATCAAATAATTTTGGTGCAAATCTTCTGCTACTTGTAGCCCCAAATGCCCAAACCAATATAGTCCCTTCTGAGAGGTGGGTCTGTGGCCTCCACTGTCCCATCTGTCTCTTCCACCCTTCCCAGAACCAACTCCAGAACCTGGCATACATCGTAGGTGCCCCATTTGAGTTTTCTAAATGGGTGAGTGGAGGCCTTTAGAGGCTGAGGATTTAGTCACTCTAGCTTGGTGAGAACACTTAAACTAGCAGGGTGAGCCTCGAAATTCTGAGGTCTGGGTCTACAGACTTCTGCTTCGATAGGCGATCTCTTGGAGAGTTGGGCAATGCCAATGACCTGGAATCTGAAATGGTGGACTTCTTTACATTCCGTCTCCCAGAAAGCCCAGCATCTCCTTCAGGTAGGTTTAAGTTAATGCTTTTCAAACCATGGGTTATGACTTAGAGGTGGCTTCTTAAAAACTCAACTGAGTGGATTACAACCAGTTTTTAAGAGAAACTGATTAACCCAGAAGTGAGACCATCAGAGCACATCCTACATTCTAAGCATATGAGTATCTTTTTTTTTTTTTTTTTTTTGTCAACTTGACACAGGCTGGAGTCATCTTGGAAGAAGAAACCTCACTTGAAAAGATGTTGTCATCAGATTGGCCTGTAGGCAAGTCTTTGATGCATTTTCTTGATTAATATTTGATGTGGGTTTGGTACCACCCCAGGGCAGGTGGTCCTGGGTTGTCTAAGAAAGCAGGCCGAGCAAGCCGTGAGGAGCAAGCCAGTCAGCAGCACCCTTCCATGGCGTCTGCATCAGCTCCTGCCTCCAGATCCCTGCCTTGAGTTCCCCTGTGACTTGTAAGTCTAAGATGAAATGAATTCTCTCCTCCCCATGCTGCTTTGGTCACTGTTTAATCACAAAAACAGAAAACAAACTAGTAGAGTATTTAAGATGTAAAATTTACTTCTTACTCAAGGTGGCCGTAACGGTTGGAAAAAAGATCAGTCTGTACCAGGTGTCTCCCTGAGGTTCTGCTCCCACACACACCTGGGAGCACAGGGGCTTGACCCTAACTCCTTCTGTCCCTCCATCTCTAAGCATCAAGCCCCAGGCCAAATGGCCAGCCCAGGGACCGTTCTTCTTCCTGACACTGGGGGGAATCCACACTTTGTGGTCAGTTCATTCATTTTTGAACTGTGTCCTGCCTTGGGCACACAGGCTGAGCCGATGAGTAAGCCTGCCTCCAGCCTGCTGTTGGCAATGGATCAGACCACCCAGCTTGAACCTGGAGCTGCCCAACTCTTAGATGCAGCTGTCTGGGCCCTGCCCCAGCAGGAAACTGAGTGAGAGCCAGACCTTGGCGTCGGTCCAGGGTGGGGGTTGACCAGTTAGTGGGCTGAATGTGTGGACTAGACCTTGCTTCACCTGCCGTTGGGAATGCTGAGTACATGCATTGATGGGGCCTCAGTCCTGGGTCTAGGGTAACTCTGCCGTCTTTGGGGAGACAGCAGATAGGTGGGTCTTTTTCAGGCACCCACACCCCCCCATCCCTGGTTAATCTTTACTGACAGCTTCACCTGCTTAGAGTCTCCTAGGAGACCGACCTTTAGACATGGCTGTGAGGGCATTTCCAGAGAGGTTTGATTGAGGTGAACGTGAAGAAAGTTGAACGCCGGAAGTCGCCTCTCTCTGCTTCCTGACCGCGGTCACAGTGTGAGCAGACTCGCGGAGCCCCCACTGCCCACAGACTGTGAGCCCAAACAAACGTTGCTTTCCTTAAGCTGCTTTGAGCAGGTGTTTTGTGCCAGCAGAGAGACAAGTCACTCACGCAGCCCCCATCCCCAGTGGATATGAAAATCAGGGCAATCTTGAGTTCTGGAGAGGGACCCGTGTCTCAGGCTTGTGCAAGGAAAGGACTCCATCCCAGTCTTTCTTGCTGGGTTGAACCACACTTCCCCGGGGACTCCTCAGGCTTTGTTTGTGCTTCTGTTTGTGCACATGTCACATCTTGCCTCAAACAGTCACGGTCACTCCCCTGCCTGCAGAGATGGGTTGCAGTAGGAGGGACAGGTGAAGGACAGTAGAAGACTGCTGTCCTGGTTTTGAGAGGACCACGCCTCGTCCTTATGCAGGGTGTTTAATTTGTAAAACTGAAATACTGCAGCCATTGGCAGTTCCCTACCCCGGCTCCTGGTACCACCAACGAGGCTTCTGTTCTTATGAACTGGACTTCACTAGGCACCTGCTATCAGGGAGTCATGTGATTGATTTTACTTAGCATGTCTGTTTTACAGCATGTGTCAGAAGACTTCTGCCTCCTCCTCCTCCTCTTCCTCCTCCTCCTCTTCCTTCTTCTTCTCTTTCTTTTTAAATTTTTTGTTTTGTTTTGTTTTTTGTTTTTGAGACAAGGTTTCTCTGTGTAGCTTTGGTACCTTCCCCGGAATTCACTCTGTAGCCCAGGCTGGCCTAGACTCACAGAGATCTGCCTGCCTCTGCCTCCCGAGTGCTGGGATTAAAGGCGTGTGCCACCACCACCCAGCTACCTCCCTTTTCTTGACATAGGGTCTTACCATGTAACTCTTGCTTCCCTGAACTCACTGCATAGGCTAGCCCTGTATTCATAAGGAGTTCCAGGCTAGCCAGGACAGCATAGGAGAGCCTGGGGGCAGGGGGAATTGTGTTGATTTTTCAGGAGTTTGATACTGACAGATGCAGTTCTCTGCCGTTGCAGACTGACCGACAGTTCTCCTTGCTCAGGCATTTTTCCAGGACTAGAAGAAGCAGAAGCAGCCGAGGATGTTGCTTCTGACTCATTTTGGAAACCCGAAACAAGAAAACCACAACTTAACACTGCTTGGGGTTGGACACGGGGGATCAAAAAATGGAGGCATCCCACAGGCCTTGATGGGCATGGAAATGGCTGATTGGGGCTTGAGGTCTAGGGGCTCAGTACCTTCTCTGTGGGACAGAAGGCGCGAGCTTCAAAGAGTGAAGAGGGTGAGGAGGAGAGAATGGCCGCAGCTCCAGCATAGACGGGAACAGGGGTGGCGGTAGCGTGGATTTCCAATGCTCTGCAAGGGCCCATGTGTTGAAGGCTCAGTCTCAAGTTGACAGGGCAGTTGGAGGAGGTGAAGGAAGGTAGGTCACTGGGACACGTCCTGGCCATTTCCTCTCCGACCTCATGAGGTGAACAGCCTCTTCTACCACACTCTGTCATGTTATACGTTACCACAGGTCCCTGAGCACGGACTGACGGAAAACCCTGAATGTAGGAGGCAAAAGTAAAAAAAATAAAACCAAGTGCTTTGTCATGGTGATGGAGAGCTGGTTCACATAAAGACTCTTCTTCCAAGGTTCCTCAGGAGCCCCCTGGGTTCCAGGACAGTAACGACTTTTCTTCCCACCAGTTGGCACAAAACCTCAATGAACAATTGGAGTTGATCTGAATAGAGTTTCATTTCTTTGGCAACTGAGCTTCTGGCATGAGAAGCTCTCTCTCCCCTTGGGCTCTGCAGCTCTCTGCAGCACACTAACTTGCATTCCTTGAAGTGTGAGGCTGTGGGAATGCGCGTCCAGAGCTTAGGAACGACATGAAAATGGCCGCCTGCTAACCCAGGAATTGCTGATCCACCTGATACCTGCTCCAAGCCGTGCACGTCTCTCTTTTACACACCAACAATATTAGTTTGATGTGGTTATATCTTTTTATCACTAGAGCTTCTTGGAAAGTCAGAGTTACCACAAAGCCTGGCTAAGTAGGCCCTCACTTCCACGCTAGACTTTGTAGTAAGCAAACAGGAATCCACAGAAGGGAGGCAGAATAAACATTGTTTTTTCTCCCCTCTTATTCTGAGATTTCTTGCATAAGAGGAGGGCATCGTCGGTCATTTCTCTTTACCTTGGGCTTTGTCTCTTAACCCAGACACCTCATCATCAGTTACAGAAAGCTCCCTGCTGGAGAGGAACACCTGTCTCCCCCAAATAGTTTAGGGTAATGATAATAAACCTGGTCATGTTGCATTCTGGCTCAGGGCACTCTAATAAGTACCAGACTAACCTGCCATTGGTGCCGATCACCATCTGCGAGAAATGATTCAGATTCCTGCCCTCCACTCTGGAGCCTAGGCTCCCATCTCTGCATGGTTCTCTTTAGAGGACCATTTGGTTTTTTTTATGTGAGGTTTTCTTCATTTAAGAAGCCAGGCTTGCCTGAACACGGGTAATCCTGCACGTTGTAGCATCCTATCTGAACGGAAAAAAAAAAAAGTCCCTAAGAGACATTAATCAGGTGTGAATCTTGCAGATGAGAACATCGTGAGGGCTACAGGGTAACGGAGGTAAAGCATCTGTCTAGTGTTTGCTGCATCACCAAGCCCAGGAGGATGGGTTGCCTAGCAACACCTAGTCACTCCAGCCTGGTGCTAGGCAACAAGATACAATCTGTCAGCTGCATTCGACTGGCATTTTCTCCTGTTTTTTAGAAGACACATAGGTATTTCAGAAGCATCTAATTATCTTCTATTTCATTCACATCACTGTGTGTACTGGGGATCTTATCTGCATCCCACCGTCTCCCACCTCCCTGCCCCTGCCCCCGTGATGCTCAAGGCAACTGTCTCACAGGAGAGGACTCAGGCCTTGGAGAGAAACTGCTTCCATTCCAGGAAACAGAGATGAAAACGTGTTGTGTTTTTCACTTTTCATTACGTCACTCTGCTGCAGTCATTTTCCCAGGCTTACACACAC
The DNA here is from genome assembly GCF_903995425.1 of Onychomys torridus. Taxonomy (NCBI): domain Eukaryota; kingdom Metazoa; phylum Chordata; class Mammalia; order Rodentia; family Cricetidae; genus Onychomys; species Onychomys torridus. The sequence goes on along the minus strand of NC_050464.1, from coordinate 643,765 downwards.
ACACACACACACACACACACACACACACACACACACACACACACACACACATACACACACACATACATACATACACACACATACATACACACACATACACACACACATACATACATACACACACATACACACACACATACATACACACACATACACACACGTACACACACATACACATACATACACACATATACATACGTACACACATATACACACATACATATACACATACACACACACACACACACACACACACACACACACACACACACACACACACAGATTGTTAGAAATAAAGAGGAACCAAATGATGGGTGTCAGGGGAACCAGGTCTCCTCTTTTGTTGTGGGGGCAGCCCTGTCCCGGCCTCCTTCCTTTGATATGGAGAGACAGGAGTGGGGTGTGGGGGATGTTTGTGGGCTGTAGGCTCATCTGACATTGCGGCAGAGAACTCGGTGGTCTTTATTGAGCTGACTTTCGCTTAACCTTTTGTTTCTTTTAAATTCTTCAGTTATTATTTCCACTCCATAGCAGAGGAGCCAGAAGCTCAGGGAGCCTGAGCATCTAGACACACAGCTCCTTGGTGGCTCTAATGGCTACTCTTGGCCTCTCCAAAGGTGTAAGAGATGTGGGCTCTGTTCATGTGGAAGACTCTAATCTGGTTAGGACAAGTATAATGATTTTTAATTAGAACTTTTCTGTTTTAAATGGAAGACAATGTGTACTTTTGAACGATTTTGAAGGAAACAGCTGTGGTTGGGCTCCCTGCAGGGACCAACCTGGATGTGATGATGAATGCAGGAGACCGCAGTCTGGCCTCCTTCCAGCTGACTCATGCAAACATGGTGCTTCCCCCCACCCCGTCTGATTTTCAGACAGCTGTGCAGAAACGGAAGCCCCGGGTGACCCCAGACCGCACTCTGACCCTCAGCGATGGTTGAACTCCCAAGCCCTGGAATGCATGGCTCTAGGTGTAAGTCGCCTCCTCCTGCAGGCCTGGCTGTGGCACAAACATCTACTTGTACAAAAAACGGTCTTGCAGTTGGGATTAAACATTAATCCTGTGGCCTCCCAGTGTCCAGTTCCCAGGTAAGAATTAGAAACGGAGCAGGAAACCAAGTGCACAGATCAAAGCACAGCAAAGAATTCAGGGGTTCGGTCAAGGTCAAAGTGAGTGAGGGAGAACCCAGAAGAACATGAGCGCTCACCTCATTTCTAGAACAATCTCTTAAAAAGTTCATTCTGTTTCTGAGATTTGGATACTCTGTACCTGGACACTTTCCCCCTCCCATACATGTGCACACATGTGCATCTTCTGCACATACACATTTACACACACACACCACACATACAATACACACACACACACACACACACATATATATATACACACATTACATATATATACACACATACGCACACACATACAACACACACATAAACACATACCCGCATACACAGGCACACAATACACAGACACAACGCACATATACACATACATACACACATACACACATGTGGGCATGTATATACATACATACATATACACATACACATACATACACAGAAACACATACTCATACACACACTCATACACACATACACATATCTCCACATACAATATACATATATACATACATACACATACATATGCACACACATCTATATACACACATACATATACACACATAAACACATATATCCTCACATAAACACATACTATCTCACATACACACACACAAACACACAATGCACAGACACACATATGCACACACATTCGCATATACGTACATACACACACACACCATGGGTTTGTTCACCTACTGGTTCTCAGATCAGCTGTAAGTTGAACAGCTAACATAATGATTCTTAATCTTTAAAAAATATATAAATTACCATATTAAAATGCAAATTCTTGAGTAGGAACCCAGGTTCCATTTTTATGACAGACTTCCAGGTCACTGTACTCTGAATATCAAGGCTGCAGAGGATCTGATTAGAGTTAGAGATCGGGCTATAAGACCCATGAGTCCCTACCTACTTACAGGTGGTATATATGATCAGAATGATATTTAAATCCAGCCCACCAGGTTTGTTGATTTTTAGTATTGGAAACCTCTCTTTGTTCCCTGGAAAATTTCTTACTGATGCCAACTATTCTTTTTTTTCCTCCCTAGTAGAAATAAGGTTTCTGCCTTGGTGCTGTGGTGTGGTTCCCAGAGTCCTTGCCACAGCTTTCTCGGGCGCTTTATTCATTTTTATTTTCCCAGTGAGGAAGTAGGTGGGAGCAGCCATACAGTGTGAGCACAGACAAAGAGAAGCAAACAGTTATTAATAGAACGTCTGACGTCTGCTCCAGGGATCTTTATTACATTTGATCCAGCGGCTTCATTAATGGTCTACAAGAGGTAGCTGTGAACAGAACTTTAATTAAATTCACGGTGGAGATTAAACTGGAAGCGGTTGTGCAGTTCAGGGAAGACAGAAAGGCAGCTAAGGCCCCTTGATGAGTGAAAAATCAAATAGGATTCAACAGTGACAGGTGAAGAGAAATACTAAGGGTTTCAGAGGTGTGTGTGTGTGTGTGTGTGTGTGTGTGTGTGTGTGTGAGCACGCACATGCGCCAGGTGCATCCTGGGCACGTTAGAAATGGTAGCACATGTTATTTCCAATAACAAGACAAAGTAGGTGCCTTGAATTCTGAACATAGGAGAATGTGGAAGCAAGGTGGCTTGCATCCGGTACGCGGACGGCAAGTTATACTGGTTACTTTTCTGATGCTGTGGTAAAACAGCAAGCCAAGGCACCTTGTAGAACAAAAGAGTTGATTTGGCCTATGGTCCATCGTGGCAGGGAGACAGGGCAGTGAGTATGTCAGCAGCAGCAGGGTGCCGAGAGCTTACACCCTCAATCACCAGCACAAAGCAGACAGTCAGTGGGAAGTGGCAAGGAGTCATAGACTCGCCAGTGACATACCTCCTCCAACCAGGCTGTAGCTCCTAAGCCTCCCCAAACAGCGCCACCTACTGGAGACCAAGTGTTCAGGCGGGGGGGGGGGGGCGGCAATTCTTATTCAAGCTGCTGCACAGATGGTCTAGAAATCTTACAAGTTAGCTCGAGTCCTCATTCTGTTGTTTCTTATGATCTAGAGGCACAAAGAAGTGAGAAAATGATACTTTAAAAATGTTTCTTGTTTTTAGAGGAAATGTCTGCTCTGTGTGTCTGAGTGTGTTGTGGTGTGTGTGTGTGTGTGTGTGTGTGTGTGTGTGTGTGTGTTAGCTTAAGGATAAACTATCTCAGGAAATTCTTTTCCCATTGATAGGTTCATGACCACCCCAGATTTAAGCATGTAAGTAGACTCCTCCAAAAGGGATTTGTTTTGCCTATCACAATGCATTGCTGGTTAGGTAGGCATCTCATCAGCTTGCTTCTAGGCATCTCCAGCTTTTAGAAGAGTACCCAGTGTTCAGCTAATGTTCCAGAAAGAAGTATCAGATTCTTTTAATATTAGCCTTAATTTTGAATTCAGAAAGCATTTGGGTAGTGTTTTATAACATGCAGATGTAGTTTTTAGACTTTGAGTATTATACAAGACAATTTAGAAGACCCTTTAGTGACAAGAACACTCAAGGCTCCCTTCTTTCATTTTTGTGAGGGGGTAGAAGAGTCTATAGAAACATGCTGTAGTCAGGCTTTCTTTGGACTTCCAGTTGCCAAATCAGATGATAAGGAGATTTCTTATTAATTATGAATGCTTGGCCTTATCTTAGACTTGTTCCCAACTAGCTCTTATAATTTAAATTAACCTGTGTATATTAATCTATGTTCTGTCACATGGCTCATTACCTCTCCTCCACCCCCAGCCCCCACGGCCCTAATCCCGAACACCTCAGATTCTTCTCTCTCCCTGGAAGTCCTGCCTGTCCTCTCCTGCCTAGCTATTGGCCATTTGGCTCTTCATTAAACCAATTAGAAGGTGCTTAAGCAGACACACATCTTCACATTGTACAAAAAGACTGACCCACAACAACATGCAACTCATGATTTATTACCGTTACCATCCTAAACATGAGGTCCATAAGTTTATTCCCCTGCCTAACTGAAAAATGTGTGCCCTATGCTGGGTACATGCCTCTCTCAACTGCTGGTAGCACCGTTTGACTCTACTTCTGTGAACCTACCATGGTCAGAGCCCTGCATGGTAAGAGCATATGGTACTGATTTTTCCATTTCAATCTAACACCCTCCATGTTAACCCCCATTGTCACAAAGGGCAGAATTGCTTTCTCTCTTTTAATTTTATTTTTATTTTACATGTATGAGTGTTTTGCCTGCATGTCAATATGTGCACCACATGGGTTCAATATCCACAGAGGCCAGAAGAGGGTGTCAGATTGCCTGGAACTGGAGTTACAGAGGGTTGTAATCTACCATGTGGGTGCTGGGAATTGAACCCGGGTCCTCTGGAAGAGCAACCATTGCCCTTAACCACTGAGCCACCTCTCCAGCTGCACAACAGCCTTCTTTCTAAAAGAGTATTCCGTAGGATGTCTGTCTGTTTGCTTTACTCATGTGTTGATGGATTCTTAGCCCATTCCATGTCCTGGCTGTTGTGGGCGATGCTACAGTAAACGTGGGGGTGAAACCACACCTCTGGTGGACAGGGTTTTTTCCTTCGGAATTGCTGTGTTACATGGCGGCTCATGTGGTCTTCAGTGCCTGGATGGCTGCGCTGGTCTCCACAATGGGGGATTACTATGCAGTAGTCGTCTGAAGGCAGCCGTCATCTTGTGGTCATCTGCTTCTGCCCCTGGGCCTAGAGGTGGGGGGCTCTAGCACTATTTTTAGCCTAGAGCCTGAGAAAAGGAAGAGGCTAATACAGGCTTCCCCGCCCCCGAGAAAGAAGGACCGAGGCTTCATGAGTGAGGAGAAGCAAATGTAAAGAGTGCTGGGAAGATGTGCGGGTAACTCCACGCCACTCTGTGGATGTTAGCCAAGTCTAGGACCTCACGCCACATCTGTCGGATTTGATATCCCCAGCGAAACCTCACGGATGTTAGCACTCAGCTTCGCCTGGATGGTGTATTTTATCTCTTAGGATCAGACGACAGTTTCCTTCTGGAATCTTTGGAGATTAAGCCTGGGAATGCTGGTATTAAAAATGTCTCTATGTGATTGTTTTTTACCAGGTCCAGGAATTGTGACAAGTTCAGGGGTTGAGATTTGCTTGTATGGACATGGTAGGGTTAGAACTGGAAGGGAAGTGGTTAGAAGGGAGGCAGATGGCCACAGGATGTCAAGCTTTGGAGAAAACTGGACAGTGTTGAGTTAGGATGGAGAACTCCATCTGCAGATGTCAGATGTGACTCATGTCTGTGTGTGAAAGAGTCTATTTATTAGTTCTGGTGATAGAAGACCCTCTGTTGACAGAGGTAAGTGTGGAGGGCCCCAAAACAACTAGACCACACAGCAGCCATGACAGGCTTAGGGGCCTAGACACAGCTTCTGTGACAGGCTTACTGGCAGGCAACACCCAGATCCAGGAAAAGCCTCAAGCTGACTCCACCCAGGGATCCACCCAAGGGTGAGGAAGTACCTGACATCCCTAACATTCCAACCATTAGATAAGGTGGCCAGATGTCCCTGAATCTAGCACACACCTATTTTTTGTTTTACAGATACCCCTAGACAATTGTCAGCCAATCAGGGTCCTGGACCCTGGAAATCCCCTCACCCCAACCTCTGCTATGATAAAAACTCTGCCCCACCTGAGCTCAGGGCTCTCTGCTCTCACCACTGTGTCGGACAGACAGAGGGACCAAACTCTGGAGCTTGAAATAAAGGTTCTTTTCTTTTTACCTGCGGGATTCTGTCTCTGTGGTGGTCTTTTGGGGGGTCCCCATGATCTGAGCCTAACAGTAAGATGTTCCCAGGCTGGCTTTCACATCCCTGCCAGAGCTCCCTCTGTACTTACAACCTCGCTGGCTTCCCTTCTATGCTCAGACGCTTGCACATGACCACAGTAAAAGTTAACTGTGGCCACCTGTTAAATTTGCCTCACCTTTGCCAGGCAGGCCTCCTGTGAAGGCTGGCTGACTGCAGGAGGCTAAAAACACGGCCCCCAGACTCCCAAAGCTCACTGTGATGTGGGGGAGACAAACATGAAGTGGAGGAAATGCCTGGGGTCTGGAAGAGTCTGTGAATAGGCCTGCTAGGTGAGTTGAGGAACGTCAGTAGTGAGCACAAGGTGGGGGCGCCAGCTGACAGCCAAGGGCCTGAGGACGCCGACTAGAGGAGGGGCTTAGGGAAAAGCATCTTAATGAAGGAGGGACCCATTTCAAGATGCTCAGGGACAAGGCACTGTAACAGGAAGCTGGGTATTGACAGGGGGCAGAGAGGTCTAGTGGGGGCCTCAAATCATGGCCTCATTGGCTGTGCTCAGGCTCCAGGTTTCTGTCCTGAGGGAAAGGAGACCCTGGAGGTTCTTAAGTATGTCTGTTTCCCCCTTCTTCTTATTTATTCTTTGTGGCTTTCACATCATGCATCTCTATACTGTTCATTTGCCTGACCCTTCACGTCTGTTCTTAAGGAACTTCTTCAGGAAGAGGAACAGGGAGGGAGAGAGAGGGAGGGGGAGAAAGGAAGGGCGGGGAGGGGGAGGGGAGGAGGCAGCGGCTTTACAGTCGGCTTGGGCTGCAAAAACAGAAAGAACAAGCGATTAAACAATGGAAATCTCTATTCTCACACCGCTGGGTCTGGTGGAGCACACCTGCAGTCCCAGCGCTTGGGAGACAGAGGCGGCGGAAAGAAAACGCTTGCTTCTGTGCGCTTCCTGCTGAAGTATCACCTGAAATCAAACCAAATAAACACAAAATAGCCATAGTGACTTCTCAGCAATCATAGAGAGGGAGGGATAAGGCCAACTTTAGCGATGTAACTACTGAAATCCAATGTAGGTGCCAGTGAGATGGTCCGGCAATAGACGCACTTGCTGCCAAGTCTGATGACTGGAGTTCAATCCTTGAACCCACATGGTAGAAGACAGAAGTGATCCCTGCCAACTGTTCTCTGACCTCCACCATTTGCTGTGGCATTCACCACACACACACACACACACACACACACACACACACACACACACACACAGGGAAAAAAATCCACTTTATTTTTCTAGCACTTGATAGGATAAGGAAAACTGGACCAGCAAACAGCAAACCAAAGTCACCCACTGACTCTCACGATCACTATACGAGGAAGATGGGTTTCTAAAGCCTAAAAAGAGGTCATTTTGGCTGGACGGTGGTGGTGCACGCCTTTAATCCCAGCACTTGGGAGGCAGAGGCAGGTGGATCTCTGTGAGTTCGAGGCCAGCCTGGTCTACCGAGCGAGATCCAGGAAAGGTACAAAGCTACACAGAGAAACCCTGTCTCGAAAAACCAAAAAAAAAAAAAAAAAAAAAAAAAAAGAGGTCATTTTGAAGACTTGCATTCAGGGACATATGGGGTAACCTGGATGAGGTAGAGTGGGTGTGGGTGTAAGAACTGACAGCCATCCAGTGATGTGTCTTTGGTACCCACTGTGCACCAAAGCATCTCTCAGCTCTGGTTGGTGGACCCACCTGCATCAGCATCACCTAGAAAACATGTGGGGCACGCCACTCCACAGGACTCTTTCCAGACCAAATCCAGATGTTCAAGCAAGTAAGCCAGGGATCGGCAGCTGCATGTGCCCATCACAAATCACTGCCAGTGATTTTTTAACCCAGCAATCCTTGAGGACCATTGTCATGGGCAATGCCTAAACCTGCATGGAAATACAAAACCACAAGGAATTAATGCTGCAGGGAAGCAGCATGTGGTCACTGGTTAGCCTAACCCTTTTGCCCACAAGTGAGCAACTGACATGGAGGTGCATAACGTGGGTCACACACTGAGGGAAGCGCTGGGGACGGGGTCCAGGTCTCTTGTATGCCATTTGGTTCACTCTCTGGTGATATAAGGACTCTTGTGTCACCTTAAATATACCCAGGTGATGGGGCAGGAGCGATGATGGCTCAGGAGTTAAGAGCACTGGCTGTTCTTCCAGAGTTCCTGAGTTCAATTCCCAGCACCCACATCACAGCTCACAAACTGTCTATAACTCTAGTTTCAGGGGATGGATCTGACGTGCCCTTCTGGCCGCTGTAGGCTCTGTGTGCACATGGTGCCTGTATATACCTGCAAGCAAAACACCCATACACATAAAATAAAAGAAAAATAAAATCTAGGCAAACACACAGGGACTGACTCCCACAGCAAAGGCAGGTCTCACTTTTAACTGAAGATGTTGGGTTTTATTATTTTAAGGAAATATATATCTTTTCTCTTCCCCAAGTTTGGAAAAACAGTCATGCAGACATCCTGCAAAGTAGGACCCTGGGAAAAACTTACCATCTGGACCATGCGCTGGAAAAAACATAAAGGTCACCTGGGCTGTGCATGTGGCTTGTCAGGCTTCACTGGTTCCTGGAATTCTGTAGTCATTTCCCCAAATTAATTTTTAACTTATTTAGGCATGTCACTTAAAAATTTTATCTCACTAAGGAAAAAGGGAAGGGAGGAAGGAGGTGATGATTTAATCTTAAAGTATTAATAGCACATGGAATTCAGCATCTTTTACATGAGTCAGAATCAAGGAAAAGCCAGACATGGTGGCACAGCACCATAGTCCCAGCTACCCAGAAGACTGAGGCAGGAAAACCACAGGTTCAAGGCCATCCTGGACTACAGAGAGAATTCAAGGCCATCCCATGCTACAGAGAGAATTTAAGGACAGCCTGGGCTACAGAGAGAATTTAAGGACAGCCTGGGCTACAAAGAGAATTCAAGGCTAGCCTGGGCTACAGAACCAGTTGCTTTGTAGACCTCTCCACCTTAGCATCTCCTAGGATTTCAAACCTATCCTCCCAAAAGTCTACAGTAAAACTACAGCGAGAGGCTCCTCTCCATCCACATCTTATTTGTTAATGGGATCTCTAATTTTTATTCATTTATTTTTGTGTGTATAGGTGTTTTCCCCCCTGCATGTGTATTATGTGTATCATGTGTATGCAGTACCCATGGGGGCCAGAAGGGGGCGGCAGATCCCCTGAAATGAGTTACAGATAGTTTTAGTGCTATCGTGTGGGTTCTGGGAACTGAACCTAGGTCCTCTGGAAGAGCAGCCAGTGCTCTTAACCTGTGAGCCATCTCTCTAGCTCCACAATGAAACCTTTCAACCTATGATAAAAGTATCTTCAGCAGAAAGTGTCTAGTGGGTGTTAGCGAATGCCTTCTCAGGTAAGTGAGCAAGTGAGTGTCTGAGGCTCACAGGGGTCCCAGTGCCTCCCAGGTCTGCAAGGCAGGGTGGGGTTGACTCAGTGACTCATATTGCAGCTGGTCCCCTGAGGCTGGAATGCCTGTACAAAGTGGACTCTCCTGGGGAGGCAGACCCTGGGATGGGAACATGTGCCCAGGGAAGCTATAAGGCTGCATTTTTAGGATGAGTCTGTGTTATGGGAGGGAAGGGAACAGGACAGAAAGAGGGAGAATCTGATAGCCAGCCCATGTTGGGTACCGAAGCTGGGTTGCCCACAGGCTTGTCCCCATGTTGATCTGTCATAAGATTTGAACTGCTTCAGAAAGGAGGCAGGATCCTGAGTGAGGCAGTATTCTTCAGACGAAGTTGTGTGCGTGCGTGCGTGCGTGCGTGCGTGTGTGTGTGTGTGTGTGTGTGTGTGTGTGTGTGCGCGCGCGCACCAGAGAGCACATGTGGAGGTCAGGAGACAACTTTTAGAAGTAATTTCTCTCCTTTTACCATATGAGGCCCAGGAATCAAACTTAGGTTGTTGGGCTTGGCAGCAAGCTCCTTTACCAGCTGTTTACAGCTCCATCTTTTGGAACCTTTTCTTCCTATGGTCTTGGGATTCGGTCCCTTAGGACTCTGGTGAGTCTCTTTGCCTGGAGAAAACTGAAGGGGATGTAATGGAGGCTCAAGGCCCCTGCTGTTGCAATGCTCTTAACTCCTTGTTCCTGTCCCACCTACCGAGAGCCCCAGCTGGCACCTCTGCTGCTTCAACAGGCTTACCCAGGGACAGCCCAGACCCCTTCCCCCCTTCACTCCCCCCTCCCCAAGTGATGCAACTCCGTGCCTGTGTTTGCTTCTTGTGCCATAGGTGTTACACTGTCCTAACTCAGTTTCTGTTTCTGTGATAAAAAGTTTCTGGCCAAAAGTGACCTGGGGCGGGGTTGGGAAGGGTTAATTTGACTCACACATCAGAATCCATCCTGGAAGGAAGTCATCCCAGGAATTCAAAGCAGAAATCAGGGGGCAGGAACTGAAGCAGATGCTGTGGTGGTTTGCATAGGTGTGGCCCCCATAGACTCAGGTGTTTGAATGCTTGGCCCAAAGGGAGTGGCACTGTTAGAAAGTGCGGCCTTGTTGGAGGTAGTGTGTCACTAAGGGCAGAATTTGAGGTCTCAGATGCTCAAGTCTGGCCACTGTGGGACACAGTCTCTTTTGGGATTCAGATGTAGAACTCTGTGGATTCAGAGGTGAAACTCTCAGCTCCTTCTCCAGCACCATGTCTGCCTGCATGCTGCCACACTTCTCGTCATGACTATAATGACTAAACTTCCAAAACTGTAAGCCAGCCCCAGTTAAATGTTTTCCTTTATGAGAGTTGCCGTGGTCATGGTGTCTCTTCACAGCAAAAGAAACCCTAAGACAGATGCTGCTAAGTAGCTTGCTCCTCGCTGCTTGTTCAGTTTGCTTTCTTATACCAACCACCTGCCCAGGGATGGCAGTATACACAGTGGACTGGGCTCTCCCCCAATCAATCCACTTATCCAGAAAATGCCTTCCATACTTGCCAAGGCCAATTTGATGGAGGCGTTTTCTCAATTGAGGGTCCTCTTCCCAGATAGCTCTAGCTTGCATCAAGTTGACAGAACCCCAAGCAGAACATGAACTTACCCATGTACTGTCCATTGGCAAAGACTGGCGATTGGAGATGCCCCCGTGCCTCAGTTGGATGCCAAACACATTGCTTCTTGCCTCTACTTATAACAGCAACTTGATCCCTTTCTGCTGACTAGGGTCTGTTGCCTCTGTCAAAAAGTGATCGTGTTTTTGTGTCTGGGGTCTTGGCATAAGGAACCCATGCTGTCCTGGTGGCAGAGTGCTGAAAGTTTGCCCGGTCTCTTTTATCATGTCCACCAGTAGATACAGATCTACATTCTAGACCCTGCTCACCCAGAGAGCTCAGATGGCAGGGATCTGAGGCGAGTGAGGGTGCCCCAGCTCCTACACCTGCCCCTGGAACATGTATTCTTCCGAGAGCCACAGGATGTTCTGTTTGGACATGGAAACTGTGCCTTGCAGCATGTCCCCATCTATGTCAGGGGCGGCTCAGTCATGCTAGTAGTCGATGGTTCTACGGCTCTGCTCTCCCGGCAGTTTAGGAGGCTGGAGGCATGTGAGATGCCAGAGAGTCGCATCATGGCTCCTTTGCTGTCAATGGGGCTCTTAAATGTAACACAGGCTGATGGGTTGCCTGGGACAGGAGAACATGAAACAGACACTTGGGAGTCCAAGAGGAATGATGCCTGAGACCCCACAAGCGAGTAAGGACAACCTACCTCAGAATACAGCCCATCCTGTCAAAATCCATTGCTGGCACTTCTAACTTGGAAGGGGTACCATGCCACCACTCTACAAGAGGATGACAGGCTTCCATGAAGGAGGTGGCCTCACTGGGGCACAGTGTTGAATTGCATTGCTGATGTGGTTTCATATAGAGGACTATGGGGGTCCAGCTCCTCAATAGTCCCCTCCCAGGGTCTGGGAAGAATCTACAACCAGCTGATAATTAACCTTCGATGAAAAGAAATGAATCTATGTACACGAAACTCCTTAGTTCAGACACTTTATTATTCTGTGATAGTTCTCTCTCTACACAGCTTCTATTCTGCTCTCATAGCTCCTTTCTTGCCTGTTTTCTCTCTCTATTTATCTGCTGTCCCCTCTAGGTTCTATCTTAATTCCTTCATCTAGTTCTGCCCCTTCTATGTTCTCATCCATCTAGTTCTTTCCCCTATCAGCTCCTCTCCCATCTCCTTCTCCCTCATCTAGTTCTTCCCCATCTCAGTTTGTTCCTCTCAGGTTCTTACCCATCTAGTTCTTCCATTCTCTTTTCTCTTCTCCATCCTCCTGTGCCCTGGAAGTCCCGGTATAAATACACTTATAAGCAATATTCCCTTAGCAGTGTAAGCCAGGCTTCCAGGGTCTAACGGAGGGGTGATAAGAATCACATAGAGAGGCAATAACCGTTAATTATTATTTGCAACCCAAAGGGAAGTGACCAATGGGGAAATGAATTAATTAAAGGCTAAATTCAGGTAATATCTAAGAAGAGGGATCTTATGTACTCAATTATAATCTTAAATGTGATTGGTAGAAAATGTTAAGAATCTATAAGTTGCTAGGTCAATGGGAGAAAGTAAAACTGCCTTCTTTTTTCCTGTCTGTCCAAGCTATCTGCCGTTTATCTGCAGGGTGGGGGAAAGTGTGCTCAGTTGCTAGGCAACCTGTGTACAGCTAGATGCCTCTGGTGATAGTTAAAGGGAGATCTGGAACTGGAGGTAAGATTTGAGAAAGGAGGAAGTTAAGCTTAATTGGCACATCCCCCAGGCCTTCTCAAACAGGTAGTCTGGATGCTTAAGTCTGTTCTTAGAGAGTACAGAGGTATCTCTGATAAGGTACTTTCCTCTATCTGGGGATGGACCTGGCCGGATGCTGCCAATGATGATAATTACAGGGAGGCTTGAACTGGGGTTCTGGCTAAGCATAGCTGTCAACACAGAAAGTTATCTAAATATTCCTAGAAGTGGTTAGGTAAGGAGTTAGAGGTCTATAAAGTAAGGCTGTAAGAAAGGAGGGTCTGAGCTAAATTGTGTAAAGCTATTACTTAACGTCCACCTGACCTAGGCGATGTCTCCTTGTGGAATTTATCTTAAATCAGGAGATTTGTTACTGCTAGTCCTTGAGAGTGGCTAAGGAGATATCTGATTCCAGAGGAAGCCTTTCCTGAGGCTGTTCTCCAAATACCTGGAATGTGAGAGTGATCAGTCCACACTGTTAGCCCTTCTAGGGGAAAGTCTATTGGGAAAACTATGAAGGCACACATAATTTTCATAACAGAATACAGGGCTGATATATAACAAGCCAAATAACACCCAAAGTTCCTTGGAATTTGGCTTCCTCTGGAGGAATTCCCTGATCCCTCCAGGTAGTGGCTTTGCCGTAACCAGCTGAGTTCTTATGATACATTCCTGCGGCCCGAAGCAGTTTCATTCAGCCTGGTAGTACCTAAATATGGTGAGAGAAGGCTGCGTGGCAGGGCCCATGTGTGATGTCTGCTCCTGCCCTCTCTCGAGTTGAAATGGCAAATAGAATAAATACCTGCAAACCTAACTTACATAATCAAAATCCCTTGGTGTCTTCAAAACTCTCCAGGAGTGGTAACGGGTTCTGAGATCCACAGGTTTTGGAAACATGCCCAGTGTCTCTTGGTCGGGTCTTTCAGAACACTGCCACCACAGGATGGGGAAGGGGACTATTGGAACCCCTGAGTCCTGGATAAGGGATGCTCTGAAGGAATATCAGGAGCCACTGTCCTCGAAAGGGAGGATTGCCTTCAACCCAGGAAAGCACAAAACTGAAGAGTGTTGCCCACCATTATTGTCACCTAGTACAGTTAGAAGGGGCTCAGGGACCTTGTGGATGGAGGAGGGATTAGAGAGGCAGGGGCCTGAGGAGAGAGTCTAGCAACTTCTGAGATCCTTTAACTCCCTGAGACTAACTATGGCGTTCACATTTGTTCAGGTGTGGGAGTGGGTATAGGCATGTGGACATGAAGCAGGATGGTGACTGTGACCAGCAAGATGGCACTTTTGGAGCTCTCAAAGGGGTACAGAGAGAATCAGGCCAGCAACCAACCAGGGAGCTAACCAGCATAAACTGGCTGATCCAATCACTCCACAACTTTCTCCCTCCTCACCATGCCCCAGCACAAGCCAGGCACAGGGTGATTCATCAAAAAGTCCAAAGGTGGCAGCTGGGAAGCCCAGTGTGGCTCTGAAGAGGAGGTCAGGCAGTTCACAGGTAAAAGACAAGGTTGGGTGCATTTTTAAATAGTACAAATCCACAGAACAGTGAGCCACAGTTACACGTTTAATAGCAGTCACATTTGCAAGTGACAACACATTGCCCTGTAGTTGAGCGGGAGAGATGTAAGGTAAGGGATGAACATGAAGGGACCCAGAGGAGAGCATGCTGATAGAACACTGTAGAGCTGGTTGGATGCCAAACAGCTATGGGCACACAGTGGTGAGAGGGGAAACAGCAGACATGCTTTTAACAAATAATTGCACTGTGGGTGCCCAGGGCAGAGACGGCTGAAGAGAGTTGGATCATTGTGCAGGGCCAGGACGGTTGAAATGAGTCTGCTGCTCACATCCGGACACAACCCCCTGGCTCCAGGGTGGCTGCGGCCAGAACTCTGAGCAAGCCCAGCATGACATGTGCACAGATGTCCTTCTCTCTCTTCAAGAGAAGCCCCGGTGACTCCCTGGTTCTAACTGCCTGCAGTGGAGATGTGTGAATTTGCCGAAGCCCCACAATGCATGACATTCTGCTCCGAAGCTTCATTGCCATTCAAAGGTGGACTGACTCAGGTTACCTGGCTAGGTTTACACTCCAGCCTAACCCAAGGGGCGTGGTGGTGGGAGTCACTTTCTCTGACTGGCATCACGTCTGAATTGTGTGTCTGTGTGGCTGCACAACTCAGAAGTACCTGAGCTTGCTAGGTTAGATGTCCAGTGGGATGAAGACAAGAGCCTCATTTGATCTGTTTTCACGGAACAAGGGCTTGCCCAAAGAGATGAAGAGATGTATACAAATATACATGTTCAGGTTAATAAAGTGAAAGCTAACTGGGAGACCAGAGCTTTTTATTACAGTGATAACTACTTAAAATACAGCCATCGAACTGGGATTTGCTTGATCTATTCATCTTGTATTCAAGTAGAAGGAAGGTCTTTAGAATAGATGGGTAGACATATTTTTATATCCAAGACCACATATATGTTTTCCAAGGTAATACAGGTTTTCAGTGTGTAGTACAGATGTCATAGCTAATAAGCTGGGGTTTGGGAAAATTGAAGCCAATAATACAATTATATGACATTAAGCCTGCTGGCAGTGAGCAGCTGTGGGAGGGACGGTAACGGAGCAAAGGAAAATGGAGGTTGTGAGGCATGCATGTATTAGAAAGGTTAGGCTTAAATCAGCGTGGTGCGTGGGAAGAAAATAGTTGTAGAAATCTAAACAGAGCCATTACAGCCAGCTAAAAGCCAATGAGCAGGGAGAGGCGAGCAGCAATCAATATGGCCACCGGCCTTGTCTTGCCTGCTTAGTTCTGTGCTTTCACATTGGCTCCATCCTCATTAACGCGTGGCAGAGCGCTGCCTGCATGGTTCCTTACAGCCTCAGAGAAGCAAAAGAACGCTGTCAGGGCCCCAAGGGAGCTTGTGGGCTGGGGCCCATTGTATCTGTGAGTTTTCCAGAGAGCCCACGGCTGCTTGTTCTGTCATTAAAATCTAGCTAAGGGAGTGTAGCTGCAGGTAAGAGGATGGCTAGACATCATTTAAGGCAGTGCGATTTAGAAGCCAAATTAGAGACCGGATGATGGATTTGAAGGGGAAGAAGGGAGCTGGTGGGTGACAGAGCAAAGTGCTGGGTCTGAACACAGACTCACAGACACAGAAAGACGCCCTGAAGACAGACTTAGTCACAGGCTGGAGTCTGGATGGAGGGGAGAGAGGCCAGAGTCCCGATGGTGCTAAGACATGTCAGCCAAAGTCCCAAATCAAAGGCAGAAGGGGCCTGAGTGTTGACGGTGAGGTTCAGATGTAAGACACAAATGGAAGAATCCGCAGAACTCGGTGGCAGATTGGCGGTGGAGGGCAGAAAAGGCGCAGACAGCCTCAGGCCTGGGGTCAGCCAGCAAATAAATTCTCAACAGGAACAGATGCAAATTTTGAAGAGACCACCATGAATGATGAGAAGGTGTCCCTTGAATGACATCTGGCAGACATTTTGTTGTGGACCCTAGGGATAGTTCAGAGCTGAATGGCCAACCTGGGGATCCTTTGCACCAGGGCCACTGTGATGGGATACTGAGAGTGGGTACATTCCCTTCAGGGAGCAAGCTTGGAGAGGAGATGGCTGAGGAGGACATTTGAGGGCCGACAGCGGGTCACCAGAAGATAGAATAAGAATTTTTGAAAAGAGATGGTGAGAGCAGAGCGTGTGCTGGGGTAGTGGGCACCGAAGGCTGAGGCAGGAGTGTCGCAAGGAGGGATTTAGCTGCAGAGAAGTTCAAGAGAGCCAGGGCAAAACACTACACAGGATTATTTGCTCTGTTTTACTACTTTTTAAATGTAGACTTAAGGGCTGGAGATGGCTTAGTGGTTAGGCGCACGGGCTCTTCTTGCAGAGGACCCGATTTCGGTTCCCAGCACCCACATGGTGGCTCACAACTGCCTTGAACAACAGGGGATCTAACGCCCTCTTCTGGCTTCTGCAGGCACCAAGGCAACACACATGGTGCAAGACATACATGCAGGCAAAACACTCATACATGCAAAATAAAAATAAACAGATCTATAAAAGTAGACTTTGAGAAGAGTCTGAGATTTACAGTGAGTTGAGAAATAGATTTTCCATTTGTCTCCTGTCCCCGTGAGTGTGTGGCCTCCTCCATTACCTATATCCCCCCGCCCCTCAGAGCGGCACACCCAGGAGAGTAATTTGCACTGACATTATCAGCATTCAAAGTCCATGTTTTTGTTTGTTTGTTTGTTTGTTTTTCGAGACAGGGTTTCTCTGCATAGTTTTGGTGCCTGTCTTGGATCTTCCTCTGTAGCCCAGGCTGGTCTCAAACTCACAGAGATCCGCTTGGCTCTGCCTCCCGAGTGCTGGGATTAAAAGCGTGTGCCACCACCGCCCTGCCAAAGTCCATGTTTTACACTGGCACTCACTCTTGGAGTGACATGTTGTATGGCTTTTGACAAGTGTCCAAGGACATGTGCCCACAATTACTCTGTCACATGCAATAGCTAGGCTGCCCTCAGAGCCCCCCATGCTCTCTCTCTCTCTCTTTTTTTTAAGATTTATTTATTGTGTATTATGTATATAGTGTTCTGCCTATGTGCCAGATCTCATTACAGATGGTTGTGAGCCACCATGTGGTTGCTGAGAATTGAACTCAGGACCTCTGGAAGAGCAACCAGTGCTCTTAACTGCTGAGCCATCTCTCCAGCCCCACCATGCTCTCTTGTTCATCCCTACCCCGGGTCCCTGACAAACGCTCACCTTACTGTCCATGTAGTCTTGCCCTTTCCTGAATCCCCCTGTGGCCAACCTTTGAGATTGCTTCTCTGTAACATGCACTAAGGTCCTGCACGTCCTCTCTTGTTGGTTTTTGACCCTTGCTCTTTAGTACTATACTTTCACTGCCTGGATGTATCACGGGTTACGGACCCAGTCACTGTCTGAAAAATGCTGTGGTAGTAACTAGCCAATCAATCGTCTTCTCTACTATCACCTTTGTATATCCATTCATCAATGGATATTTGAATTGTTCCACATTTTAGCTTTTTTGTTTTGTTTTGTTTTTTTGAGACAGGGTTTCTCTGTAGCTTTGGAGCCTGTCCTGGACTAGCTCTGTAGACCAGGCTGGTCTTGAACTCACAGAGTTCCACCTGCCTCTGCCTCCCGAGTGCTGGGATTACAGGCGTGTGCCACCACTGCCCGGCCATTTTAGCTATTATTGGTAATACTACTTTAATCATCATGTGAGGATACCTTGGAGACTCTCAGTTCTTTTGCATGTGCTGGATCACATGGTATTCTGTGTGAAGGGTTTTATGTGGACATAGGGTTTTTTTTTTTAATTTAATTTAATTTTTTTTTTTTTTTTTGAGCTGAGGATCAAACCCCGGGCCATGCGCTTGCTAGGCAAGCACTCTACTGCTGAGCTAAATCCCCAACCCCCGTGGACACAGTTTAATGGCCTCTCACTCACATGGTTAAGAGTACAGTTAGCAGAAAACAGCTTCCAAACTTTTCTCCACAGTGGCCACACCAACATTTTGCTCTGTCACCAGAAGTTAATGAGGGTTGCTGCTTTCCACACACTGACTAGCTCTTGCATTTGGATGTGTGTGTGAGTACGGCTTTGCTTCATTGAGTACTACACCACACTCATTATTTACAGTCACTAGACAATTCCCAAGACCACCAAGAGCGGAGCTCCTTAGAAAGTTACCCTAAAGCTATTGATAGAAACTGTCGCTTCACTTTTATTAATACAATAAGAAGTCTGTGGCTCCTTGGCCACTATCTGTGAGAGTTCATTTGATAAGCAAATCTGAAGAAATACTAAAAATATTAGAACAGTATTTCCATATCTAGCCATATTTTCCTGGTTTTCTCTGTGGTCAATAATTGGGCATTTTCTATTTATTGGGGATCTAAAATGGCTCAAAACTGTGAGGAAACAGAGAGTCACATCCACATGGAGGTCATAGCCTCTAGGTTGAAGAAGAAACATTCTTCCCAGCAAAGCCATGGGTCATGAGTGCCTCCAAAGTGATCAGCAGGAAACCAACTCAACCATAGACTTGCACACTGGATCCATGTCCCAAGACATGACAGTTTGCCACTCAACAGTTTCACAAGATACCCTATACTTTGCTTGTTTGTGGAAGTGCACCTCTCGGATCATATAGAAGCAGCATGCCCTGGACTATCAGAGTCACCCCACTGCCTTCCTGGATGACTCCAGCCTGAGACAGTGGGATGGGGTGTAGTTCTGCAGGAAACTGTCCACTGTAAAATATTTTACATTCAAAAAACATACACTGGTTTTTACCCTCTATGTATGACAACAGAAGTCCTTTGACCTGGAAAGGGCTCCTGGGTATAACTACTTTGATCTCCAGGCAATGGGAAGGGGGGGGGCGTTTCAGAGAATGAAAAGGGGCTCCATGGGGTCCCAATAGTGAGGTTCTCACAGTTGAAAAGATCCCATAATGAGAGTGATTCTTGGCAGCTTCATTCATAATGTGGTCAAAAGCAAGGGCCACGTAATCCCCAAACTGCATTTTGGAGGTTGCAGGAACCCCTTGTTCTCATCTTTTCCATCGTTTGTCTCATAAGCTAAGATTTGCACCAAAGCCTACATCAACAACAGCGACACTGAATACTACAGTGAATAACACAGTTGGAGCTTTGACCAATGAGCTATCCAAGGCCCTTGCTTCTGACCGAAAGAAGTTTATTTTCTGAGTTTACTCATTCTGCAGGGGCTTTGGGTCTAGCTGGAAAGCGAGTGATACACTGGCCTACTCTGCGCTGGGTCCTGGGGTGCAGGAAGTCACGAGTCAGGTCAGTCTGCTTTTGCCCTGCTCCCACAGCTCACAGCCTCAGTGAGTTCACTGCCACAGACTCTTGTGTTTGGATGTTTGGACAGATGGGTAATGGTCTCTAATGGTTTCAAAGACTTTTATGTGTATGTCTGTGTGCGAGTATGTGTATGTGTGCTCTGGTGCCCTTGGGGCCCAGCAGAGGGTATGGAACCCACGCCTCCCCGGAGCTGGAGTTACAGGCTGCTGTGAGTTACCAGATGTAGCTGGCAACCCAGCTTGGATCCTCCAGAAGAGCAGCAAGTGGTCACTATTGAGCCCTCTCGCCCACTCCTTCTTACTGTCTTATTTAACAGTTCTTTAATGGCGTATTCAGCCAAGATGGAAAGACAGGAAAATGAAGGAAACATGGGAAAGAAAAAGAGGCCAAGAGGCTCTCCCTGGTTTATGCTTCTTACTGGCTGAAAGTCGAGAATTTTGACACAGATGACCAAACCTGTATACAACTGTCTGGTGGAGACTGTGGTCCCTCTTCTGAGAGGCATCTTAAATAAGAGTATTAAAACACCTGGTGAATTGTGCTGAGGATTTGACCTTCGGTTTTAACCCCATGAGCACTGTCTCACTTATAAACCCGAACATTGCACATTATAATCCCACTGTACAATTTTGCTTACAAAAGGAAATTCTTTAATATGAGAGAAATAAGCAACTAGCTCATTTTTTACTTAATTTTAAAACTTCACTTACTTCCAGGTAGTTATAAATTTACCCTTTAAACAATGTCTGTGCAAAACCCACAGACTCACATGTATGGCTGCCGTTAAGTCACGGCCATTGCCTTAATAACGTGCATTATTGCTTCTTAGGGGTCCCTGGCAGTGGGATCAGGACCCACCCCCCTCTGCCCGGGAGCCCAGTGCCTGTGGTAGGACACCTTGCACAGGCCTGGTTCAGGGGGAGGGGCTTGAACCGGTGATTCCTCATGGGAGTCCTTGACTTGGAAGAGGTGGGAATGGGGGGCAGGGGGCTTGGGAGGTAGGAGGGGAGTGGCACCTGTGGCTGGTATGTAAAATGAACAGCAAATTTCTTCCTTTTTTTTTTTTTGGTTTTTTGAGACAGGGTTTCTCTGTAGCTTTGGAGCCTGTCCTGGAACTCGCTTTGTAGACCAGGCTGGCCCCGAACTCACAGAGATGCACCTGCCTCTGCCTCCCAAGTGCTGGATTAAAGGCGTGCGCCACCACCGCCCAGCTCAAATTTCTTAATAATAAAAAAAAGAGGGGCTGGAGAGATGGCTCAGAGGTTAAGAGCACCAACTGCTCTTCCAGAGGTCCTGAGTTCAATTCCCAGCAACCACTTGGTGGCTCACAACTATCTGCAATGAGATCTGGTGCCCTCTTCTGTATACATAGTAAATAAATAAATCTTTTTAAAAAGAAAGAAAAAATAACAAGTATTATTCTGTCTGTGTGTATCTTCATTTTGCTAATAAATACTAACGGGGGCTTCATATTTTGTCGTCCTTTCTGGGGCACAAGTGAAGATCTGGGCTGTATGGCTGGCACTGTTGAGTGGCAGCTCCTGGCAACACTGGCGATATGATGGGTATCTTCCCACGTGTTTCGCTTACTTTTAAAAATGGTTTATTTTATGTGTGCCTGTCCGTCTGTATGTATACTGTGTGCATGCAGTACCTGTGGAGACCAGAAGAGGGCATTGTATCCCACCCCCCAGCACTGGAGTTACAGTTGTTGTGAACTACTGATGTGGGTGCTGGGAATCGAACCTGGATCCTCTGCAACAGCAGCCACTGATCGTAACTGCTGAGCCATCTATCCTGCACTCTGGCGCTTGTTTTCTATCTTTACTTTGGTAAAGTGTGTCTGTTCAGTCGATTTGTTTTTTATCGTTGAATTTTGAAAAGTCCTTATAGTTTGGTTAATCGTCCTTCACCAGGCACTGAGATATGCAAATACTGTCTCTAAGTTTGTGGTGTGTCTTCTCCTCTGTCAACAATGCCTTTCACAGAACAAAAGTTTCTAATTCTCCTGCAATCTGGTTTGCTAACTATGTCTTCTAGGGAACTTGCCTTTAGCGCTGTGCCTGGCCAGCCATTGCCAAGCCCACAGTCACCTAGATCTTTTCCCCTGTGGTATCTGCTGCGAGTTTTATAGTTTTGTACTTGACATTTATGTCTGTGGTCTGTTTTTAATTAATTACTGAAAAGGGCATCAGATCTGTGTGTAGATTTAATTACCTTTGCACCACCAGTTCTAACCCTAACAACAGACCAGTAGCTTACAAGATGTTCTCTTCCCAATCTCTGCTTCCTCCTCCTCCTCCTCCTCCTCCTCCTCCTCCTCCTCTTCCTCCTCCTTCTCCTCCTCCTCCTCCTCCTCCTCCTTCTTCTTCTTCTTCTCTCTCTCGCTCTCGCTCTCGCTCTCGCTCTCTCTCTCTGTCTTCCTCCCTCCCTCTCTTCCTCCCTCCCTCTAACACTCAGTTTTCCCCAGTTCATCAAGAAGATTATGTAGGAACACTTGGAGGCCATTTCTCCAATAAAATAAACTTTGGATAATATTTAATGGTATCCAGTGTTAAGCATTGCAATTCTAAAATTTGGGGCTGGAGAGATGGCTCAGTGGTTAGGAGTGCTTCCTGTTCCTCTAGAGGATCCAGACTCAGTTCCCAGCACCCATGTTGGATGGCTCACAACCTCCTATAACTCCAGCTCCAGGGGGATATGAAGCTCTCTTCTGGCGCGCGCGCGCGCGCGCGCGCACACACACACACACACACACACACACACACACACAATAAAAAAAAAACACTTTAAAATTTAAATGTGTAGTGTTTGTGTTATACACTTGGATATGGCTGACATGTTTTGAAATATGGACAATTACTCTATGAGAAGTGTAGATGCAGGACACTGAGCTGTGACTGGAGCACACACCTCCTCTCCTGTGTACAGCTTGTCCCTTGTCCCTGTTCTTCTCTTACTGTGCGCTGCCATCTTGGTGACAGTGCTTATATTCCCCCTGTCCTATCAGGTGGGAGGTTTGTCTAACATACCTTCCTCTTTTATGGGTCTCTGCACCTGCCTACTAAATACTAAGCGCCCCTCAGTCCTTATGGCTTATTGGTATCACATCCCTTCCTCCAAAGCTTAGCTATCCGTGTGGAAGAGGAGCTGGATGGTGGACAGCTCTGAGGAAGCAGCGTCTTCCAGACACAGCAGGGCTGATGCACATAGGAACTCCCAGGGACCGTGACAGCAACCATAAGAGCTGCACAATGCAAGCCAGACAAGGGGCTCCAAGTCCCACTCCTAGCCTAGAAGCTACCTGCAGATGATAACTTCTGGGAGACGGGAGATCAGTTTTCTCCAACAGAGTAACAACAGGTATATCAACAACACTTCAGGAGTGCCCAGGAGTAGTTGGCCAACTTCATGGTGTGTGTGTGTATGTGTGTGTGTGTGTGTGTGTGTGTGTGTGTGTGTGTGTGTTGGTTTCCAGGAGTGCCCAGGGGTAATTGACCAACACAAGCAGACTTCATGGTTTGTGTGAATTCTACATAAGCATCTGGGGAGAAGACATTGTAGGCCAAATAATTACAACTTATTTCTAGATAAACAATTACAACCCCCCCCCCCCAGTTCTATTTCAAAGGGAATAAATGGATTGTGGCTCACTGGGACAGTGAACAGAATACAAGGCAGAGAGCTGTGTTCTGAATCCTGTTGAGATAAATAACACCACCCGTGCTGTTGGTAAATGAGATCGAGCAGTGTAGAATATTGGTGAAATTATTAAGGCCACTTTACGTAGTTAAAAGGGAGGTTTATTTTGTGGGGTAACTTACAAGTGAAGGGGTAGGTTGCAGGGTCTGGAAAAGGTATAGGGCAGTCCGGCGGTGTTCTCTGGAGAACTCTGCTCGGTTTACCTCCAGCATCCAGGGTCCCGGAACCAAGAGAGAGAGCTCCTCTTGATCCTCGGTCTTCCACTCCCTCTTCTGCCCCGCCTTGTGGGCGTGATCATTACCGAAGCCTCAATGGGGGTTGGAACTTCCAGGCCAATGCTGGGATGGCTATCCACTACAGTGGAAAGGGCTTTAGGGAAGACAGTCTATTCCTACACAGAGCCTTTAACAACTAACTCTTTGAAATGAAAATTCTCGTCAGCCACCAATCACTACACACCCACCACATCCACACCCTAAAAGGTCATCCCCACCAATTCCCATCCACATCCCAAAAGGTCATTCCTGTCAATCCCTATCCCCCACCTAAGAGGGTCATCCCCACCAACTCGCATTCACACTCCAAAAGGTTATCCCCACCAATCCCTATCCCCTAAAGAAGGACATCTCCACCAATCCCTACTCCCCCAAGAGGGTCATCCCCACCAATCCCTACCTCCAAGAGGGTCATTCCTAACAATCCCTACCACCCAAGAGGATCATCTCCACAAATCCCTACCCCCCAAGAGAGTCATCCCCACCATTCCCTGTAGCATGAATCTTAAAAGTTCTTATTAATAAAATCAAACCTGAGGCCAGTTATTGGGGTGAATGCTGGACGATCAGAGAAGCAGAACAAGCCACAGCTACCTCACCTCACCAGTTCCTCAGCTGATTCTGTTTCCTCAGGCTGGAAGCCTTTGTGTCCTCATCCAAATGAATCTCAGCTGAACTGCTGCTCCAAAGCCTAAAAGCTTAACCAGCCAAATGCTTCTAGTTCCTGGTTTTCACACCTTATATACCTTTCTGCTTTCTGACATCACTTCCTGAGATTAAAGGCTCACTTCCTGGGATTAAAGGTGTGAGTCACCATGCCTGGCTGTTTCCAGTGTAGCTTTAAACTTACAGAGATCCAGATGGATCTCTGCCTCCCAAGTGATAGGATTAAAGGCATGTGCTATCACTGCCTATCCTCTATATTGTGGCTGTTCTGTTGTCTGACCCCAGATAAGTTTACTAGGGTGCACAATATTTTGGGGAACACAATACCACCACAATTCCCTAGCCCAAAGAAGGACATCCCCACCAATCCCTACCCCCAAGGGGATCTTCATGTAGTTTCCCACATGAGGAGATCGTTTCTTTTTATTCTTTGGAAATGAATCTTTTCTGCCTATGACACCAGAGAGAATTTGATTCAGAAGATTAAAAATGTGTTCTTGGCCACTGTAATTATAAGATCAAAGCTGCTGGGCCTCATTTAATCAAGTCACTTAGAGAACTAAGTACATTTGTCCTGATGCTTAGTGAGTTTCTGAGTGCATGTCAAGAGTCCAGATCTCAGAACGAAGCCTGCCATGTGCTCGCTTTTGCTAGCCATGCACAGCACATGCAGTCTGGCCACTGTGGAAGCACAATGACACTTACCTCCAGAGCCAGGGACTGGCCAATGTCAAGAGACATCCAGCCTAACCTATTTAAGTGGTGCAAATATAAAACGTTCAAATTGGGGCTTTTGATTTTGTTGTGTTTTCTTTTCCCCATGCTTGATTGTATTTATGTTTCATTTTTCTGTCAGGCAAAACCAGAAACATCTTTTGATGTCTGAGTACATAAATTCACCAAGAGATAGATGTATCCCACATGTGTTCGAAAGCAGAGAAAATGCTAACAAAATTGAGAATGTTACCTAGAGTGGTAACAGTAAAAATAATTAATTTTTCATATTTATTTATTTTATGTGTATGAATATTTTGCCTGCATGTGTGTATGTGCACCATGTATGTGCCTGGTGCCCCTGGAGACCAGAAAAAAAAGGGGGGATGGGTTTCTTAGAAATGGAGTTGCAGGTGGTTGTGACCAACACCTGTATGCTGGTTATTAAATTTGGGTTCTCTGTGAGAGCGACAAGTGCTCTTAACTGCTGAGCCATCGCTCCAGCACCAATAATTTATAATCGATTCAATTGCTTTTGATCAGTGGGGCTTCCTACCTAGTTTATAAAGCACCCAGGCTCCTGGGATGGCCAGGTCTGTGTGTCAGTTGTGAAGGTTTGTTTTGTTTTTTTGATTTTTGGAAACTAGCATTTTAATCAATGACCTTTGGGTGCTGCAGACTGTCACCCACAATGTGTGGTGGCCCATCCCATCATCTCATAGACTTCACAAACAAGAGGGCATTCTTTGGTAGACTAGACATATGTACATATATAATATACACACATGTATGTTTTATATGCTTTCTGTCATTGCTGCTTCTCTGGAGAACCCTGGCTGAGATTTTCCTTTCCTTCAATTTACATTTATTTTCTGAGTTTCTGTGCTTATAGGGTGAATAAATGCTTTTTTTTTTTTTTAGATTTACTGGAAAACAAGATTGACAATTTATTCTATACAACCAACTATAAAGACGTCTGTCATCCATCCTACTAGGTCAATCAGTCAGGCTTCTAGCAAAAAAAGAGAATTCTACTCAGCAGAGCTGAACTGCTGAGTCTAATCAAGAGGTTATTCACATGTAGGCAGAACTGAGGGGACTGATCAGGAAGAGCCTCGAGGAAACAGCCCTGGGAGATGTGGTGGTTGGGATGAGAATGTCTCCCACAGTCACATGTTTGAATACTTGGTCCCTGATAGGTGGCGGTGTTTGGGTAAGATTAGGAGGTGTGGCCTTGCTGGAGGAAGTACGTCACGGGGTGGGGGTAGGCTTTGAGGTTCCAAAGCTACAGATCACTCACAGTTCATTTTCTGGTTCCTGCTTGGGGGTTCAAGATGTGTAAAGTAGGCTTCTGCCGCAGCCGCCGTGTCTGCTGCCATGCTACCCCACCAAGATGGACTCTGATCCCTCTGGAACCATCAACCCTACAAACCCTCTTTCTGTAAGGTGCCGTGGTCTCCGTGTTTTATCACAGCAACAGAAAAGTAACCAATACAGAGGATGATGTCAAGCCTGCAGAGAAAAAAAGACATTTTCCTGCTAGACTAGTAGAACTGGAATCCTAGAGGGACCATCTGATAGGAGCTGTGTGACAGGAAGAGGTAGCCACGGCCAGACAGTGCCTGACCGGGAGCAGTGGAAGAAACTGGCTTCATTCTCTTGACCCACAACCCTCTGGTCTGCCGGGTCTTCCATTGCGCAAATCCAACCATAGCTTGAAGGTGTGTGTGGTCCTGAGACCCCAGTCTCCTGGGTACACATCAAGACCGATGGACTGGCCCCAAGGAAGCAAACAAAATGGCAGACGCAGGAAGAAAGTCGAAGTGTCTGGCTAAACATGAGAGAATACTCCCCTTTCTCGGGCCACACACCTGCCAGGCTTAGCAGCTGTGTGCACCAAAACTGTATTGCTTGAATGTAGAGGACCCAAACCCTGCCCCCGACTATTCCACCTTTACCCCCAAAGTCCATTAGCCTGGCTCAAGTGGGGTGTTTCTTTTCTTCTTGCAATAACAAGGACTAGATAGGAAGAAAAGGTTAGTGTTGACTCACAATTTTGGTCCAGCCTGGTGGGTAAGGCTGACAGGCAGGAATGTGATGCAGCGGGTTACATTGCATCCTTGGACAGGAAGTAGAGAGAGGAAGGCTGGTGCTCAGCTCATTTTGTCCTTTTAATTCAGTCCACAGGACAGTGCTGACCACACTCATGGCCTATTGCCCCTCTTCAGTCCATCCCTGGAAACACTTTCTCAGACCCACCAAGAGGCTTCCCAGGAGATCCTGAATCTAGCCAACTTGACAAAGAGGATTCATCATTAGAGGTGGGGTCCCTCCTGCTTCCCAGCCTTGTAACAGCAATAGCATCTCCGACATCACTTGCAAGTTTTCTGACAAGCCCCTGGCTTAGCTCCCAGCTGCTGGAACCAGCCACTTACAAGCCTAGGCATGTAAACTGGTGAAATCTTTGATCTGTTATTTTGTTCTAAGATTGTGTGCAGACTACTTGCCACAAGTAGAGTTATTGGAGAGGGGAGAGCTTCATTTGAGAACATGCCTGGCTGTAGTTAAGCTCTTAGGACATTTTCTTAATTAGTGATTGGTGGAGGAGGGCCCAGCCCATTGTGGGTGGTGCCACCCCTGGACTGGTGGTCCTGGGTTCTATAAGAAAGCAGGTTGAGCAAACCATGAGGAGCAAGCCAATAAGCAACACCCCTTCATGGCTTCTGCATCAGCTCCTGCCTGCAGATTCCTGCCCTGTTTGTGTTCCTGTCCTGACTTCCTTCAGTGGTAAACAGTGATGTGGAAGTGTAAGACAAATAAACCCTTTCCTCCCCAAGTTGCTTTGGCCATGGTGTTTCATCACAGCAATAGTGAACCTAACTAAGACCTATGGTGACATGTGCATTCATGTTTGGAAAGAAAAATCTTTTTGTAATGACTGATTTTGAAGGGTAGAAATCTAAACTTAATCTAAAAATCCATATGAAGGTGGTGGGAGATTGGAGTTGGGGTGAATAGGAAAAGACACATTGTTCATGTGTATGAAATTGTCCAAGATAAAAGTGAAAAGATAGCCAGGTGGTGGTGGTGCACGCCTGTAATCCCAGCACTCGGGAGGCAGAGGCAGGCGGATCTCTGTGAGTTCGAGGCCAGCCTGGGCTACAGAGCTAGTCCAGGACAGGCTCCAAAGCTACAGAGAAACCCTGTCTCAAAAAACCAAACCAAACCAAAACAAAACAAAACACAAGTGAAAAGATAAACAAACCCCATAGACAAAAGAAAAAACAACCGTGGATCATCTGTCCAGCATTCCGAGCCTTTCATTCGGGTTACTTCGAAAGGTACTGATGACCCTAGTGAAGCTCACCAGAGCACAAGAAGGAAAAAGAGGTGAAAGCATAAGTGAGACCAGGCGAGAGGAGGGAGGTGACCAGTGGGAATGGGAGAGAAGGAGAGGGAAACGGGTGTGGGAACATGGCCAAAAGGCACAGTGCGTGGGCATGAAAACATCCAAGCCCAGCAGAAGGTAGAATGGACAGACAGTGTCTTCCTTCACTCCCCAATGCTGTGATCGAGATCTCACCCAAAAGAGATGTGAGAGGACAGGGTTTATTGTTGGGACACAAAGGTTCTTGCACCCACAGAGCACTTGGGAACCAGGAATGTTAAACACACAAGGACCACTCCTCAATGGAGGAGATAAAACACCTGTTTATCAGCCCAGAAAACTGGGAGTGGATATTGCTAATGACCTGGTGACCTGCTATAGAGGTGGGCCTCACCTCTAATTCCCCAGAATGTCTATCCCGACTCTCCATCCCTAGACCGCTATATCTTTTGCTCCCAGTTAAGGGGGAATGTCACATATACTTAAAGGCCTGCTGACCTCTATGCCATCTCGGTCAGAGACCACACCGGATTCTAGGCCTTTTAGCTGTCGAATCCACCCTCAGGGTCACATGTACTTTGTAAAGGAGTTCCTAGTAGTCACACCTCAAGCTTTATTGTGTGCCTGGAATTGGATTGATTGCTGCCTGAAAACCTTCCCCAGGTTGTACTGTGTTTTTAACATGCCGACAGTGGACTGCCTGGCATCGGACTCCCCACAGTCTGATGCAGGTTGGCGAGGTCAATCTGAACTGAGTTTTCATTCTCATCTCTTCTCCAGTTCGATTCCCTGCCTGGACACTTGCAGGTCCCCTCAGTTTATTTCTGCTTATATGCTACGGTCTATCACTAAGGGAAGTCAGGGCAGGAATTCAAGGCAGCAACTGAAGCCCAGCTCGTGGAGGAACACTGCTTACTGGCTTGCTTCTCATGGCTTGCTCAGCTTGTTTTCTTAAACCCACCCAGGACCACCAGCCCAGGGACGGCACCACCCACAGTGAGCTGAGCCCACCCACATCAATCATCATTAACCAAGAAAATGTCCCACAGAATTGCCTACGGGCCGATCTTATGGAAGCATTTTCTCAATCAAGATTCCTCTTCCTGATCAACTCTAACTTACGTCAGGTTAACAAAAATTAACCAGGATAGGTGTTAATAAGAACATTTTAAAAGATTTAAAAAAATAAATAAACGAATCAATTATTTCCTAATATTTTAGGGGAGACATCTATGCAAAATCCTAAATGGAGTCCAAGCGGCAATCTTCACTTTATTTGGCAGAGGGGCCTGCCAGCTCAGCAGCGGCATGTTCATGGTGATCAGTGTCAAGGTCCTTGTCTGCTACTGTTGCCTTTAAACTGACATCAAAGTGAGAAGCAGTAAAGGTGCAGGGCAGGAGCAGGAGCCTGGGCACAGGGTTTAAGGAAGCACTCGATTTTTCAGGCCACACAAACGCAGACTCTGCATGGGGCACAGACACACCCTTAAATGTTAAACCTAATGGGCCATGGCTTGGTCCCTCCACCCCTGCAGGTTGCCAGTCCCTCTCATGAAGTACTGAGCTTGTTTAGAAGCCTGGGAGGACCCACTCCCTCTACACAGGCTTCACTATAATGGTGTCCTCTAGACATAAGAGGAACGTCTGTAAACAGTGGAAGGAACTTTGTGGAGTAGTCCTGGAAGATGAGACCCGGGCTGTTGCTAGATGGAGTGAGTGGAGCTGGGAGGAGTCAAGGTCGGGCCTGTCCCAAGTTGTCAAGCCTTTTACTGTCCCTGGACACCAAGCATTTAGCTTCGAACCAGGCCAACAACAGCAAGTATAAGGAAACATAAGTTAACAAAATAGTGATCACTTACAAAAAATGCTCCAGCATTCCTCCACATACCTGTTCCTTTGAGTAAAAGCATCTTGTTTTAAAAGGAATCACTCTGTTGAACTCATGGGACAGTAGGTGGTACAATGAAGCTGCTGGTTAAGTTTCAAGCTTTGTGATATGAATGATGTGTTGGGATCATGTCATAAAAGATCATCATCATCATCATCATCATCATTATTGTAAACAAGGAAAGCACTTTGATTCAGGAGGCTCTGTACTATTTGTGAGCCCAGGGTGAGAATCTTTTAGCCTAGCTCACTTTTTAGTGTGGGACTCAATGTGTAGAATAAAAAGAGGCCAAAAAGGCAGCAAGGAGTTTACATTAAACACACACAGAATGCATCTGTTTAATCTCAGCTGTCCCCTGAGTCACACAGTACAAAACTGCCCTGAAGCTGTTTGCAGAACATGTCTAGGAGAATGGCTAAAGTGTTGACTTTGGGACTTCAATTTTATTTTAATTTCTTCTAGATGCTTTAGATGCTTATAATACAGTAGTTAAATGTAAGTGTGTGTGTGTGTGTGTGTGTGTGTGTGTGTGTATGTATGTATGTATGTATGTATGTATGTATGTATGTGTTCTTAGCAGTCAGCAATAGATGGCTGAAGTCTACAAAATACTAAGAAAACACCTCCCCACCACCCAGACAGGGTTTCTCTGTGTATTCTTAACTGTCCTGGAATTCACTCTGGGCAGAGAAGGCTGGTCTCAAAATCAGAGATCCACCTGCCTCTGCCTCCTGAGTGCTGGGATTAAAGGGGTACACTACCACCACCTGGCTTAGGAAAATATGTTCACATAGTGAAACAAAGACCACAGTTAACACTGAACCTATTTTTCCCCTACAAATCTTGATTCTTAACAGTTTTCTATTGTGGAAAACAAAAGCACTGGAAATAATTTTAGAAGCATCAATTGGTCCCTGGAGAGATGGTTCAGCAGTTGAGAGCATTTATTGCCCTTGGCAGAGGACCTGGGTTCAGTTTTCAGCACCTATATGGTAGCTTACAACTACCTATAACCCCAGCTTCTGGGTGATCTGATGCCCTCTTCTGGCCTCCATGGGTACTGCACACACATGGTGCACACATACATACACATACACACACACAAACACACACACAGAGGCAAAATACTCATGCACATAAAATAAAATAAATCTTGTAAATAAATTTAAAGCAACAATAGACAATATACCATTTAAAATGTTCAGTGCAGTTTCTTTCTGTTTGGGGGGAGGGTAGCTGGGTGATGGTGGGAAATAGGCTGAATATCACTAATCAAAAAAAAAATCTACAGTCTGAACTGTTTTGAGTGGCAACATGACACCACGAGTGGGAAAGTCCACTTCACAAATCTTTGTTGAGTTACTCAGAATTAACCCACTATTGTAAAATGACCTTCACATTATATCTATCTTGTGTCTCTAAATGATTTTTGTGTTTAGTCTTGAGTTCCAACCCCAACTACCCTATTATATATGTGCAAATGTTTCCAAATCCCATTATACTCAAAGTCTGAAACATCAGTGAAAGTGTTCCATTAATTATAGAAATAAGAAATCTAGGTAGAAAATAACTTCCTGGGCTCACAAACAATTCATGTTTAGATAATTTAGTTGGTTGAAGTAGCTTTTTGTAAGAAAGTATTAGAAAAAGAGAAATTCAGTGCTATGTCTAAACTGTCCTGAGGAGCTATGTCACAGCAAAAGGTCTGGCTGTCCCTGCTGCTGCTGCCGTGGTCCACAGGAGACCAGGCACAGGGTGTCACTGTGGCCGTGGTCCACGGGAGACCAGGCACAGGGTGTCACTGTGGCCGTGGTCCACGGGAGCACAGGCACAGGGTGTCACTGTGGCCGTGGTCCACGGGAGACCAGGCACAGGGTGTCACTGTGGCTGTGGTCCACGGGAGCACAGGCACAGGGTGTCACTGTGGCCGTGGTCCACGGGAGACCAGGCACAGGGTGTCACTGTGGCCGTGGTCCACGAGAGCACAGGCACAGGGTGTCACTGTGGCCGTGGTCCACGAGAGCACAGGCACAGGGTGTCACTGTGACCGTGGTCCACGAGAGCACAGGCACAGGGTGTCACTGTGGCCGTGGTCCACGGGAGACCAGACACAGGGTGTCACTGTGGCAGTGGTCCACGGGAGAGCAGGCACTGGGTGTCACTGTGGCCGTGGTCCACGGGAGCACAGGCACAGGGTGTCACTGTGGCCGTGGTCCACGGGAGACCAGACACAGGGTGTCACTGTGGCAGTGGTCCACGGGAGAGCAGGCACTGGGTGTCACTGTGGCAGTGGTCCACGGGAGCACAGGCACAGGGTGTCACTGTGGCCATGGTCCACGGGAGACCAGGCACAGGGTGTCACTGTGGCCATGGTCCACGGGATGGGAGCACAGGCACAGGGTGTCACTGTGGCCGTGGTCCATGGGAGCACAGGCACAGGATGTCACCCTGTGCCAGGCATGTCCCCTGCCCTGTCATGATCGTGGGCATTGTAAGACACAGAGAGAAGCCTGGGCCGCAGAGGACTTGTCTATCGTTCCTAAGGAGGACAGAGAATCTTCTTTTCCTGAGGGGGTCAACTTCTCATGGGCACCTCTCTCCTTGGTGAAAGGTTGTTTCCAAAGACTGAATTATCACGTTCACTGATGACTTTAACTCTTGAGCCCTTGTTAAGTGACGGGAAGTGAGAGAGTCAGGAGACATCACCCCTAGGAGGTTGGAAGCATGCTTCAGGACAGTCCGTCTTCCCGAAAGTTACCTCCAACTCCCACCGTGTATACAGCCCTCAGGCCCTCGGGCGTAAATGAGTCAATGCAGTGGCCCGTGTCCATGTGTTGCTTGATTTATTGCTTGATTTTTCTTGCCGCTAGTAATGTCATTAAATGCCTCTGAACCATCTTGCTGACAAGGAAGACACAGTGACCCCAGCCTTAGTTCTTCAGATGTATCTTCAAGCAATACAAACAATTCCACAAGAAAGTGCTTACGTTACATACACTGATGGTAAGTGAAAGCAGTGGATGCTTCCTTCTTACCTGCTAGGCCACCCTAGAAGAAATTATATTAGCTGATTTAATTAAAGGGCAGCAACACACATAAAAACATATATCTTTGATTCTTGGCCAAGCTAATCAAATTTTTACAATCTGGAATTACTAAATAAATAAAATTAATAGAATGTATTTGGGGTCTAATAGATTATGGTAACACAAAGGGGTGATATATTGGCAATGCCTAAATCTGAAAAGGGGCGAATGTCTGAAACATAAAAGGAATTTCTGGCACCAGCAGCAAAATATCTAAAGGAAAAAATGCTCCATAGAGAGGCCTGTCACAGAAAAGAGCTCTTGGGGGCTGACCAACATGAGATGGTGAGACTCATAAATAAATGAAAATTATTTGTAATGTGCTTGGGTTAGCTTGATAGTTATCAAAGGTCTGGAGGAAGTCTCCTGTGGGTGAGGGTGGGGGTGGGGTAGGTGCCCTCCTGTGGGCGAGGGTGGGGGTGGAGTAGGTTCTCTCCTGCCATATTGGCGGGAGAGAGAGTAGTTTGATTTCCTGTTGCTGTACTGAAATACTGACCAAAACCAACTGGAGGAGGGGAGAGTTTAATTGGTTCTATTTTCCTGAGACAATCCATCTTTGAGGGAAATCAGGGCAGGAACTCAAGATAGGAAGGAACCTGACACAGAGGCCATGGAAGAACACTGCTTACTGGTTTGCTCCTCATGGCTTGCCCAGCCTGCTTTCTTATAGTATCCAGGACCACCTGTCCAGGGTGGCACCTCCCACAGTGGACTGGGACTGCCCCTGTCAATCATTGATCAAGACAATGCCTCACAGACTTGCCTATAGGCCAATCTAATGGAGGCAATTCCTTAATTGATGTTCTTTCTTCTCAGACGAGTCCAGCTTCTAGCAAGTTGGCAACAACCCAGCTAGTCCAGAGGTAATGACAGTTCCCAGCCCAACTGTGTAGACACTAACTCCATGGCCTTCTTGGCTGTCCTATGTGGAGTGTTCCTGGGGAAGTTCTCATCGCTAGGCCGTGAGGGGATTGTATGCTGGTACGGATTGCAGGGTATGTGTGGTGGCAAGCTGGCACTGAAACAGGAGGAGTACTGTGGGGTGAATGCGCCCCCTTTAATTCATGGGCTGGAATCTTAATCCCAACACAACCATGCTGGGAGGTGGAGCCTAGTGGGCAATGAGAATGCGTCACAAGAAGTCGCCCCTCATAAATGGATGGACAGCAGGTAGGAAAGGCTGGAAGCTGCATGTCCAAGCAATTGCTCACTTACGGATGTAGACAAGCACTATCCCTCCTCATCGCTCATGGGATGCTGTAACAAGCAGGTCCTCACCAACTGCGTGCCCGTTAGCTTGGACTTTCCAACTTCAAAACCCCTACTCAATGTAAATTACCTAGACTCAGCTTCTCTTATAGCAATGCAAAGAAAGATACATACTCTGTCTCCATTTATATCAGTTAAGAATATGTCCATCTCCTAGGAAAATTGTAAGAGCCAGAATACCAAAAAGTCTGCTCTCTCTCTCTCTCTCTCTCTCTCTCTCTCTCTCTCTCTCTCTGTGTGTGTGTGTGTGTGTGTGTGTGTGTGTGTGTGTGTGTGTGTGTGTGTTATGTAACAAGAAAAAGAGGCTATCAACTTGGCGAGTGTGGGAAGGGTTAGAAGGAAGACAACTGGGAGGGATTGGAGGCGGGGTGAAGGGATAATGTGATGTAATTCTATTTCAATTTAAAACATATTTAAAAAATTACGTCTGTGTCAAACAAATACATGTACTTCAAAAGACCTTATGCTAAGAAATGTCTAAAGCCACTAGAGTGCTCATTAGAGAAGGAGCTTTGTACAGAGATACAAAGGAATAAAAAGGCAAATGGAAAGCCAGATGTGGTGGCGCACACCTCCAATCTCTACACTAGGGAGGCAGAGGCAGGTGGATCTCTATGTGTTTGCAGCCAGACTGATCTACAGAGTGAAGTCCAGGCCAGCCAGGGCTTCCTAGTGAGACCCTCAAAACACAAAAATAACAAACAGCAAACAAACAACAACAACAACAACAACAACAAAACCCACCAAAGTAATGGAACCCATGCCTGTGATTCTTCAGTTTAATTATATTTGATAAACATTTGCTAAGGGTTGGCGTGTTGCTCCAGACCTTCTGTGTGAATCTGTGCTTTCTGATCCTATATGAGCCTAAATATGATTTACGAACACAAGAAAATGAGACTTTATAATTTGAGGCAGAAAAGTACATTGTGCCTAAAGAATAGAGAAAAAGAAAGTTAATTCCTGGAAAAGGTTTGCTTTGAGTGCTTAAACAGCAAAGTAAAATGATATGAGATAAATGAGACTCTATCTTTGGCATAATAATTTTCACTTCACATAATACTAGAAACTGTGAAAATCCAAGAAATATAATTAAGGTAAACTATAATGTAAAAGAACTTGGCCGTTCCATAGACAACCAACAGTACTTGATTATTTGCAGAGCTATTTCCCATGGGAGATTAACACTTAAGAAGGCTACTAAGATGCATCTATTTATTGGTTTCTAGCTACCACAAAGCTACAAGCACTAACAGGTTGCCTCCTGCTCATTGGTTCAAATATTTAGGAAGCACCGGCCATGTGTCAAGTACTGGGATCAATTAAAATCCACATGGAGAGTTCCAGCTTTCTCTCTCTGCATCAGGTTTCTATTGAGTTCCAAACCCATGCTGCAGCTCTCTTTACACTGACCGTCTCCAGGGTCCCTGGAGTCTAGTGTGGCCCCAGTCAATTCTGGTTCATCGAGGCAGACTGTGTGGCCTTGGTTTTCCCTGAAAATTGCCCCAGCATCCATCTGATTGACACAAAGTGGACACCGGGTGGTCCTCCTCAGCCCTCTTAGTCTGCCATCTTGCCAACATTTCATCTTGTAAATGTCCCCAGCCTGTCACTTTCCTCTTTCAGGTGACATCAATGTGAAGTGGACTCCAGCTAGTGCCTCTGTTGCCCCCAGGCCCCAGATCTGCTCAGCCCTCCACCTCACTCTATGCTGAAACCAAATATGGTTTTGCCAACTCCCAGCCATCCTCAGCTCTGATGTGTGTCTCTGAATGAAGAGGCGAATCCCAGAGATGGTCAGAGACACACTTGTGGTTTGTCTTGTCAGTGGCTCTGTCCTCATCTCCTTCCCTTTCTCTCCCTCTGTTCAAAGGACCCCTAGTTACATTTCCTCTTCTTAACATAGTTCTGCCCTTTGCTCACTAATTCTTATTCTAACATTGACTTGGGCGATGAATATTCACTCAGTGATTAAATAACCCCTCTGCCTGATTGGAGGTTTCATTGTGATTGACAGCTGAACTTGACTCTGGTGGAATGATTGATTTAGCTCAACATTCCTTCTTCAGGACAGTCAGATCCCATAAACTAGACCAAGTCTCCTTGCCATAGGGTCTCAAAACCCCATGTTCACCTCCCTGACACTTACCACGGCTTTTGAGGATTCATTTATTCCAGACCTTGTTTGAATAACATCTGACTCACCCATGAGTCTTAAGGCTTTTCAGGAGAGGAACGTGTCTACTTTTACCCTTCAAGACGCCATGACTATGCTCAATATAGCAAATCTTTATTGACTGAATAAAATGTGAACAGAAAGTAGTCATCCATCGCCTTGAGTGAAGTGAAGAATGGAAAATGCCACATCAGAGGGAGAGACGACGTTAGCCTGGAAGTGTGCACAGGGGCTGGAGGAACTCAGAGGATTCCTTGTTCTTAGCTTTTTTTTTTTTTTTTTTTTAAATTCATTGTTGTTTTGCTTGCTTGTATGTCTGTGTGAGGGTGTCAGAAGCTTTGAACTGGAATTACAGATAGGTGTGAGCTACCATGTGGGTGCTGGGAATTGAACCCTAGGTCCTCTGGAAGAGCAGCCAGTGCTCTTAACCACCGAGCCATCTCTCCAGGCCCTATTCTTAGTTTTTAATGGTAAAGCAAGCACCAGTATATAGTTAACAACCAGTCGGCATAGGAGATGGTCTAAGAAAGAAGACAGCAATGTCGAGTGGGAACTCAATGGGTTAGAGCTCTGTGGAGGGACAGCCAAGGGCGTGGCAGTGGCTAGGAGCTGAGTCCCAGGCTAGAACTATATCAATCGGTATAGTGGCCAATCAACAGGCGTCCACTGAACACATTAAAGGCTTCTCTAGAGGCCCAAAATACACATCATAATTTGAAAGCTTACTACACAAATTACTTGATATTAATTACTCATCCAGGGCAAAATGTCCTCAATTCTTATTCTCTGAGGAAGTTTTGGTCTGTAAAGGCACCAAAACCACTAAATCAGCAAGCATCACCAATCTTGGATGCAATCCAGGGCTAGGTTCCCATGAGGCCTCTGGACTCAGTATCAATCAATCAATAGGCAACCCTGCTGTTTGTGTATTTCTCTTAAGACAAACCTTACTGAATCTGCATTATTGATTATTAACATTGAACTCCCAACAAACAGCACTTGAATTCATGCTTGAATGAATGTGTACATTTTCTCCATAAGCACATTGCGACCTTCCTGGGGTAAGGACATTAAATGGTAACATTA
This sequence comes from Onychomys torridus, assembly GCF_903995425.1. Taxonomy (NCBI): domain Eukaryota; kingdom Metazoa; phylum Chordata; class Mammalia; order Rodentia; family Cricetidae; genus Onychomys; species Onychomys torridus. Next base: position 605,967 of record NC_050464.1, on the reverse strand, counting down.
AATGGTACATCCTGAAATATCAGCACTTGGAAGTTGGAGGTAGGTGGATCATGAGTTTAAAATTATACTGAGCTATGCAGTGAGTGTGGGACAGTCTGGGCTACCTAAGATCTCGTCCCAAGAACAAACCCAAAATCAAACAGCAGTACATAGATAACATTTAAACACTGTATTTTATTTTTGAACAAAAGGCCAAAAAAAATTTGGGAAATCATGGTATGAAATAAGCTGCAAAATGGACTGTTGCTTTTAGTATTAAAGCTGAGACAGGAAGCAGAGAGTGGCCATGTTTGTTTTCTTGCAGGGCTGGGAATGAATATGGAGCATGCTAAGCAAGTGCTCTACCACTGAGCTACATCCCAGCGGCGGCAAAGTATTTTGTTCAGTTTCAGTTGGACCTGTGTGACTAACCCAAAACTGTCAGCACTGGACTGGAGAGAAGTCTCAGTAGCCAAGAGCACTTGTTGTTCTTGCAGAGGACCTGAGTTTGGTTCGCAGAACCACGTGTTGGCTCACAACCATCTGTAACTCCAGCTCCAGGGTTCTGATGCCAGGAGTACTAATTTTGTCACCAGCCACTAGGTGCCCCAGCCAGTGGGGTTTCAAAGGGGGCAACCCACCTGTGGGAGCAAATGAAAGAAACAGGGGACACGAGAGACGACAGCAAGACAGGATTCTGATCAAGCTGCAAATTTTATTTTCCTCTGCAAGGCTTATATAGCATAGGAGGGGAGGGGGCAGGAAGGAGGGAAGGGGAAGGGACATGGAAGGGGTTCAGAACATGGGAGACATGCAGATCGTGCAACTGCAGGATGTTGGCTAAGGTCACTGGTCAGGGGCCATTTATTCTGTTGCGAAGCTACCTGACCATGGAATGCTCTTTACGTTTGGTTGTCATGGCACCTGACTGTGGAATGTCTTCTTATCTTTGGGAGCCTCCGGTTAGTAAACAGGTGTTACTGCTCTGGGGAAGGGCAGTGGTCTTATAACTTGTTCTCTGGCCTAGCTAGTACTTTTCCATGGTTCATGTTTGGTTCCTGACATCTTGGTCCCTGACAAGTCTGCCCAGGTATGGAACAAACTAAAGCACATTCTCATTTGCATTGAATCTTGATTCCTCATCAGCATTGCTGGAGGTGTATTCTACAGACACAAAATTACACATACCAGAAATGGTTTGTATCAGGGGTTTAATGAGCAGTAAATTAAAAAAAGTTAAAACATGGGTTGATCTTTACTCTTTAGATGGCTACTTTGAAACAGAGATCAGTATGTACAGTCCACTCCCTAGGCCACTACTTCCTCTCCACATATCCTTTTATCCCATTATTTCTTAGTTGGCAACCCAGTCCCTTGGAGTCTTGCAAGTTCAGCTCCAGGTGCTCATAATGAAGTCCAATCAGGATAAGGCAGTACACAAAGTTTTAGGTTTTCTAGTGCACCTTTTAATTTTTATTTATTTTATTTTTTATTTTTTCTAATTTTTTTGAGACAGGTTTTCTTTGTGTAGCTTTGCACCTTTCCTGGAACTCACTTTGTAGACCAGGCTGGCCTCAAACTCACAGAGATCCACCTGCCTCTGCCTCCTGAGTGCTGGGACTAAAGGCGTGTGCCACCACCGCCTGGCTAGTGCACCTTTTTAAAAAGCTATATTTATGTTACACTGTGGTCTGTTAAATGAATAAGCATCATGTCTATATGTAGAATGACATACCCTAATTAAATGACATACCCTAATTAAATGTCTTTATTGCTAAAAAATACTAACAGTCACCTTCACTGATGGAAAAGGTGCCAATGGTTTTTTGAAATTATTTATTTTATTTTATGTGTGTGTGGGTGTTTGCCTCCATGTATCTGTGGACTACGTGTGTGCAGTGTCCTCAAATGTCAGAAGAGGGCATCAGATCCCCTGGAACTGGAGTTGTGGATGGTTGTGAGCTGTTCTATGGGTGCTGGGAACTGAATCCCGGGTCCTCTGCAAGGCAGTGATTGCTCTTACCTGCAGGGCCGTTACCTCTTCAGCCTCTCTTCTCCCTCCCCTTTTTAATCCAGGCTGCCCCAAGCCTTCAGCTCTGCATGTGCGTGTGTGTGTGTGTGTGTGTGTGTGTGTGTGTGTGTGTGTGCATGTGTGTGTGTGTGTTGTAGGCAGTACACGCAAAGTGTGATAAAGGGGGAAGTGCAATCAAATGGGGTCTTTGTCTCTAAGGAACAACTTAAGAGAATATACTTGGGGTAGGAGCATCTAGAGCTGTGTGCATAGAGTGATCATCATTACAGTTTTGTGTATCTAAAGAAAACTACTTTTAGCAAAGTGGGTTTCAATTTCTTTGTATTTTTATTTCAGCAAGTGACTTTCCATAGTTAGATAGTGATTTTAACAGATTATAAAGTACAAAAGACCAATTCCTTTCTTGCCATGTCTGAAAGTATCTGTTTATATGGTTGCTTCAGACACAGTTGTGTTCTTTCTCAATCCGTGGGAACAGCTCCATTCTGCACAGCTCAATGTCCATGCATCTGTTCATTGCATTCTAGACCTTGAGAGGCAGACTCACATAGTGTCGATGTGTTATTACTATTTCTTATGTAAGATGTGTTTTCCAGATCACCGGCTTGATTTCTTGGAGTTTATTTCCTAGGGAAGACATAAAGCGAATCTACTTGAATCTAATTTGAATAGACATGAACGGTTTCTAATTTCAAAGTAACTTCAGAGTTACCACATATTTATGGACTCTGCTGTTACCCCAAGCACAAACTGGCTTCTCTTTGCTTTATATACTCCAGGAGGCTCCTGTTGACGCAGAATACTTCTAGCAAATGCAGTGAGGATGAACTTCTCATTAGCACACACACGCTATTCATCTTTCCACGGAGGTGCTCTGTAACTCGGTCTGATGTCTTTTTACCTCTGGCTGACTTTCTCACTAGGCAGATGTCTTCATCAGCTGTGATGGTTCCTCAGGTGCTCCCCACATGAGTTCAGTTATTTCCGAAACTGTTGGTGCACATGTGCAGTTTACAATTTTCCCCTCTAAAATGAACTTTGCAAATCTTGAATTTCATCAGACAACCAGGATCAGTTTGACTCCGTGCCCTCCACTCTTGGTGGACTAAAGTAACAACAGAACCCCAGCCGCTCCTGCGTCGTCTAGGAGCTGTCCTTTAGGATCAGCTCTGTAACACTAACAACACCATCTTGGCTCTATGGTCTCTGATTCCGCTCTCTGGCTTCTGCTGGGAACGCACAGAAGTTGCGGCCAGCCTAGCTTGAAAACACGGTACAGATGGTCTTAATTACCTTCGTATGTGGCTTCATTACAAAACTAATAATCCAGAAACTTTGAAAACTATAAAAAGAACAAAGAAAATAATGAAATGACTTGTAATCACGCAGAGGGGGTGCTGTTAGTGTTTTTATATGTTTCCTTTTGGTCTTCAAATAGTTCTTCATCCTCCACAAGGCTGCACTCCCTCCAAACAGCTGGGAACCGAGTATCCAAATCCCCGAGCCTGTGTGGGACATTCTCAGGCAAATCACCCTAGTAAGCCTCATAATTAAGTGGAGACTCCACCCTCTACACGCCAACATTTCTGCTCCTGGAGCGGATGTTGATTTTTCTCAGATGGCTGATTATAGTAACAGAAAGCTGAGTAACAAAGGATTGGGGCAGGCTTTGAAAGGGCAAGAAGAAGCTCAGCCGTAGACATGTTGAAATACAGATGAGCGAGAAGGACCATCTAGACATCCATTGCTTCACAGACATCCACAGGCAATTACTCCCAAGGGAGGAGATAGGGCAGCAAGCTGTTCTTGGGAGACTAGTCTGTGCTTTGAGAAGAAACAACCTGCAGCTCTCTAATTTGTCAGACACACAGCAGGTTTCTGTAAATACTTACGTGCGAATGAATGTGTGAGTAAATGATAGGCCTGCACTTAGAGCTGTCTGTAATATTTCGTTAATAGTGGCAGATCTCACTCATATCCTTTTTCAATGCGGAATGCAACTTATATTGAACTCTTAGTTCATCTGCTAAATATTTATAAAGATCAATTAGTGGCTTTTTTATATGTATTCTTTGTCTCCTATACTCATTTAAATATTTGAGGAAACCTTCAAAGCTATTAATTTGACAGTTTGATTTCAAGTGATGTCTGTATCAGAGACTAGAAAATCTACATTACATCTGGTATGCACATATATCAAATTTTATACACACATATCTGAATTTGCATTAGTGGGGAAAGTATTGTTATATAGTCAATGTCATGCTTGACAATGGACATGCTGGATAGTTCCTTTAAAAATTAAGTTGTCAAACACAGAGGTCATAACCACACAATTACAAACATCTGGGAGAAAAACCCAAGCCAAACAGAGATTTTCCACATCACCAGTTTTAATACAGGATAGGCAAAATTAATTAAAAGTCTCTATGGTCAGTCTGGTATCTCACTGTGGAACCATGGCGACAAATCCATGGGTCTGAATCTTCAGAATTCTGCCAATTAACTAGCTCAATATATAAATTTGTGAGAACTTTTAATAATTACTGAGTGTAATTTAAATTGCTTGTTTTTTTTTTTTAAATTATAGACTCAATTCTTTAGTCAACTTGCTTGTTCTCTTTACTCTGGTTTTATTCTACAAACCAGTGGAAGGAAGGACTGCCATGTGCAATCACTGTGGTACCTTTTTGTCTTGGCTGTCATGAATGCTTGCCTCCCAGAATTCAAGATGGAAACATGACCCTATAAATAATATTATGCTAATATAATATTTGGATCTGGGACGAGAGGTGACTCAGTTGTGATGGATCCATCCAGGGGTGAGGAGATTAGTGGAGTTACCTCAGGAGTGGTTTATAACAAGACCTTTCTGGCATTCTTGTCCTGTCTCTCTATGGCCTGTCACTGGGACTCTGCAGAATCCCCACCTGTAAGATGTCGCTCATCCAATGTGGCTTCTCAGCTTCAGACTTTGATGCATGCATGTGCACGTACACACATGGACTGTAAGAAATTTCTCCATAAATTATTTTGTTATAGCAGCAGAAAATGAAGTCACCCTTGTTTTCCCAGGGTGACATGGGAAGTCCAGGTTATAACTGGGCAGGCACAAGATGAGGGCATGGTCATCAATTTGCCGACTATCACTACACTATAGAATGTTCAATACATTCCTGGTGTTCGCCCGCTTGTTGTAAATGTTTTCCAGCTCAGGTCAGGCTGTCCTAGTGTTTTGGCATACCAATGTTCCCTTAGGACTCTGGCCATGGACTTACCTACCCTAGACTGGGGCAGAGCCCAAGGTTAGCCTCTCTGGGTCATTGTGGTGAGCTCCCTTCAAGGGGCTTTACCAGCTCACTGTAGACTGTGTGAATAATACTTCACACTTTCTTGTCCATATCTGCTTTTCAGGTTAGCCAGTCTTTACACTTCACAGTCCGCACCTTAGTATTGCACCCTGGAGACTTACAGTTGATATTGTCTGAGACCATCCCCAGGCCAGGGGAGCACTTTCCTCTGAGGTGCTACTCCAGTGTTGAGATGCTGGAAGAAGCAGAATTGGGTTTTATAAGAAGTGTGACCATAAGCTGAGTCACACTGCCATCCCCACTACCCTTACAGGGGAGTGTCCCTCGTTCTTTACTATCCCAATGTCATTGGACATTTTGCGGAGTAAGATTGGCTCTGGCTTCTTACAAATCCCAGTCCATCATTGAGGGACACCAAGACAGGCACTTAGAGACCATGGGGGAGGCTGCTTCCTGGCTGGTTCCCTGGCTCATATTCAGCTACTTTCTCTTACACAGCCCAGGACTGCTTGCCTAGCCATGACACCACCACCCCCATGGTGGGTTGGGCCCTGTTATTGGTGAAATTATTAAGGCCACTCCATGTAGTTAAAAGGGAGGTTTATTTTGTGGGGTAACTTACAAATGAAGGGATAGGTTGCAGGGTCTGGGAAAGGTATGGCGCAGTCCGGCGGTGTTCTCTGGAGAACTCTGCTCGGGTCTACCTCCAGCGTCCAGGGTCCAGGCACGAAGAGATCCTTCTCATTTGCATCCTGGGTCTTCAGCTTCCTCTCTCAGCCCCACCTTGTAGGCATGACCATTACCGAAGCCTCAATGGAGGTTGGAACTTCCAGGCCAAGGCTGGAATGGCTGCCCACTACACCCTGTCACATCAATTATCAAGACAATGCCTCACAGACATACCCATAGGTCAATAACATGGAGGCAATTCTTCAACTGAGATACAGAAAACTCTGGGCTAAGGCTCAGTGTGTTCTACAGACACGGTGACACTGAACGACAACTGTCTTTGCTGTTGTAGGGCACATTCAGGCTGTGGGAGTCAGAGAAGACTCCCACATGGGTGAGGGTTTAGAGCATGTGACTCCTCGTCCTCTTTCTGGGTGAGACTTTCTGCTTCTGAACAGACTGGGGTAACTAGTTGGGATACAGCAAGCTGATAGAACATACTCTGCCCTAAAGCTGGAAGGGACCTATTAACAGATGTTTGGCGGCTCAAAGAACAATGGGAGCGCTTCCAGAGGGAAGCCACGCCCACTCGTGAGCTGCCAGGGGACCGGATATGCTCTGATGTTAGTGTTCCCCAGGAGATCTACTCTCTCTGTGTTCTGTCCCGTCTCTCTGTCTGTCTCTCTCTCCTGTCCTGCCTTGGCTCTGACTATTGTCAGCTCTCTAACTCTTCCTTCTTTTTGTTTCTTCCACATTGTTTTTATATAAAAATGTAGATTCCTGCTGAGTGATAGTGACACTCGCCTTTAATCCCAGCAATCCGGAGGCAGAGCCAGGCAGATCTCTGTGAGTTCGAGGCCAGCCTGGGCTACAGAGTGAGTTCCAGGACAGGCTCCAAAACTGCACAGAGAATCCCTGTCTCAAAAACAAACAAACAAACAACCAAACAGATAAACAAAGAATGTGGATTACTAAACTGGGCAGTGGTAATGCTACCTTTAATCCCAGCACTTGAGAGGCAGAGGCAGGTGGATCTCTAAGTTCTAGGCCAGCCTGGTCTACAAAAGGAGTTCCAGGACTACAAAGAGAAATAAAAACCCAAAATCAAAAACCAAACCAAACAAACAAACAAACAAATGTAGATTCATGGGATTGGATGGCTCAGAGGTTTAGAGCACATACTGCTCTTTTTTTTTTTTTTTTTTTCTTTTTAAAGATTTATTTATTTATTTAGTATACAGCATGTATGACTACAGGTCAGAAGAGGGCACCAGATCTCATTACAGATGGTTGTGAGCCACCATGTGATTGCTGGGAATTGAACTCAGGACCTCTGGAAGAGCAGTCAGTGCTCTTAACCTCTGAGCTATCTCTCCAGCCCGTACACATACTGTTCTTACAGAGGTTTCCAGTACCCACATAGGGCTGTAGTTCCAGATCCAGGGAATCCAATACCTCTGGCTTCTGTGGGCTCCTGTACTCATGTGAACCCCCCCCCCCCAACTCCACGTCCCCCACACACTTAAAAATGATTTTAAATCTCTTAAAAAAGGAAGGTGAAAGCTGGAGAGGGGGCTCAGCTGTCAGGAACACTTGCTGCTCTCACAGAGGACCTGGGTTTGGTTCCCAGCACCACATGACAGCTCACAACTATCTGTAACTCCAGTTCCAGGGAATCTGGTGCCCTCTTCTGGCCTCTACAGGCACCAGGCATGCTGCTGATGAACATACATATGCAGAAAATAAAACCTACAGAAATTAAAAGGAATGCAGAATGTGTTTGAGATCCTGGTTTGGTTCTCTCTCTCTCTCTCTCTCTCTCTCTCATCCCACATCTTCTTTCTGAAAATGTAGTTAGTAAAGAAAAAAGGAAATGAGCTACTGACTACACTCCTGTACAGCATTGATTTCTGCTGGTGTCTGTACCTCCCGGCACTTAGAGCAGTGAATCCCTCCCCCATCTGCTTTTCTTGTTTTGTTTTTCTCTTGAGGTGTAAAAAATCAGAATAAGGGGTTGGGGATTTAGCTCAGTGGTAGAGTGCTTGCCTAACAAGCGCAAGGCCCTGGGTTCAATCCTCAGCTCAAAAAAAAAAAAAAAAAATCAGAATAATTCATAAAGTAAAAACAATAGGAAAAAGGAAAAAAAATCACCTCCATTTCCATGCCTCAGAGGTAAGCATGCCTATCTTACACCAGGGGGACTGTTAAAAATCTAAGTTTGAGCCGGGTGGTGGTGGTGCATGCATTTAATCCCAGCACTCGGGAGGCAGAGGCATCTTTGTGAGTTCAAGGCCAGCCTGGGCTACTGAACCAGATCCAGGAAAGGCACAAAGCTACACAGAGAAACCCTGTCTTGAACCCCCCCCCCCCCCAAAAAAAAAATCTAAGTTTGTACATTATTGATGTAATTTTCATTACTGGTGGACAATGGGGCTTCTTGGTTTTGTCACAGGCAGGACATTTGTGCGCACACATCTTTATTCATGGGCTGCTGCAATTGCCGTGGGGTACGTCCGTCCTTACAGAAAGAAATGCTTCTGGATCATAAGGCAAGAACATGTGAACTTTTCTAAATAAGGGCAAATTACTCTCCTCTAACGTGGTTGGATTTAGAATTGCAGCTTTCACATGTGTTTGTGTTTTCCTGTATCTAGCAGTACATGTCCATCCTTTCTTGGTTCCATTATTGTGAGAATTTGATCCATTCAGCCAATGGTATTGGGGTGACAAGGCCTAGGGCGTGGTCTCATCTGCAAACCTGACCACATAAGAATTGAGGAGAGGGTTCAGCTCTCTCTTGGGTGGTTGGAGCAGTGGAGGAGCATGGTTTGTAGTTGGTCCTACTCTGTTTTGTGAGCGAACCTTATTTGGCTTCTTCCCCTGATAAATTTTACCTGGTCCATCGCCTCGGGGTCTCCCTTGACTCTGCCTTTGTGCTTTCTAAGGTTTTATCTTGGGATGAATCATGGCATCTTTCTAAAAATTTCTATGATCTTAGTAGGTCCGTTTTGCTGTATTGATAGGTTTGTTTCCTTCTCCCCCCCCCCCCCCCCCCCCCCCCCCGTGTGTCTTGCCTGTCAGTGTCTTTTGATGAGCTACACAATGAGTTTGTTTATTTAGCAGAACTAGTTATGGTTGTGGATGTTAACCTTTTCCAAATAACTGCCGCCCGTTCTGTCCTGTCCTGTATCCAGCTCTCTTAGCAGCGCCTTTAATATCACTCACTTGAATTATAATTAGGTTTTCCAGGCTGTTTCTGATGCTCAGAAAGACCTTCTGTAACCACAAGATTATAAAAGCATGCCACTCTTTGCCTGTTACTTTGTTGCATTTAAATTTTTGCTTCTCTAGTCTATTAGAGATGCTTTATTGGCATGTGAATTTGGAATCCAGTTTTGCCTTGTTTAGTTTTTTCTTAATAAACAACCATTTTCTTTTTATTTAATTTTTTTTTGACATTTCGTGTGCCACCACTGCCCTGCTCATTTTCCTTTTTTAAAAAAGCATCCCCTTCCCACATTTTCTCACACACTAGATTACTTCTTGTCTCTCCAGAGCTGTTTTCAACATTGTATTTTTTCACTGTTTCTATTCCAGGAATAAATACAGTTTCCTTTCTACAATTTCCCAGACTCCCCCCACAAGGTTTCTCTAAGTAGCTTTGCGCCTTTCCTGGAACTCACTCTGTAGCCCAGGCTGGCCTCGAACTCACAGAGATCCACCTGGCTCTGCCTCCCAAGTTCTAGGATTAAAGGTGTGCACCACCAACGCTGCCCAGCTAAAGATTTCTAACCAGACTTTTTTTTTTTGAGCTGAGGATCGAACCCAGGGCCATGTGCTTGCTAGGCAAATGCTCTACCACTGAGCTAAATCCCCAACCCTCCCAGACTCTTTTGTACAACTTCTGTCATCTCTTGCTCGTCATGTTGGATGTTTTGGATCTTTGTACCCATGTGATGTTCTCCTGTAACTTCTGTGTGGGCTTGCCAGTTAAACTCGTTGGCTTTAATGGAGGCTTGAAATGTTCCAGGCAAGATGTGGGGCAGACGCAGTAGTTTAAATACACGGTTCACTCTCTCAGGTGAGATCAAGGAGGAGCTGGCTCTCAGAAGAATGTCAGGAGAGAGCTAAATGAGGGTCATGGTGAGGTGACAAGGACAAAAACAAAGGTGAGACAACCGAACTGGAACCCCGAAGCTACATATGTAAGACTAAGGCCATACAAACATACTACGTCTGCCAAGCAAACACACTCCAAATAGTTAATTCACTTTCTGTTCCAGCCAATGCCCTGATGACCCAGGGTACCAGTTTCAAAAGTATGGCAGGCACAGGGTGATAATTATGAGGATTGGCCTGATGGATGAGTTGCAGGTGATATTGCAGAACATTCCTTTACACTGTGTGAAGATGTGTCTGCTGTGGAATAATCCTCTGTACACTGTGAAGACATGTTGTTCTCATTGTTAATAAAAAGCTGATTGGCTGATGGCTAGGCAGGATTTTCAGGGCAGAGAGAATGTTGGGGGAGAAAAGGTGCAGAGTCAGAGGAGATGCCATGAGATGAAGAGTGAGCAGGATGGGAAGTACACACATCAGGTAACTGAGCCGCAGGGAAGCCCATAGATGAATAGAAACGGGTTATTTTAAGTTATATGAGCTAGCTAAAAGAACAAGCCTAAGCTATCGGCCAAGTATTTATAATTAAAATTAGGGCTCTGTGTTGTTATTTGGGGAGTGGCTAATGGGACAGAGCTGGTCAGCAGTCTAGACAGAAAAGTTTGCCTACACGTGTCACTGTGATTGGTTTAATAAATAGCTGAATGGCCAATAGCTAGGTAGGAAGAAGTCAGGCAGGACTTCTGGGGGCAGAGAGGACTTGGGAAAGAAAAAAAGGAGAGTCGCCAGCTGGATGGAAAGGGAACAATGCATGCAGGAGGAGAGGTAAAAGCCACAAGTCACATGCCAACACATAGATGAATAGAAATGGGTTAATTTAAGTTATAAGAACTAGTGGGAGCTGGGCAGTGGTGGTGCACGCCTTTAATCCCAGCACTCAGGAGGCAGAGCCAGGCGGATCTCTGTGAGTTTGAGGCCAGCCTGGTGTATAGAGCAAGATCCAGGAGAGGCACCAAAACTACACAGAGAAAACCTGTCTTGAAAAAACAAAACAAAACAAAACAAAAAAGAAGAGTTAGTGGGACAAGCTTAAGCTATAGGCTAAGCTTTTATAATTAATAATAAGTGTCTCTGTCTTTTTTTTTTTTTTTTTTTTTTTTTTTTTGGTGAGCTGGTAGCGCAAAGAAAGAAACCTATGACCTGGATGTTCATTAGAATGTCCAAATTATGAAGTATTGGCCTTAATCCTAGTCATCAAGGCACCAATTATATTTGAGGAAACAGCAAATCTGTTGTTCTGTTGTTCAATCACACAAGAAACATGGCTATATTATTATCTTACTGAGGCTACAAAATAGTGGATTTTATTTTTTATTTTATTTATTTATTTGTTTGTTTGTTTGTTTGTTTTTCGAGACAGGGTTTCTCTGTAGCTTTGGAGGCTGTCCTGGAACTCTCTTTGAAGACCAGGCTGGCCCGAAACTCACAGAGATCCGCCTGCCTCTGCCTCCCGAGTGCTGGGATTACAGGCGTGCCCCACCACTGCCCAGCTAAAATAGTGGATTTTAAACAGAACATATAGAGGACCTGAAACAGCTGAGTAAGGGAGTTGAGGTAAATTGGTTTATACAGACAGATAATTTTAATATTTTTAAGATTTGTTTTTATTTTACATGGACGAGTGTTTGTCTGTATGTGTGTATGTATACCATGTGCATGCGGTGCTTGTGGAGGCCAGAAGAGGGTGTTGGAGCCTCTGGAATTGGAGTTACAGATGGTTGTGAGCTGCCATGTGAGCCATCTCTCCAGCTCCTAACTGATGCTTTTAAAATGAGGCACTGAAGCCTGGGTCTTGCTGCTCAGTGATTCTTCAGTCAACTTCACAAACTATGAAGAAAATTAGCCACGTCAGCTTCTTTTTTCAGACTCACTGACTCTTCTCTTCTCCTTCTAGGAGGATCCTTCTGCACTTTGGACCAAGACCTATTGACATTTGTGTATGTCCCTTAACACAAGCTGAAATGTCAAATAGTGTTGAAAGGCTTAATAAAGGTCACCAGCTCTCTGATTTTATACTTTTTTCTTTCATATTTTTTTCCTGAGATTTTTCTAATGACTCCTGAAATCTGTTTTTGCTCCAGAAAACCCTGCGGCGTCACCCTCCTGAGAAGCCATTTACAGCTGTCTTGAACTTTCTCTAAGCTCTTCTCTGGTGTTCTCATCTCAGCATTTTGTTCACCGCCCAATGTGCTCATTACCCTCCGCCGTGCATTCCAGCTGTGCACGTCGGGGGTTTCTGGTCTTTTTGTTATTTCCAAGGGGCTTTAAGAGACCACAGTGAGCTACTCTGGGCCACAACTGGTGTTGCCATGCTATTTTGTTTTGTGAGTCTCCTGAAAGCCTCAGATCTTCTTCTCCTTCGCCCTCCTTTATCTGCACACAAATATATAGCAAGTTTATCATCCAGAATGTTTTTCTGCGTTCTGTAGCTCCCCAAGTGACATATTTGCTCTTTCTTCCACTTCCAACCTCTCAGAAGGCCGTGTTCTGTGGACAGGATTTTCTTGCCTCCTGTAGATTCTCATTAACACCTTGCAATTTGACCTGGCTTCATTCCACCACAACTGATATAAAAATCTGTCCCCAAAGTCACCAAATGAGGTAATCTCTAGACCAACTGCACTTTCTCAACAAGTGTAATCCTGTTTGTTTGTTTTCCCCATTGTTATCCCCTAAGCTGGAAAAACCCTTCATTCTGGGATTCCTGGTCCTTCTCTGAGTTTGTTTGTTTGTTTATTTATTTATTTATTCACTCACTCATTCATTTATTTATCTATCATCTATCTATCTATCTATCTATTTACTTGTTTGTTTATATATCTATTTATCTATCTATCCATTCATTATTTATTCATTTATTTGTTCTTTTATTCATTTGTCTATTTGTTTGTTTGTTGGACAGATGTTTCTCATCTGTCCAAGTCAGGGTTTCTATTGTCATGATTAAACACCAAGTCCAAAAGAACCTTGGGAGGAAGCTGTTGGTTTATTTCCACTTACAACTCTCAGGTCACATCACTGAGGGAAGTCAGGGCAGGAACTCAGGCAGGGCAGGGACTGGAGGCAGGAGCTGACGCAGAGGCCATGGAGGGGTGCTGCTGACTGGCTTGCTCCTCACGGCTTGCTCAGCTGCTTTCTTTTTCTTTTTCTTTCTTTTTTTTAATGTGGAGCTGAGGATCGAACCCAGGGCCTTGCGCTTGCTAGGCAAGCATTCTACCACTGAGCTAAATCCCCACCCCCTCAGCCTGCTTTCTTATAGAACCCAGGACCACCAGCCCATGGGTGATACCACTCACAGTGGGCTGGGGCCTCTCATATCAATCATTAATTAAGAAAATGCCCCACTGGCTTGACCACAGGCCAATCTTATGGAGGCATTTTCTCCACTGAGAGTCTCTCTTCCCAGATGACTTGATGGGTCAAGTTGATGGGAAAGAAGACAGCTCACCACCTCTCACCTCATCCATCTCCTCAGATGGAGACATAGACCAGCATTCAGCTTTTGGTTGTTTCTCATTTACCACACTCATTTCATCCTGTATCTTAGAGTCAAAATTCCTTGTCCACTTCTTCAGTCTGTACCTTGAGCTTTGATTGTATATCTCAATGGGTGTCCTTGACAAACACTTGACACCCTACTTAATGCTGAATTCATCTTTTTCCAAATCAACCATACTTTATGTTAGTTATGGGTCTATCTTTTTTCCCTCCAGTTAAGCAGTGCTCAGTCTTCTGTCCTCTCCAGACTCCCATATTCAGGAGACATTCCCCTGGGTCTCTTCCATCCTTACCTTTGTATTTTCACCATGCTAGGCACGGGGCTTTCTTAATTCATTGCCCAGTTTCTATGGCTTCTTTCTGGGGGATCCTTTAGATTCTGGCATCTTTCAGCTAATTCTGTATACTACTGCCAAATTAATTGACTGGCTACTTGTTGTCTCTACTGAAACACTCAAAACAGGGCAATTTCTCTTGTCTCTTAACTTCTCACTGTCATTTATTGACACCTAGCAAATTAAACAACTTATTTTGAACTTGGTCCTGGTTCTCCAGTTCCATATTGCCCTTGAGGGCAGGGGTGTGCTGCCTTGATGTCTCTGAGCACCTCTCAGTTACATTACTTCCCACCTTGATGCCATGAGCTTGCCGCTGTGGATAGAAATGCATTCCTATGGAGAGTGAAGGTCTGTGACTGATGAACTGAGAACTTGTGAGGATGACATTGTGCTTGGGTATACAAGAATCAAGAAAAATCCTTCTGTTCCATTGGCTGTAGAGGCAGGTCGCTGTGGTCCTAGGTGCACACTGGAGAACAGGTCTGAGGAGAGGGGATAAAGAGGTGGAGATGATGGAGAAAAAGATGATCAGATTGTTGATCCCGTTTTCCAGTTTCATGAGTGTATTGCATGATATGTATGTATGCATGAGGATACTCTCAGGATGTCGTCCTCCATTGGTCTCCCACCTTATCCATTGAGGCAGGACTTCTCAATGAATCCCAGAGCTCCCAGACATGCATAGTCTTGCTATCCACCTTGCCCTCGGCTGGAATTACAGGTAGGCCATCATGCCCACTAGACATTTCTGTAGGGTGTTTGGGCATGCAAACTCAGGTCCTTGAACTTGTGAAGCAAGCAGTTTCACAGTTGAGCCATCTCTCTGTCCCCTGCCGGCCTCAGTTTGCCTGTTGGAAACAATCTCAGCACCATGACCAAAGTCAATAAGCAAAATTTACTGAGTCTTTTCATTGGCTGTGGTTGTAACATTTTCTTCACATCAGAGAAGAGAAACAGTCTTTTGCAGTATTTCAGCTTGCAAGGCAGTTGAAGCCTACATGTTTGCAATAGATAGATAGATAGATAGATAGCTAGATAGATAGATAGATAAATAAATGAATAAATAAATAAATAAAGTATGATCATGTCTCCATTTTGGTATTCTTGTCTCCTAAGCAGAAAAACCACTTTATGCTGGGGTTTCTGGTATGTCTCTGAACTAGTGATTTATTTGCTTCATGTTTTATTTTACTCCACCTAGCCCCTCAAATGTGAGAAAGAATACAGGAGCATTTACGCATACTGTGGGAGTCCCGTACTTACTAACCACAAGCAGAACCTCAATAGACAGAAAGTTTTGGAGATCAAGGGTTAGAGAGATGACTCAGCAGTGATGGGTACTTGTTGCTCTTGCAGAGGACCCGGGTTTAGTCCCCAGCACCCACATGGCTCCTAGCCAGCTGTAACTGTAGCTCCAGGAGTTTTGATGCCCTCTTCTGGCCTCTGTGGGTACTGAACACATGTGGTACATATACATACATGCAGGCAAACACACACACAAAGTAAAAATAAATCTGAAAAAAAAAATTTTAAAGAAAGTTCTGGAAATCAAGTTTTATTATCATGGCATCACTTTTGTTGGGTTGAATTAACATGATCTGGGAGCCCTGCTATGGAGTTTGGTAGCCTTGTGGTCCATTGAGTGTATTCACACACCATATGTCACTCTTGCAGATGAACTTCAAATGGGGGGCATTTCATCATCCTTTTAACCTCTCCTGTAAGAGAAATTCCCTTTTCTCTCTTGTATTGTTGGTAAAAGATTTCTTTTAAACAAACAAAAACAATAGAGGGAGTCTGCTCTGAGCACACAGACTAAACATCAGAAAGTAAGTAGACATCCAGCCCCAACTGTTTTCCTTACGATTCACGAAGCCTCAGGTCTAGAAGGCAGCCTCAATGCTGCAGGCAGACATGTGTGCTAGCTACTTAATCTCCTGGAAAGAGACGGTGGCTGGGAAGGGAGTGATTTTTTTTAATTGCTCAGGCATCATTGTTAATTTTACATTTATTGAGATATCGAAATGCCATGCCGAACAGAATAGCAGCGTCTTTGTTTCTGTCTGGTGGCTTCGTCTCACTAATGGTGATAATGTATGCTAGCTGGGGCTGAGAATATTTTATCAAATACGGGAATGACTTTACTGTGACGACACTGTAACATCGCCAACTGTAACACTTGCAACTTTACTGACTTTCAATTTGTATGAAATTCTGAGGACATCACTCTCAGAGTGCCTGCACTCTTGTAAGGATGTTACTCATCCCTCTGTGGGCGGGTGGCAGAGGCTGAGTTGTAACTTACTGAAGAGGATAGTGGGATCCTTCATTTTTTCTGGGCTTCCCATTATGGACTCGCCTTAGTGTACATTTTCCTTTGAGCTCCGCAACAAATGATATTGTTCACAAATCACATGAATGCACATGTATATGATGTGTGCATACATACACAGAGACAGATAATGGGTTCTGTGGCTTGAAACTTCTGTTTAACGGGCTTTGAGAGAATTGAAAACAATATGCTGACTATTTCATTCTAGGCATGGGAATGTTTGAGCTATCTTCCCCTCCACAGTGTGAGTGTGTGTGTGTGTGTGTGTGTGTGTGTGTGTGTGTGTGTGTGTGGTGGGGTAGAGGTCTCCCACCTAGCCTTCTAGTCAGGGCTGGAAGCTAAAACGTGGATAGTCTTAAGAAGGATGACAATAATAATAAATGGTATTCAATATCGAGGCAGTTGAAATCTGAGTGGAGTTTTTCTTTCAGAAAACAACCCATCGCTACAAATTCCTCCAGAGAATGGGGGGCGGGGGGAGGGAGGTGTCTAATTAAGAAACACTGATGACTTAAAGGGTTAAAGTGTAACGGGGAGGGGAGAGCAGGGGAGGAGAGGGGAGGGGAGGGGAGAGGAGGGAAGAAGAAACAGAGCTCCATTCAGCCCATAAATCTTAGCCCCACTGTGTGTTCTTGAAGGCTTCCCAGGCTAGAGTCTGAGGCAGGGCCAACTCTTGCCGTCTCTGATAGGATGGAGAACTCCCTCATCAGAAGGGCACTGCCAGAACTCTCTCAGACCCGGCAAAGTTCCAACGTGAATTCCCCACTCAGCCTTCCCGCTATGTTCAGACACTGGTAATGCTCTCCAGGGATGTCATCTGGAAGTTTTCCCTGGGTAGAAAGCTCAAAATGGGAGAAAGGGGAAAGCAGGTGTTTCCCCCTGTGGCTCTAAACGTGCTGTAAAGTTGGGCAGCCGCCCCTGTCCTCCATGAACACTAGTCCCGGGAAGGTAAAGGGAGTGGGTGTGGGGGAGTGGGCGACGTGGGAACATCCCAGGATGGAGGGTATGGGATTGTGGGATGCGGGATGCACTGCTCCCCTGAGCTGGGCGCAGCAGGTGCTTGTTCTCCGACGTCCCCGAGGACACCAGCGGTGATCTCTCCAGCACCTTGACTGACTGAGCCCCTGTCTCTCCCCCCCCACACCCCCCTACCAGGCCGAGGGCGGGGGCGGCGCCTGCTCTGGGTAATCATTGTCCGCCGCCGGGCAGCAGGAGCGGGGGTGGGCACCGCGGGGGGCGGGCGGCCGGGCGCGGACATATAGGGGCGCTGCGCGGTGCCCTCCCCGCTCCCGCAGCATGCCAGCCCGCGCCCCTCCTCGCCGCCTGCCGCGGCTGCTGCTGCTGCTCCGGCTGCTGTCGCTGCATCTGCTGCTGCTGCTCGTCCTGCGGGCCCGCTGCCTGCGCGCTGAGCCGGGTCAGGGCGCGCAGACCTGGGCTCGCTTCGCGCGCCCTCCCGCCCCAGAGGCCGCCGGCCTCCTCCACGACACCTTCCCCGACGGCTTCCTCTGGGCGGTGGGCAGCGCCGCCTACCAGACCGAGGGCGGCTGGCGACAGCACGGTAAAGGCGCGTCTATCTGGGACACGTTCACCCATCACCCCCCGGTCACCCTAGGCGACTCCCCGATCGCTGTGGCGCCGTCGGGTGCCCCGTTGCCTCCTCTACCCTCCACTGGAGATGTGGCCAGCGACAGTTACAACAACGTCTACCGCGACACGGAGGGGCTGCGAGAGCTAGGGGTCACCCACTACCGCTTCTCCATCTCGTGGGCGCGGGTGCTCCCCAATGGCACCGCGGGCGCTCCCAACCGCGAGGGGCTGCGCTACTACCGGCGGCTGCTGGAGCGGCTGCGGGAGCTGGGCGTGCAGCCGGTCGTCACCCTGTACCACTGGGACCTGCCGCAGCGCCTGCAGGATGCCTATGGCGGCTGGGCCAATCGTGCCCTGGCCGACCACTTCAGGGATTATGCCGAGCTCTGCTTCCGCCACTTCGGTGGCCAGGTCAAGTACTGGATCACCATTGACAACCCGTACGTGGTGGCCTGGCACGGGTACGCCACTGGGCGCCTGGCCCCGGGTGTGCGGGGCAGCCCCAGGCTCGGGTACCTGGTTGCGCACAACCTACTTCTGGTGAGTGCGAGGGGCCAGGCAGGGGGCCACCTTAGGGACAGAGGGCCTCAGAAGTATCAGGGCCACTTCCAGGAAGCCACACTTGTTCCCCATTACGAGATCACCCAGGACCTACACCTCGCAGGGAGACACCCCTCAGCACCTCCGGGGCTCCCCCTTAGAAGTGGAGTTAGAAACTGGAGGGAAATCTGGCGGTGTGCGCGCGCGCATATGCGCGTGTTAGGGCCCCTAGAAAAGGACGCAGGACTCTCTTTAGTGAGCAAATAAGCCGGCGCCTTTCCCTGGGTGTTGCGACGTTTCTAGAAATAATGGCGGGGAAGATTTGTTAGAAATAGCTGCGGGGACAGAATAAAGAGGGTGGGCGAAAGCAACGCGTTTGTCCTCAAGCTGTAGACAGACATTGCACCCTGCAAGAACTCCGTGTTAACCCAGTAAAATCCGTCTTGCTAGTGGCACAGGTTACTTTGAATCTGGTGTAAAGGTGTCTAAACCTCATTCCTGAGCAGTTTGGGCTTAAGCTGTGTTTAGAGGTCCCTTCTGAGGCAGGGCAGGATAGGGAACTGGCTGGCCTCCACCACAGTAATTACCATGGGACTGCAGACACCCGTTACACAGTGCAAGATGGGCTTAGAAACAGAGGACCAACTCACTACAGCTTGTGGCTTCACCAACATCCTGTGTTGTCACAGTGCTATCTCTAGTTGAAGGCATTCATTCCTCACGGGTGAAGTAGTTACCAGGTTTAGCCAGTGGGTTCTGAGCACCTTGAAGATAAAGGTTAGTTCTAAACACTTTTTAATCCCGGCAGGCACTTTATCCGGCTAAGCCAGGCCTGTACTAAACACTTTTAATTTAAAGGCGAGTGCCACGACCACTTGATTATAGTTTTGTCATTTTAAAACTCACATTTCGTTACTGGTGGAGTTAAAGATCTTTTCATGTGTTTGTTGAACTGTAAACTGCCAACACATCGGGGTCATTTGTAAGAGTTATTTTCCAAAGACTTAAAGGGATTATTTGAATTAACATAAAACAGCCATGGATACGATCTTACATTTATTTCTAAACCCATCCTTACTAAAATGTCTATACAAATCTTCCACTCAAAAACAAACAAACAAACAAACAAACAAACAACAGCAACAAACAACCCAAGCCAGGAATGGTGGCACTCAGCCATAATCTGCATTTAGAAGGCGGAGGCAGGAGAATTGCCATGCGCTCCAGACGAGTCTGGCCATACAGTGAATTCTAGACAGTGTGGGCTACAAAGTATAATCCTGCTTTTAAAACAAATATAACAAAAACCAACCAAACACATGAAAGCAAGAAAGTAATATTTTCTCATAATAAACAAACAAAAAACAAAACAAAGCCCTCTAAAGTATGCTTCTTAGACAGCTGAGGCAGAAGAGTGCTGGCCTGTTGAGTTGACTCCATGCTATGAGCTGCTGGTCATGTCATATTGGCTAAACGACATTGCAAGCCAGCTTTACAAAATCTGGGTTTGCTTGTGATCTTGTTTATGTGTAGGCGTGCATCTTTTTATACTGCTACTTTTAGAATAGTGATTCCTAAGTGTTGTCAATATGCCCATCTTTTAAGGGAATGAGGGAACCAACAAGCCCTAAACAAATCAGCTCAGTGGACAGACTGGTCTGCAAAAACTAAGTTGGGGGGGGGGGGACCGACAACTGTACTACCTTTTGAAGAAAAAAAAAAAAACCAAAACAAATTACCAGTTCACACCAGAAATAGATTAGTGTCCAGCTTAAGACTCACTCCTTAAAATTTAAATCATGCAAATTCTAGGTTTTAGAGTACATATAATAAACTCCGTGTCTATGGAAGTGGGCAACTGTTATTCTGGTGCTAACGATCATTTATAACATGAAGGATGGCATAAACACTCTCTCCTGCTTCCTGTCAGTCCTGTGGTTAACTTAACTTTGCAGCTGTGTTTTTGAGGAATTGCACAAAAATGTTGCCAAACACTAACTGTCCTTTGCAGAAATGCAGTGGACTTTGGAGCCATGAGGAATTAGTAACCTGCAGGCATGTGGCTCATTTTTGCTGATGTCAACATGAAACCCCAGTTACTGTAAAATATTAATTTTATTTTTTAATTCCTTTAGGTTTAGAATTTAGTCATCCTGTTACCTTATTTAGAAGTGATGGGTCGCAAATAAATGTCATTGTGTAAGATTATTTTATTGAGCTTTGGGTGCAGTTTCTCGGGGTTTGTATGATGGAGGGGTTACTATATCTGAAAAAGTTAAAATGCACAGATTGTGGTAATAGGAACTTTTGGTTTAGATACTGATGGTTTGGGGAAGAGTTAGGGGGCCGAGCCCTTGGAGTATTAATTTTGCGTTTCAGAGTGGAATGCCGGAAAAGGGTATGGTGAGCCAGCATCTCTTCCTGGGCTTCCTTTCATCTTCAGGTGGGCTTTGGAGACTGGGTCCGGGCCTGGAATCTCTACCTCATAGGGATTCAAATCTTCTGATGACTTGGAAAGCCTGAGTCTGGGCAAACTTCCTGCAAGTTTGTTGGCCCTGCTCACGGTGGAGGTCTCTGTAAATTCTTTTGTAGGTTCCTGGTGTGAACTTGGACTTTGGACAAGGTTTGGGGTGGGGTGGGGTGGGGTGGGGGTGGAATGGGATGAAGGAAGGTACTCCCTGCAGAGCACGGCAGCTGGCTACTTTGCTCATCTGAATTTTACAACAGGATAAGCTTTTTTTTCTCTTGCCGGCAGTCAGACATCTCAGTTTTCATGGCTCTTGAGATAAGGCTCTCGATTACCCCCTCCTCAAGTCTGTAGGTGGGAAGTCTAACCCGAGGGTGCCTCTGAGATTTTGTTACACCTATGGATTTCTGAGAGGTCCAGAATCAAGTCGAAGGTACATTTGGCTCCACCCCTCTTCATTCAGAGTGGATTTCTTACATGTCTTGGTATCAAAGCTCACATCTTGGCTGAGCTACCACATCCTATTTCTAAACCATTGCTCTTACTGTCTTGAATCAACTCCTAAGCTCAGATCCCCCACTGTCTCATGGTTTCTATTGCTGTGATGAATGAAACACATGACCAATAGCACCTTAGGGAGGAAAGGGTTTATTTCAGCTTACAGCTTGTAGTCCATCATCCAGGGAAATCGGGGCTTAGAGACAGGAACTGATGTAGAGGCCATGGAGGGGTGCTGCTTACTGACTTTCTCCTCATGGCTTGCTCAGCCTGCTTTCTGACGGTGTCCAGGACTACCAGCACTACCTATTGTGGGCTGGAACCTCCTGTGTCAATCACCAAATAAGAAAATGCCCACAGGCTTGTCTACAACCTGATCTTAGAGAGGCGTTTTCTCACTTGGAGTTTCCTCTCTTAGATGACTCTAGCTTGTGCCAAGTTGGTATAAAACTAGCCAGCACACCCATTCTCCCGTGTGTCTTTTCTTGATACTCTGGACATTCCTTTCATCTCTACTGTGCCTGATTGAAGATCCAGAGCTCTGGCTTGAGGCTTCCCATGGAGAAGTCCTGTGAGTCTTGGGATTCCCCCACTCCCACAGTCCCAAGCAGCCAGATTCAGTCTCCAGCTGGGATTTCTCTGAGCATCTGACTCTGATAGTCTTGTCTACTTAGCTCGTAGGCAAGGCAGTCACAAGCAACATGCCCAAGACCAAACTCCCATTTCCCCATCTGCCTTAGTTCGGGTTTCTATCACTGTTAAGAGACACCATGACCACAAAAACTCTTATAAAGAGAAAATTTAATTGGGGTGGCTCGCTTACAGTTCAGAGGTTCAATCCATTATCATCATGGTGGGGAGCATGGCAGCATGCAGGCAGACTTGGTGCTGGAGCTGAGAGTCCTCCATCTTGCAGGCAACAGGAGGTTGAATTGAGACACTAGGCCCGCCCCCACAGTGACATACTTCCTCCAATAAGGTCACACCCACTTCAACAAAGACACACCCACTAATAGTGCCACTCCCTATGAGATTATGGAGGCCAATGACATTCAAACTACCACACCATCTGTGTTGTGTACTCTGCTTTTCCAATTGGTCAGGCCCCAGTTTTAACTCTTTCCTTCCCTTCCCTGTCCCTCCCTCCTTCCCTCCCTTCCTCCCTTCTCCCCATGTGTCTCACTAGGGATTGGCCCCGGAACCTGGAACTTGCTAGACAAGCACTGTACCACTGAGCTCTATCTATGATATGAGTGGGGCTCAGGCAACTCTTGGATTCTGCCTCAGTAGTGCCCTGGCTTAATCCCTTGCTCCTTGCCATGTGGCCTGATGGGTGTATTCTGAAGGAGCATCATTGTGTGTGAAAGACACAAATCCCTGCTGTCTAGAATGCTACCCACTCCCTAAGAACCAGTTTGCGTACCCCTTGGGCCTCACAGTTGAACATCATTCCTTCCTTCCTTCCTTCCTTCCTTCCTTCCTTCCTTCCTTCCTTCCTTCCTTCCTTCCTTCCAGGATGCTCTGGTACCTCTTACCATAGTCTCTGTGTTTAATTCACCACCACCACCACCCCATTAGCTGGTCAATTTCTTAAGCAGGTAAATCTTGTTCCCTTCATCTGCTTCTTTCTTAAATGTCAACCTGGGGCTGGAGAGATGGTTCTGTGGGGTGAATGCTTACTGCTCTCGCAGAAGACCAAGGTTCAGTTCCCAGCACCCACAGGGAAGCTCACAATGGCCTATAACTCCAGTTCTAGGCCATCTGAAGCCCTCTTATGGCCTCTGTGGGCTCCTGTGGGCTTATGACCATGATGCACATAACCTCAGTAAGATCACACACAAATAAATGAAAAAAAAAAACCTTAAAAACAAAAACAACCTAATTTCTTTTGATGGGTGCTGGAGTTGCATTCCAGCTAGTCAGTGGCTTAGCTTTGCTTCTATAACTTTGCTCTTGGGGAATCTGTGCCTTGTGTTGGTGTGTCTGTCTACATAGCCACCTTCTGGTGGGATGGGGGAAACCAAGCCTAATCTGAAACTACACTGAGTAGGTAAAATCTGGCAATCAGAGCGAGCTGTTAAAGGTCATTGCCCTGTGGCTCCTTTGTAACCACGTTTGGTGAGAAGTTGCCAGAAGTCTACATCACGAAGATGTTTTCAGAATGGGGTGAGTGGTGAAGTCTGTGTTCACTTGAGTGAATACTGAAGAAAATTTGCCATCTAATTGAATTTTTATCCCCCAAGTAATTAATGTGCATGCATTCAAATGATACACAATGTGTACTTCCAAGCCACACTTCAGGAATTTCCCTCCTATGAAAATGCTTTTGGAAGTATCAACTGGGTTGAAGGTTAATGTATTTTATAGAACATGGTGAATTCATGTGCACTTAAATCAGAAACAGTTAAAACTGCCTCTCAAGGCACTTGACTTGCGTCTTGATGCATACCTGATTAAACACAATGTTCTCTGGAGGTTAAAGTCAAGGCCAAGAAAAAGAATTAGTGAAATGATTTCCAAATCATACCAATGTTCTTGAAATGTCAATTGTGGGGCTGGGGAGATGCTTAGTGGTTGAGAGCACACGCTGCTCACACAGAAGATCAGTCACGTTGGGTTCCCAGCACCCACAATGGGTAACTCACAACCACATACAATTCCAGCTCCAGAGGATCCAATGCCTCTAGCCTCCTCAGGCATGGGTGATAATGCCCGACTGCCACACTTACATAATCCAAAAGTAGTAAAGACAAATTGTTAAAGTGTCAGTCGCTTTGGGGTGGAGAGAAAGAGGAAATGAAAGCTGCTGAGTAAATGTCAGTGTTCATGTTCTGGGCACAGTGAACGGAGCTGTAGTGAGCTGAACTATAGTCAGCCACGGCGTCTCTGCACTCAAGACATAAGTTAACTCATCATTTTTAAAAATGCCATTGCTGTGCAACACAGTTGGTCATAATCAATTTGTGGGAAAGGTGCTCTATTTCCATGAATACTAATTTTGAAGCATTTAGGTGAAGGGTGAGTCTAGAACGCATGCCTGCTGGGAGGGGTGAGGTAGAGAGCAGGAGCAGCAGCGCCCCTAATTATTGCATGCTCGGAGACCTGCAGAAATGCAGAAATGCTCCCGGAGTTATAATACTCCTACCACACACTTACATGGGCACACAGTGAGCTTTTCACGTGCTCCTGTGCCACGTCGAGTACTTCTGGTGTGACGTTAGTTAGTGCTGTGTCTTGGGATACATTATTATTCACCTTTTAAAGACAGCACCATGGCCACAATTTGTGAGTCAGACAGACAGACAGACAGACCTTTCTCACATTTATGACTCTTTGAGATGACAATCTGTATGTAATATTTCTATTTTTTAAAAGATGTATTTATTTTATTTTATGTGTATGAGTGTTTTGCCTGCTTGTATGTATGTGATCACACACATGACTGGTGCCCTCAGAAGTCACAAGGGGGTGTCAGACACCCTGGAACTGGAGTCATGGATGGATGTGGACTACTATGTAGGTGATGGGAATCAAACCTGGATCCTCTGCAAGAGCACTAAGTGCTCTATTGAGCCATCTCTCCAGGCCCTCACTTAACTTCTTAACTTGGAACTTAAAACAGAATGAAGTCTTTTTGGAGGTTATTTAAATAGAATTTTACTTCTTTGGATCTCTGAAATTATCTATTTTCATATAAAATGTATTAGCAAGTGTCTTACTGGTCCTAGTTTAATTGACACAATGTGATGTAAGGGGTACAGAAAGCCTAAGTCTTTAGTGAAGTGTGTGGCCAGAGTCTGAGCAGACTGACGTATGGCTGTCAGAATATCTTCCATGAACCAGCACAGCTCTGGCCTAGTATACTTTTCAAGCTGAAAGCAGTAAGGGACATAGACTTTAAATGTAGTGCTTCTATCAAATTTATTTTCGTGTCAATAAGTGCCCTTTTCCTTGCTAAATAGAATGGTAGAGTAGGGGAGGGTCTGGGAAATCCACATCAAATTTCCTCCCAGGATGAACCCTCTGGGGGTCCTCTATCTTCCGCCAGAATCTCAGTGTTACTTCAGTACCGGTCAAGCTGTCTCTGGGTTCATCTTTTGTTTTGAATTGACACCTGCAAAGCTCAGACCCTGGTTGTCTCTTTACCTGCCTAAGTCTCCAAGAAGAAAATAAATCATGTTTGCACAGGGCAGCTGCTGTGGGTGAGTGCTTGTCACCCTCCAAAACTCGGGTTGAGGATTCATTGCTGCTGTAGTAGGTGGAGCCTGGGGGAGGCATTTTATGTGTTGCTGGTGGAGCAGATGAGGCATCCCGAGATTAGCTCTGTTGAAACAGAGTTTGGCCTCTGTTTGCTGTCCGTGAGAAGTAACTTTTCTTTTAAAAATTACCTAGACCATGATATTGTTATAGCAACGGAAAATGGACAGGAGCAACAGCTTCTAAATATTTGAACAGGCCAGTGTGTGCTTCCTAAGTCTTTCTTTCCTCTGTGTGCTAAGAAGTCTGCTTCTAGATGCTGGGACCCCGACTCTTAGGGACCGTCCCCCTAGTGCTCACAGCTGGAAGGTGTGGGGCACAAATGTAAACACTGGATGTCTGACCCTTCAGCATGAGATGGAGGCGAAGACGCGAGAAAACTAGGCAGAAAAGGCGGTCTACTTGGTCTGGCTCCTCTACCCCTACCCATAGTGCTTTGTGGGAGGATGAGATAGATGCTGGAGACGGGGCATGGAATCAGCACAGGCTCCAGCAGAGAACAGATTCCGGTGCCAGTGTGCATGGATAGCTTTCTCTGCAGGGTGGTGCCTTCACCGCCTCAGTGGGCAAGAAGCCCTTGTAGAGTGTGTGGGGACACTCTATCCCCACTTCTCTCTGAATCCCAACCACAGGCCCTGTCCCTTCAGCCCTTTCCTCGCTTACTGTCCTGTGCTTCTCTACACACCGAAAGGCCATGCTTGCCAGGAGGTAGGGGTAGAAGGGAGTGGCCTTTTAGCATGTGCTCAGGTGCGCTCCTCCTGAAGTCACACCGCCGCTCACTGCATGGCTCTCTCTCACTGTCTGACATGCCCGGAAGATCCCTGGTCTTCCATTGTATGTAACATGGGGTCTTGGGAGGTGCGGTTAAATGGGGGACTTTGCATCTCTTACTGAATCGGGCCACATGTCCAAGCCTGTTACTACCTGATATAGGACAACAGGTGCCTTTTTCATCCACTTCATCCTTCACTCTGCGAGGGGCTGGGTGTAGTATGGCAAGGGTTTAAAGTGACAGAGAGGGACAAGGGAAGGCTCCTGTCCTACCTCACTTACAGATTAATCGGGGGATGTAACAACCGTCAGGTAGTCACACTTGAACACTTGAAGGCCCTAGTAGAAATAAGTACTGAGGATAGTAGGGCATCAAGGAGAGACAAGCCATGTTTGAAGGGTGGGAGGGAGTGCAGGGGAGAGCAAGGGATGCCGGGCTCCCTGTGGAGGCTGCTTTGGGCTTTCTGAGCCAGGCAGTGTCTATTGGGTGGGAACTACTCAGAAACAGTGAGAAGAGCCCCAGGCAGTGTGTCCTCGGATGGGCACAGCTGCGCTCCGGTAGCACTTTTTGTACGGAAATAGCTAGTGAGTCCAGTGCAGTGCGATGGAGGTCTGTGAGGCAGCTTCTCACATTCAAGGCTCAGTATTTAAAAACCATGGGTGGGAAAGGACCAGAAGCGGGAGGAAATGGGGCCTGGGTATCTTCAAAGCTTCTCGCCACATTTGCTGTACAAAGCAGAGCCGTGGTCCAAATGCACAGAACACCCAGTTGTCTGTTCCTGTTCCACAAGACTGCATCGGTAGTTTTGGCTGCCGCCTCACTGAGGCTTGGATTAGTCTATAGTCAGCTAAAATCCTTGCAGGCTCTTTACTCCCTGTGCATTGCTGTTAAGCCAGACTGTGTCCTTTGTCTCTTGTGGGAATTTATCTTTGAATTCACAATTGTACTAAACGCCACCGAGACAGAGCTTCCCATAGGTGGAAAGCTATTTTTTTTAATTGAAAATAATAGAAATGTAGGAACATTTCTGGATCAGTGTATGGAGCAGTGTTACATGAATGTGGTGGAATGTTCTCTACTAGCTGCTGAAACACTGGCTTTTGTTTGAATGCTGCCTGTGGTCTACTATGAGAAGGGAGGAGCTGTTTTCTGTGTCTCTGCTGTAGAGTCATTCGTGAATAACCCTGGACCCTTCACAGTTCTCTGACTGGGGTGTTCTTTCTTTTCCCAGGAGCCCCACCTGACATGCAGATCCAAGAGTAGAGTCGGTCTTCCCATCTGTCCCCTCCAAATACTGCACTCCCCGTTAGCGTGGATTGATTGGGTCAACTTGCAGCAAACTTACATACTTGGGAGGAGAGAGTCTTAGGTGAAGAACTGTCTCCATCAGATTGGCCCGTGGGCACGTCTGTGGGGCATTTTCTTGATTACGAATTGATGTGGGAGGGCCCAGCCCACTCTGGGTGGTACCACCCCTAGGCAGCTGGTCCTGGACTGTAGAAGAAAGGTATTTGAGTGAGGCAGGGGTGCAGGAGGGGTGTAAAGCCAGTCAGCAGTGTTCCTCTGTGGTCTCCGTTTCAGTTCCTGCCTTGAGGTTCCTGGCTTGACTTCCCTCCATGATGGACTGAGATGGGTCGGTCAAATAAACCCACCCTTTCCTTCCCCAAGTTGCTTTTGGTCTGTGTTTTATCACAGAAACACAGAAGAAAACTAGGACAGTGTCTGATAAAATTTCAACGTGTTGAAATGGTTTGTTTCTCCCCAGCAGGCCTGTGGCAGGGAGGGAGGGGCCATACAGACGGTGGAGTAGAGAGTGTGTGGTGTACCCTAAGGCCCTCCTTGAAGCACACAGTGGAGCATGCCCGTCAGTGTCCAAGCTCTCAGGAGTTTCCACTCTTGAGTGTAATGAGTCTTTCTCTGTCCCTCTAGCCAGCTCCCAAATAACGACATGGGGACTTTTTTATTAATTATGAAAGATTATAGCTTAGGCTTGTTCTTAACTAGCTCTTATAACTTAAATTAACCTGTTTATGTTAATCTGTGCTCTATCATGTGTTATCACCTCTCTTCCATCTTGCACCTCTTGTTTTCTCTCCGTGTCTCTGGGTGTCTCCACCTCTTCCTTTCTCTGCCCGGAAATCCTGCCTATATCTCCTGCCTAGCTATTGGCCACTTAGCTTTTTATTAAGCCAGTCACAGCAAATACACCTTCACCCAGTGTACAAATATCCCACAGCACAAGAGGATCATGGGCTCAGACTTGGGACTTGCCGTGGCTAATGGAACAGTGTAAGTGTGATAGGAGCAAAGGCTTGTGTGACTCCTTACCCAAGAGAACTCTCCTCCCTCCACCAGGGGGGTTATCTCCTTAAAGTCAGCCTCTGTGCTTGTGAAGTGTTATAGTATCAAGTGCAATGATTTTCATTTCATTTTATTTTTATTTACTTCTTTGAGAATTTCATGCAATATATTTGATCACATTCAAGCTTCTCCCAAACCCCCCCCAGAACCTCTTTCCAAATCAACTTTATGTTCTTTTTTTTTTTTTTAAGTTAAAAAATCTTATAAAAAAAACTCATCAAGTCCAATGTGTATTGCCCAAATATTCTCGAGTGAGCATCCACTTGAGTGTGGTCAACCTCTTAGGAGCCACACCCTTAAAGAAAACCCACTCTCCCTTGCTATCAGCTATCAGCTACTAATAGCTCCTTGGCTAGGGGTGGGGCATTATGCCCCCTCCCTTCTCCATGCTGGGACCTTTCCTGGCTTGGGCTTGCACAGGTCCTGTTCATGTTGTCCCAACCACAGTGAACTCCTACATACAGCTGCTCTGCTGGTTGGGGAAAACATGGCTTCGCTGTAGCCATCCATCAGTCCTTTTTTTGTGGTCTTGAGTGCTCTCTTTGGAGAGAGTGGCTATGAGCCAAATCTCTCCTCAGTAAAGTCCTAAAATACTGTGTGTCGTGGGGAGGGAGTGATAAGGGGAGGGACAGTGGTTTCAAGTATTCGTGTCAGGCGAATGCACTTTGAAGAGGTAAGAAGAAAAAATATGAAAACAGAGTTACTCATAGGTCCTAGAGATGTAAGAGCAGGGAACTGATGCTAGTCTGGAGGTGATGGGGAATAGCAACCAGTGGGCAGAAAGGGAGAGGAGAGGAGGTGGGAGCCAGACCCCGGAGCTACAGTACTAGTGAGAGAGCTCTTTATCTGGATATCTTGCCCATGGGCATCATCCCTAGGCTTCCCTGTGAGAACTGTGGATGGTCTAGCTAAGAAAACTCGTGAACAGAGCACTGTTTGATATTGGGTTTCTCATGATCAGCGTGTTGGGGAGCTTGGGAATTTCGGTGAGTGGAATGAGATGCCACCCACAGAGGGCAGAGAACTTTAATCTAGGCCATAGATGATAGGGCATGACTGGGTGTCAAAAACTTGTATCAGATTAAAAATGACAGGGTTTGTGATACTCGAGATCAAAGCATATCTGGGCCATTCCAGCTCCACTGGGAATCCGCTATGGAATGGAAGAATGGCCTGGCTCCACTCAACCCACAGAAGCCAGAGGAAACGATCTTTGTTATTTTAACCCTCTAAATTGGAGGTGTTTGTACTTTACATTATAATGGTAATAGAAAGAACAGGAGACAAGGAAGTGGCGATTCAAGAGATTGTCCTAGAACTGAGGACAGGAAAGTCCATATTGATGTGATGTCACAGGGACATACCTGATGTAGTGTGGCAAAATCCTTCCTGCCAGGGACCCAGCTGCCTTTTACTCAGCGAGTTGTAGACCTCAAGTTGCTGAAATTAGGGAGCTGAGCAAGGAATTATGACTTTTTGCCGTGCGGTTCCCTGTAGAGCCTCTTTCTACTTCCCTGGTGTATTAGTTACTTTCTGTGGCTGCGGTGAGACAAACAACGTATGGAGGAAACTTTCAGTTCCGGAGGGAGAGGCGCAATGGTGATAGCACAGAAGTAGGGTAGCAGACAGCTGGAGCAGGAGACTGAGAGATCACATCTTCAACCGCAACCATGAAGCGGAGAGAGAAAACTGGGAGTGGAGAGAGGCTCTCCTTCCCAAAGGTCACCCCTAGTGACAAACTTCCTCCAGCAAGCCTCCACCCCTAGAGGTTTCACAATCTCTCCCAAAAGTGCCACCGACTAGGGACCAAGTGTTCAACCATGAACCTGTGGGGGACATCTCTCACGGAACCACTCCTGGCTCCTGGAAACTTAGTAGTGGTTCCTTGGATCTCTGCATTCCAGGGTCTCATCCTGTCCAGGGGATGCCCACCCTAGTTCCGGGACCCTTCTACATCAGCCTGGCCTAGAGAGGAGCACCCACATTTCTAAGAGGTGCTTTGTCCTAAAAGGCACATTCCCAGTGGCTTTGGCAGAGTGTGCATCCCTGTCCGGTCTCCTGCGAGACACACTCCCCCAGTGAGTTGTGTAGCTGGAATTAACATGCTGGTTCCTGCCCGCTGGCTTCTCTCAGATTCTTTATTCCTTCCTTTACCAGATGTTGGGGTGACACTAAGAGCATTCCTATCTGCTCCACGCTGGCCCCCTCTTCCTGCGGACTCCTCAGAGTCCTCCCAGCAGGCAGCCTGTTCTTCCTCTTGTAGTAGGAATCTTAACAATTCTTATTAATGAAACCAAACCCGAGGCCAGTTATTGGGGTGAATGCTGGAAGATTAGAGAAGCAGAACAAACCACAGCTATCTCACCTTGCTAGTTCCTCAGGTGATCCTGTTTCCTCAGGCTGGAAGCTTCTGAGTCCTCCTCCATCCTCTCCTCTAGGTTTTGGGTCAGGGCTGTAAAGTTTTTTCTGGGGCAAGTGCCTTGTGTCTGAATTCTTTCTTCTCCTTCCTTGGCCAAGGACTCTCAGAGATGAATGACAGTGACCCTCCTCTGATGCTGGCAGGGCTTGCTAAAGCTTGATACTGCTTTGCTGTGATATCCTTTCTTGATTCTCCCAACTGTCTCCAGGTGGGTTAAAAACAACCCACCCTTCAAAGCTTGTGGTACCCGTTACTTTTTTAGGAGAGGGTCTCTTCCGATAGGGAAGTCCTGCCTCTTGCTTGGGAAGGGCGAACCAGGGATGTGAGTGCCAGGCATTCCAAGGAGTCTGCAGAGACATGCCTCTTTGGGCCAAATACACCCCCATGATTTAGAACCTCAGATTGCCCCGGTCAGGATATGGCAGACCTGTCTTAGCTGAGCATTGAAACATCCCTGATCTCTGGAACTTTCTGAGGTCCTGTGTGTGTTACTAAGATGTATCAACTCTTCTGCCACAAGACAAGAACCTCTCTGTATGAAGCCAGTGAGAACCTGTGGCTTTCACAGCGAACTTCAACGGCTTGAGAAGGGCTCTTTGTTTCAGGCCATACAGAAGGAAGCGGTCAGCTCAGATCTGCTTTCCTTGCTGGCATGGGAATGCCCAAGTCACTGCGTTCACAATATGTGTCCCTCAGCAGGTCATCTGCTCAGGTTACTCCAGGTGAAGTATTCACCAGGTGGGGCTGTGCTAGGGAATGATCCACCTCTACCTATTGCTTGTGTTCTCCTCTCCAAGAAAGACGTTGGCTCTTCAAACCCGTTTCTGTTAGTTCGTGTCCTCTGAGAAGCAGATGTCAAGGCAGGGTTACGTAAATGCACAGGAAATCCACCTGGGAAACAATAATGATAAAGGGGGAGGGACCGAAGAACAGGAGCAGCTCCTTAGCTCATGATGCAATGGGACTTCTGTAAAGGGCAAGGAGGGGGGCTCATGGGAAGGTTCTAGGATGTGCATGTGGATCTAAGAAAGACCTGCCACCAAGCCAACAGTGCTCACGGTGGGAGTCTGTGCCTTGCTGCAGCGTCTGCATTCACACCCAGGATGATTCCTATCTGCCTTTTGGGGACAGCCAATGAGAAGCATGGCCACAACACAGCTGCAGCAGTGCCCCCAATGAGGCAGCAGCTGGTGCCGTCGGGCAAGTGTGCTCCTTATGGCAGGAAGGCCAGGTGACATATTTTCATGGCTACCACAAAGACCAGTGAGTAGTGCCATCCCAGTGAAATTTAATTTCAGCCAGGCAGTGGTGGTGCACACCTGTAATCTCAGCACTTGGAAGGCAGAGGCAGGTGGATCTCTGTGAGTTCAAGGCCAGCCTGGTTTACAAAGCGAGTTCCAGGACTGCCAGAACTACACAGAGAAACCCTATCTTGAAAAGCCAATCTAAGCAATCAGTCAATAAATAAAATTATTTCCAACCTAGAACTTGTACTATCATGATACCTGTACTATCATGTGGTGATATTTTATTTGTGCTCTAACAAATAAAGCTTGCCTGGGGATCAGAGGAAAAAGCCAGCGACTATGTTAATCGGAGGTCAGGCAGTGGTAACACATGCCTTTAATCCTAGCATTCATGAGGCAGAGATTCATCCGGATCTGGTGAGTTCAAGGCCACACTGGGAACGGGGCCAGGTATGGTGGCACATGACTTTAATCCCAGCACTAGTTAACCATAGAGGTCTGGAGGTCTGTACAGACAGACAGAAGTGATAGAACTGGGCAGAAAGAGGAAGTGATGTAGCTGAGCAGAGAGAGGAAGTAAGATGGCAGGGCACAGAAAGGTATATAGGTGTCAGTATACAGGAAGTAGCTCTCTCTTGGGCTGAGGATTTCCTAGCTGTAAGAACTTGTGGCTGGTTTGTTCTATTCCTCTGATCTTTCAGCTTTCACCCTGATATCTGGTTCTGGGTTTTTTTTTTTTTTTTTTATTAATAAGACCATTTAGCAATTTGTGTTACACTAACAATTACTCATGAGGATAAAATATGGAAATACTCAGACAACAACAACAAAAACCACCACCATCAACAACAAAAAAAAATCTCTTCCATGAACCCTGTCTCAGGAAGCTTCTAGAGCAGTGGTTCTCAACCTGGGGGTCTAGACCCCCACATGGTCACATATTGGATATTTACATTACGATTCATAACAGTAGCAAAATTACAGTCATGAATTAGCAATGAAAATAATTTTATGGTTGGAGGTCACCCCCAACATGAAGCACTGTATTTTTTTTCTTTTTTTTTGGGTGGGAGCTGAGGACCGAACCCAGAGCCTTGTGCTTGCCAGGCAAGTGCTCCACCACTGAGCTAAATCCCCAGAGGCACTGTATTAAAGGGTGGCAGCGTTAGGAAGGTTGAGAACCACTGGTCTAGACAAAAGCTTCCATGTAAAATCATGAAAAACAGGAAGAACACAGTGCGCACAGAGCATGTTTAAGCCTGGAGCGTAATGATGACGTTCTGGCCGGGAGGCGAGCTGTGTTAAAGACGTAGAAGAGCCAGAGCAGAAAGAACAGAGGGAGGTTCCTGGCGTGCGTCTCCAGGTTGATGTGAGTGAGCCAGGGGCATTTGTACCGGAAGGATGCTGGGGTAGTAAGACCAGTGAGCCACAAGCACAGCTAAGACCAGGCAAATGAGAAAGCCGTGTGGCTACTAACTTCAGAGAAAACAAAACAAAGCAAGACGGGCTTCTGTGCGCATCGCTTGTCTGTGACTCATAGTTACAATGGTGGAACTAGTCTGCACTGGACCGCAATGAGACCAACACCTTGCAAGGCTAATTTGTCGGGGTAGGAGGGCTAAACTGTTAGCGTCCGTAAAACAGGAAGCCAGTGGATACTGTCTACAATAAGTGAGTGTGAGCAGTGTAAATTAAAAAATAGAAAGCCACGATTGCACAGCTAGGTTTTTCCTCTGCGGAGGAGGAAAAGTGCAAGGGAGAAAGGGAGTGAGGAAGACTGTAATTTTCCATCTAGATTTCTCAGAATTATATCTGACATTTTTAAAGATTTACTTTTATTTTATGTCTCTGTGTGTTTGCTTATATGTCTGTATATGCACCATGTACATGCAGTGCCTACAGAAACCTAAAGAGGGTGTGTTGAATCCCCTGGAACTGGAGTTACAGACAATTGTGAGCTGCCACATATGTGGGTGGATTTTTCTGTCCTGCCATCCAGGCCCCAAATAACCACATGGAGACTTTTTATTAATTATGAAAGCTCAATCAAGCTTAGGCTTGCCCTACTGGCTCTTATAACTTAATGTAACCCATTTCTATTAATTTACTTTCTGCCTCATGGCCTTATTACCTCATCTGGGTAGTGCCCATCCTGCTCACTCTGCGTCCTTTGGCATCTCCTCTCCTCTTTCTAGCATCCTGTGTGCCTGAAAATCCTGCCTAGCTATTGGCCATTTAGTTTTTTATTAAACCAATCAGAATGATATATCTTCACAGTGTACAAAAAAGATTATTCCACAACACTCGTGGGTGCTGGGAATTGAACTTAGGTCCTCTGTAAGGGCCGACAGTGCTCTGAACTGCTCAGCCATCTCTCCAGCCCCAGTATTTGTCTTTTTAAAGTATAAACATATATTACTGCCATAAAATAAAAAGGAAATAGGTGTTTTTTTTTTAACCATCACTTTAAAAATTTATCTGGCTAGTCATAACATTTATAGCATTAGCCGAAGAGCTCATTTTGAGTCAAGCTTTGGAAGGTTTCCGTGTTTTCAGAACAGTGTCTTGTGAGTTTTCACGTCTTTCACTTCACAGTGAAAGAGAAATAAAGTGATGAGTACACCCTGTGGGACAGCGTGAGTCACCTTTTCAAGTAGAACCCTCCCCTTAGTGTTTCAAATTTCCATCAGTCTTTGTCATTAAGAAGCAACTATCAAGTTTTTGCTTGACCATTGACTGCCTTCAAAACACCACTCTTTAAATAGAAACTGAACTATGTTGCGTCTATCCTGCTTTTCTTCTTTTTAACCCCAACCACAGCACACAAGTGTTCATCCACTGTAGAGTTATGACATATAGCAACTATCGGGTTGCTAGGTGAGCACTTCAGTACTATCAAATTCTTTGGGGCTAACTTGCCAGGCTTATCCTGTTCCTTTGTGTTGGCCTCCAGTGATCTTTTCTTTGGTACCGATGCATTCTTTTTTAACTACCACATTGAGTTTTGCTCCTGGGTCTATGACTATGAGCTCTACATTTGCTTCCTTTTAAAATTAAGAAGTCTGGGCCTGGAGAGGTGGTTCAGTGATTAAGATGGCTGCTCTTACAGAGGACCTGAGAGGACCCACATGGCAGCTCACAACTGTTGTAACTCCAGTTCTCAGGGGATCTGACGCCACCTTCTGGCATCCTCTGGCACTGCATGTACGTGGTGCACATACATACATGCAGGCATACACTCGTACACATAAAATTTAAAATAAATCTTTTAAATGGAAGATTGTCATCCTTTAAGTGCCCAGTGTTCTGTGACGCTTCAGATGGCTGCTGCATGGCCCACATGGCAGTTGTGAGGCCACTCTTGGAGCTGATGGATTTGGAAAGGATGTAGACTCCTAAAGACTTGAAGGCTTCGTTGACTAGCGACCACATCCAAAGGGAGGCAGGTCCATAGGAGCGCACCAGGCTGTAGAACTCAAATATGCATTCTTTTTCTTTCTTTTCATGCTTGAAATGCCCCTTGGGTGCCAGGGAAAGGCGGGGAAGCCCCTGTCCTGCCATGGTTCCCCTGCTCTCACCGACCATTTGGCCTCCCTCCTGCCTCCGGTCCCCCACTCAGCCCTTTAGCCTCTCCAAGGATCCTGCTGTTGTGTTGGGGGGGTGTCTTGTTTTCTCCTCTCTTCTTGAAACAGTCTCCCTGCCTCACCCTGCTTCTCTAGCCATGGGCAGAACCAGAGACCAAGCTTGGTACAGAGAGGCATTCAGTTTCATAAAGCCAATGCATCTTAAGAGAAATTAGGAAGCCAGGTGATAATGGAAAGCGGATGAATTTACACTTTGGCCTAAACAGAGACAGAAAGATGCCTACCTTTCTCTCTCTCTTTTCTGTAGGAACATTAAAATTTCATGGAAAAGATGAAAAAAAAAGAAAAAAACAACCCCAGAAATATGCATATGTTAATGCGTCGCCAAAGCTGTAAGATCTCCCCTAGGAAGGCAAGCTCCCCTCTAGCTGGTACCAGCTCTTCACTTTCCTCCTCCAAGGCTGAATTCCTGGGAGCTAGGATTTATTTCTTTGAGGACCATTGTTTTAATAGTCCAGTCGTCCAGGGGAGGAGCTAGGGTGTCTCTCTTTAGAATGTCTTCTCCTGTCAGACTACCAGCTTTATAACCTTAATTTTGTGCTCAAATTCTCCACCAGATAAATCCTGACCTCCCGTTTAAAACAGTTTCTCCTAGCATCTCAGCCTGACAGGAAGGGGAGGAGATTATTTCCAGGGAGGTGGGGGAGGGGGCGCTTCTGGGAGACCACGCTACAGGAAACTTGCAGGTGCTGCTGCTAAAACACATCAGAAAGTTTCATGGGTTTGCTGTCTCAGCTTCTGAAGAGAAGACTCAACAGGACCTGCTTTAAAAAAGAAAACAAACCAACCCCAGACTTCTCTGGGATGACAATGGCTCTGGAAAACACAATCTGAGGGTTCTTGTGAACCCTCCAATTAGAAGCCAACTTTTTGTGTGTTACAACTGTTCAAGACTATGAAGCCAGGAGGCTCATGTGCTGATACTAAAACCACTGGGTAAGTGTTTGAAAATGAATCTGGGCAAAGACCAAGGACATCAGTAATTTTTTTTTAAGGATAAAAATAACCTTTGGGAATTATTTCCAATCACAAAGGCAGGTGGTGAGGAACACTTTTCCTGGGTCTGGACACGGGGCAGCAGGATTGCCTGTGTCTGGGCTGAGGCCTCAGAGCAGGCCTGCCCGGCCAGTCTTGTTCTCTGAATCTCCAGAGGTGCTATTTGCCGTGGGTGAGGGAATTTAAAATCCCTGAAGGTGGACATTACCTTGTGGGAAATGGAGAGCAATGGAGGTGCTACTGGTAGGGGTACATGTGGAATCTCCGCGACAGAGTCACAAATAAAGAGGTTAACACCACGTCATAGCAATAGACAGAAAATAAAGCCTGCTGAGCACCACCAAACAACCCCCCTCCCAGACAAAACGAAAGAAAAGCACACATCTCTGAAAAATTAGCTGCCTTCTTTGGCACACCAGGTCTTTGTGTTCCTCCTCCTCCTCTCCCTCCTCTTCCTCCTCCCTTCACATTTCTCTTCTGCTCTCTCCTCCCTCTCCCCCTCCTTTTCCTCTTCCTCTTCTTCCTTCCTCTCCCTCCCCCTCCTCCTTTCCCTCCCCTCCTCCTCCCCACCTTCTCCTCCTCCCCCTCCTCCTTTCCCTCCCCTCCTCCTCTCCCTCCCCTCCTCCTCTCCCTCCCCCTCCTCCTCTCCCTCCCCCTCCTCCTCTCCCTCCCCTCCTCCTCTCCCTCCCCCTCCTCCTCTCCCCTCCCCTCCTCCTCCCCACCTTCTCCTCCTCCCCTCCTCCTTTCCCTCCCCTCCTCCTCTCCCTCCCCCTCCTCCTCTCCCTCCCCCTCCTCCTCTCCCTCCCCTCCTCCTCCCCACCTTCTCCTCCTCTCCCTCCCCTCCTCCTCCCCACCTTCTCCTCCTCTCCCTCCCTCCTCCTCCCCACCTTCTCCTCCTCCCCCTCCTCTCCTCCTCTCCCTCCCCCTCCTCCTCTCCCTCCCCTCCTCCTCCCCACCTTCTCCTCCTCCCCCTCCTCTCCTCCTCTCCCTCCCCCTCCTCCTCTCCCTCCCTCCTCCTCCCCACCTTCCTCCTCCCCCTCCTCTCCTCCTCTCCCTCCCCTCCTCCTCCCCTCCCCTCCTCCTCCCCACCTTCTCCTCCTCCCCCTCCTCCTTTCCCTCCCCTCCTCCTCTCCCTCCCCTCCTCCTCTCCCCTCCTCCTCTCCCTCCCCTCCTCCTCCCCACCTTCTCCTCCTCTCCCCCTCCTCCTCTCCCTCCCCTCCTCCTCTCCCTCCCCTCCTCCTCCCCCCCTCCTTTCCCTCCCCTCCTCCTCTCCTTCCCCTCCTCCTCTCCCTTCCCTCCTCCTCTCCCTCCCCCTCCTCGAATCACCTGTCACATTCTAATGCTCCTTATAATTCATGTTTGCAGTGTTTGATGATGCCGGTCACTCCTCTTGCTCAGAGAACACAGAAGGCCCCAGAAACAGTGCCACTACCATTATCCGCATCGTGTGCTCATTTTTCTGATCACGTCTACTTCAGTGGTCAGGGCCATCAAGGCCGCTCTTGGGATGGCTCCATAGCCTGTGGCCTGAGTAGCATTCTGCCACAAATAGGTACACGGGAAGAGGGTGGGAGGGCAGATAGGCTGTTTTTCACTAGTCACGAATCCGTAAGTCACATTACATTTTTCTGTAACCTTACCCTGCCTGTTGATGGAGAAACACATCCACATTTCATTCTTTCCGCCTCGCCTGTCAGTGGAAGTGGGTTATTTAAAAAGCAAGTGAGCCTGTGGGCTGGTCACCAGGAAGGCGCAGGGGGAGTGGGGCTGCTTAGAATCGACGCAGGAGAACTGGTGAGAAAGGACAGCGTGTGGACAGTGGAGAAACACTTGCCTCAGCATTGCTGAAAACGCAAAGGAGCTGTGTGATGAAGGCGTTCCAGAATGTCACGGGCGATGAAAGTGATAGGCGGTGACGAGAGAGATCCCGTTTGACCGACGGCCTGCGGTGGCCTCTGCTGACCTTGAGATGGTACTTATCTCAGGGCTCACAGCTTTATCTTCATTCTTCATCTAACCGAGTGCCTCCCTCGCTCGTCCTTCATGTTTCTCCGGTATGGTTCCCTCTGGTTCACGGTTGCCTGGTATTAGAAAAATAGAGATACAAACAGGAATATTGGAACTCCCCCATGTCTGCAGTAACGACAGTGGGCTTGCTATCTAACCCAGTGACAATTCTGGCCATGAGCTGCGATATTTTATTAACAATCTAACATCGGTGATTTGGGAGTGGTTTGTTTTAAGTTATTTATTTTTATATATGTGGGTTGTGCTTGCATGTATGTGCATCACATGCAGGGAGTACTTGAGGAGGCCAGAAGAGGGCGCTGTGCTCCCTGAAACTGGAGTTACAGATGGTTGTGAGCTACCACGTGGGTGCTGGGAACTGAACCTAAGTCCTTAAACACCTTAACCACAGAGCCACCTCTCCAGGCCCCAAAAGGATTTTTGTAGCAATGTGATTTAGTATCAAGTAGAATGATTTAACTGATGTTGTCAAGTTCTACACAGATAAATACTGAGGCACAAACCTTAGTCTAAGATTTCCCGATGTGTTTGCCTAATATGAGCTACGAAATAGCTCTGGCTGTCCTGGACTCCCTATGTAGACCAGGCTGACTCCAACTCACAAAGATCCACTGTCTCTGCCTCCTGAGTGCTGGGCTTAAAGATGTGTGCCATCATGCCTGGCTTCCTTTAAAGAATTTTGAAGCGAGTGAAAAAGACCTTTTACATACCCCACTTAGCAAAACCAAGACAAGATGACCTCAAGTGACAAAATTCCAGAGCTACAACTTGATTTAAAAACCTACCCTGGCTTCATTATGGTGCATTGCTAGAGCTCGTCAAATGGGAGAACTTCAAGTAAATATGTAAATATATGCAAATATATGCATGGGATGCACCTGGTCTGGGATCAACTGGAGGAAAAGATGGGCTTTATGAGGCTACAGAACTGAGAAAGGGCTTTGAGGACCTGACTTCAGGATGTTACTTCCATGAGTATGAAACACTGTCTTTCTCCTACAAGCAGACACACTTACACACCACATGGGAGTGTGCACACACAGACACACCCACACACATACACACTCCTCCTTAGTAATTATTGTGAAAATGTCAGGACTAGTGCACAGAGGATGAGACTCATGGAGCAGAGCCACATTTGTCCCAGACAATAACATCCTGCATCAGACAGGTGAAGCCAGATGATGTTAGCTGGAGCCTAACCTGCTTCCCAAGCAATGCTTGATGGTGGGCATGGGAGCAATGTTCCTTCCATCCTGGGCTTCCAGCCACCTTAGTCAGGGCCGTAGTGGTGTCTACATTTTGGGAGGAAAAATCATCCCAGCTTCCAGCTGTTCACTCGTCTCCTGCAGCAGATGATATTGAGACTTTGATTATCATGTCAGAATTTCAGCTCGTCTCTTGGTACTCATGGCAAATCCGCATCACTTCATACTAATAACTTTTCATGCCAGGTGTGGTGGCACACACCTTTCATCCCAGCGCTTGGGAGGCAGAGGCAGGTGGATCCCTGGAAGTTTCCAGCCAGCCTGGTCTACAGAGGGAGTTCCAGGACAGCAAGGCTACCTAGTAAGAGCCTGTGTCCAAAAAACAAAACAAAACAAAAACGAAATTTTTAAATATATAAGCAAGCAAACACCTTTTCATATTCTGCTCCCATAGTCTCAATTGTAAATTTATTTCCTAAAAGCCACAAACTATTAATCCTTTATGCTAAGTATGTGGGCAGCATCATTTTCACAGCATACTGGGTACATTCTTAAATCTGTGCCTTCAATCTATAGTTTCTGATCAGGAAAATAATACAGAGGATGTTGTGAAGATTTTTTGCTCCCAACCTGTCTTCTCTAAAAGGTGGTGTAGGCTTAAAGGAGAGCCCAGTTGTTTGACTTAAACACTATGATCTGATGTTTCTTTTGGAGGGGTCCAGGTGACTTGGTGAAATAAAAAAGAGCAATTACCAATGAGACCACTTGATAGGCAAGAAATAGTAATTGTTAGAGCAGTGGTCCTCAACCTTCCTCATGCTGTGACCCTTTAATACAGCTCCTCGGTTGTGCTGACCCTCAGACATAACAGTATTTTATTGCTGCAATTTTGCTACTGTTATGAGTCATGACGTAAAAATCTGATATGCAGGATATCTGATATTTGCCCCCCAAAGAGGTCGCGACCCACAGCTTGAGAGCCTCTGCATTAGACCTTCCGGTGTCAATGATTTAGGAATTCTGAGAACAAATCAAGCATTTCTAGCTATACTATTTTTCAGACATTAGAAGGTTAAGATGTATGAAACGGTCATGTTTTCACATTTGTGAGAGTTGGGGGCTGACTGACAGGTGTGGGAAGAGGAGATCAGTGAATCAATAATTGCTGGATGGCAAGGATTTAATTAGTCATACGATCCAAGGCTTCCAGCTAGTGAGAAACTGAAAACAGCTAACCAATCAGGGTAGATGAGCATCAGTGTAGAGAAACAGAGCAGTGGGCAATTCTATAAACTTGGAAATCCAGGGCTTGAAAATGCTTTTCTCCCCATGTGATGAGCAATATGTACACATTACACAAGAGTCAGAGAAATCAGAGAAACCGAAGAGCATTAGAAATGTCTGTGTTCCTCTAGAGAGACAATAGATATTAGTCACGTCCTTG
Source organism: Onychomys torridus (assembly GCF_903995425.1). Taxonomy (NCBI): domain Eukaryota; kingdom Metazoa; phylum Chordata; class Mammalia; order Rodentia; family Cricetidae; genus Onychomys; species Onychomys torridus. The sequence goes on along the minus strand of NC_050464.1, from coordinate 564,161 downwards.
GTACACATACTTGAAAATGCTGTGCCGCGTGGTTTCCTGTCACCTTGACATGTTAAGAGTCATCTGAGAAGAGGCAACTTCAATTGATAACATACCCCCATGAGACTGGCCTGTAGGCAATTCTGCGGTGTATCCTCTTGATTAAGGATGAATGTGGGGTGGTCCAGCCCACAGCCAGCAGTGTTCCCTGGACAAGTGGTCCTGGGTTGTATAATGAGGTAGACAGAACAAGGTGGCGGGGGCGGGGGGTGGGAGGATGGGGGGACACATAAGTCAGTAAGCCGTATTCCTCCATGGTCTGTGCTTCAGTTCCTGCTGGAGTTACTGCCCCGAGTTCCCTCAGTGATAAGAGTGTTCCCTGAGGGATAAGCCGAAAGAAACCCTTCTCTCCACAAGTTGTTTTCAGCCGAGGTCATGTGTGTAATCCTATGAACTGGTCGACACTCTACACAGTTGTCTGTAGGTGAGTATCATTTGGTTAGTTTCTGTCTTGATTTCCCTCAATGATGGACTGTGATAGAGATATGTAAGCCAAATAAACTCTTTCCTCCACAAGTTGGGTCTTGGTATCTTTTCATAGCAACAAAAAGAAGGGACTGAACAGAACCCAAGAAGAGGACTGAGTGGTGCTTGTAGTTAGCAAGGGCGTTCTTGAGTTTGGTCTGGAGAACACACGTGCAAAAAGGAAAGATCACAGGTCATGCTCTTGTGATCCCAGCACTGAAAAGGCAGAGACAGGCTGGCCCCTGGGGTCACAAACCCAGCCACCTTAGCTTAGTTGGTGTGTTCCAGGTCAATGACAGACACTGTCTCAAAAAACAAGATCGAAAGCTCCTGAGGAATGATACTAGACACACACTAGATACACACACACACACACTCACAGCACACACACACCATGCCATACACACTCACACCACACACACACCACACACACACCACACACACACCCACACACCACACACACACACCACACACACCACACACACACACCACACACACACACTCACACCACACACACACCACACACACACACACTCACACCACACACACACCACACACACACACTCACACCACACACACACCACACACACACACACACACACACTCACACCACACACACACCATACCACACACACACACACACACACCACACCACACACACACACACACACACACACACACACACACACACACACACACATGCGCACAGGTCCTCAGTAAAGGCAAGGAAGTCATCTTAGGTGCCAGGATTCTATTCTGTCTGTCTACCCGAGTGTCAGCTTTGGCTCTGGGCAACTTTTAAGGAATGCTGTGTGGAGACGGCTGGCTGTATTGTAGATGGAAAATATAGAAGGTTATTCTGGGGAAATCATTAGATGAGTGTTTTGTGGGAGACTGATTGAAATTCTGTTAAGGAGCTAGTCTGTAATCCACTGAATTGTGCTGATACAGATGAGAGGATAATTTGGTCTATAAACATGGGCATCAGGCCAGTCAGTGAGCTTGTGTAACTCACTCAGCACAGCAGTGACCTTGAGAAAGTCCTCAAACGTGTCACGGTTCTGAAAGTTGAGGTAAAGGATGCCAGAAAGGGAAAAACAAAGCTCAAAACCAAAACGAAAACCAGAAAAAACAACCCTATGTTCCCTTAAAATGTTTCAATCGTTCATCTTCTTAAGAAGCCCCCTCTGGGACCTTACACCACTGTTCTTGGATGCAGAGTGACACACACAGGTATTGGAATTATTTTCTATTTATGGGCTGCATTTCAATTCTTTCACTGTTGGTCTCAGCTAATTTAATTAAGGTTTTAAATTAGTTTTCATAGGATTAAATTAATCTTTTAAGAACGATTCCATTTTAATTTTTATTTTCGAATCTAAGGAAGAGTCCCAACAAAGTGACCCACTGAGTGTGGTCCCTGAGATGTGTTAGAATGAGCGCTAACATCAGCTGGGACTTTTTTTTTTAACCTTTACTTATAAATGCCTAGTTTTCTCCCATCATCCTCCTTGAGACAGGGTTCTGTGGCTTGAAGAGAATCTAGTCTCCTTGATTTGGGGTTTCCTTTGCGATCCCTTTCCTCTCTTACATCCACGGGTAGCATCCAGTACATCAGCTGGCTACACTGACTCCACCACCAGTGATAACTGAAGCCTGGCCTCCTGTCAGTATTCCCTTGTCTATCATCACATTTCCCCTGGACCAGTGGTTCAAACTGCCATTGTCTCTTGCCTGGCACCATCATGACTGCAGTAGCTGCCTAACTGGTCTGTTGGATCCCCGGTTGCCTCCTCATTCTCCACCTCCTATCCAATCATCTTTCATCATCCAAGACCAAATGACATTACGACCACAGGCGAAGGATAAACACACAGTGCGTACTAGGTCACAGTCACAGTTGCAGCCATCCAGGTAAAGACTGAGTAAGCCTCACCCCAAGAGGCTGAGAGAAGACGTCTTTCAGATCTTGGACTTGGTGATGTTTTCGTATACAACAATGAGATGTCTTGGGGTTGGAACCCAGTCAACACAAGATTCATTTATGTGTTGTGTACAGTGTATTTCCTCAGGCAGACACTTATATGGTCAGTTTTTACAGGGTTTCTGCCTTTTGACTGAGAACCCTGACATGAGGGCTGAAGGGCTTTTTCACCTGTGGTGATTGTGTAGGGTCTCAATGAATTGGGTCTCAAATGAATTTCGGAGTATCTCAGAGTTAGGGTGTTAGGGGCTAGGCATATTCAACCAGTATCAACTTACTCAATTCTCATAAGGATGGGAATGGAAAATTGCTATCCCGATTTTGTATTTTTGGTTGTGAGCCTAGCCTTTAGCGGCTTAGCCTTCTCCCTGGCCCGCTCTCCTTATTTTAAATAGAAGAGAGAAATAGATAAGCAGAGCTGGTACCTAAGTTTGTCTGTGGTGGCAAGGCTTGGAAGGGTGCAGAATTAGGGCAGCCTGAGTCCATTCCGTTAGACAACTGGTCAACTCTGCCTGGATGCTGTCATCTCGGACCCTTGCTATAATTAACGTCTCTCACTTTTTATTGGCTGGATCTCTCCTCAGAGGATGCCCTGCCAACTCTTCCGATCTAACTGCACCCTCCCCATCCTGGCACCTGCTAACCCTCCCTCACTGTCCTCCTCCCTGGGATACAAGCTCCATGAAAAGTCATGCAGCCAAGTGCAGAGTGTAATATATTTGTTGCACAAATGGATGAGTGTTGACTCTTGTAACTAAAAACAAAATAATGGATTTTTTAAAAAAAGTAAATTATCCCTGTAGTTGCAGAGTTGAGTTTACGTTTCAGAGAAAAATTGGTGTTTCTTGTCACATAAATCCTGGCTAATGTACAACTCTGATTATCGTTATGACTACTAATATGTTCACATTCTGTTTCCTTCTAAATCTTTAATATTTTACTTACAATCTGATGAGTGTTGGCAACTCCATGTGTGGTGGATAATCTTATTTGTCAACTTAATACCCCTTGGAAGAGGAGCTTCAGCTGGGGAATTGCTTCCATCAGAGTGACCTGTGGGCACATCTGTATGGCATTTCTTCATTCATGTAAGAGGGCCCAGTGCCCAGTGCGTCTCTGTGCAGGTATGCCTGGGCTCTATCAAAAAGCTAGCCGAGCCAGGCGGTGGTGGTGCACGCCTTTAATCACAGCACTCGGGAGGCAGAGGCAGGCAGATCTCTGTAAGTTCGAAGCTAGCCTGGGCTACAGGATGAGTTCCAGGACAGGCTCCAAAGCTACACAGAGAAACCTTGTCTCCAAAAACAAAAACAAAAACAAAAAACAAGACAAAACAAAACAAAAGCTACGTGAGTAAGCCAGAATGTTCCTCTGGGCTCTCTGCTTCTGTTTCTGCCTTGGTTTCCCTCAATAATGGACCTGAGAGCCAAATAAACCTTGCCCTTCCTTCCCTAAGTTGCTTTTGGTTGGTATTTTGTCACTGCAACAGAGAAGCAAACTGGGACAGTTCCCATCCATATGACAAATCCTCCTACAGCGGTACAGAGCCTTCCCACTATCCTATAAAAGTTCCTGTGACTCCTCATGGGTCCTCACCCTCCACAGGCAACCACTAGACACTGATCTGGAGGCTTACAAATGGAGTCACACAACCATGTGAGTGTGCTTTGTGTCCTGACTCTTCTGCTCTAGAAAACATCTTTTGGATCAGTTGCTGTTCTTGCATGCAAGGGGGAGTTCAGTTTCTTCTTCGGTGTTTTTTGTTTCTCTCCAAGATTAAACCTAGGGCCTTTTATGCGCTAGTAAGAGGGCTACCACCGAGCTATATCCTCAGTGTGCGTGCCCTCCCTCTTCCTCTCCCGCTCCTCCTTGTAAAGGTTTGGAGAGGCCTTGCTCTACCACCCAGGCAGGCCTCGACAGTGTGGTGCTTTGGTCTCATCCTCCTAAGTAGCTCTTCCGGTTCTGCGGGAAAATGCCAGTGTTCCAAGGTCGCAATCTGGACCAAGGTAGGAACACCCTGTCTTGACTCCTGAAGTTGGATTCCTGAGGATGAACACAGCCTGCTCACTGGCTTTTCTGTTTACTGCTCAGATGGTCATGAGGTTTCCTTGTCAACAGGGAAGGGAGGGCAAATGTGGTGATGGGGAGGAAGTTATGGAGAATTAACACCGAGCCATGAGGACTGGACTGTCTTAGTGCTCTCCAGCCATATGGGCCAAAGCCATTGTTGCTTTGGTCAACAGTTTAGTTTTTATTTTTTTTCCTTAGCTTATAGGCAGCTACTTCAGATCACTGAAATATGGCACTCAGTGAAATGAGGCATATTGTTAAAGTCAACCCAAGAGACACAAACAAATTTTCTTCATTGAATGGTTCGCTGAGCTTGGAAGGTGGGTGATGAGACCATTCTTGGGTGCCTGTGCTGAGACAAACCAGAAGAATATTGGAGGAAAATGAAAAGGATCTTTGGAGTAGTGAGCAGAAGATCCTCTGGCTTGTGCGGTGAGAGGAACATTGGATCAGTCATTCTGGAAACTAGACAGAGTCAAGCAGCAAATGGGAGCAGAGTTTTCCAAATGTGTGGGGGCAATAAAAGGTTGACAAATGGCCCTTGTGTTTGTAGGGGAATAGGAAGAATTAATCAAGGAGTTCAAGGGTAAGGAGGGAATAACACCCAGATTAGCTTCAGTGCTGGTTAAAAGTGAAAAAGAAAGAAACAACTATCAGGCACCAGCAGCGTTTTCTGGAAGCACAGTTGGCTGTGTAAAGTAACACTTCAAGGGACTCACGGCCGAGTCTGAGCAGCCCCTGACCTCACAGCTGTATTTAGTTGTCTCTTGCTCCTGACTTGTCTCTTGCACTTCAAGGTGCCAACATTGTCTCAGCACTCTGGAGGATGGGCCAGGATACTAAGGCTCATCTTTCAATTTATGGGGCTGATTCATCGGGAAAAACAGAGATTGTGAGAGCATGTGTTAGGATTCTGGCAATGAAAGACAGATGAGAAACAGTCAATTGACTCAAACAGCTGGAGTCCACTTGGAAACTCCCAGTCTCTTAGGATAAAACATATAATCCTATTTAAAAATTTCTGGTATGGTTGCAGATGGGAGCTTGGTTCTTTTTATCAAGCCCATTAATTGAAAAGCACATAATCCAAAGATAACTTACCAGTAAGATATTACAGCACATTCTTATTTTATTAACTTTTCCAATGTGAATCATAGTTATACACTTAATACAACAAATTTGCATATTTCCATTGGCTGCTAGAACACACTGGAAATCTCTGTGACTATGGTGGCAGTTCTCTGCAGGGTGACCTTCCTTGAAATGACTTGCTGGCTGTAGCTGATGGCTGTACTGTGGATTTGTCATTGTGCTAGGCCCTGTGGAAGTCAGGTATCAGCGGGGCTGGGGAATCCAGTAAGCATTGCATGTCTCCTCACAATCAGGGAGAAATTCACCGTGTTTTTCTCTCCGTAGGCTCATGCCAAAACCTGGCATCTCTACAATACCTCTTTCCGCCCGGCTCAGGGAGGCCAGGTGTCTATTGCCTTAAGCTCCCACTGGATCAGTCCTCGAAGAATGACTGACCATAACATCCGAGAATGCCAGAAGTCTCTCGACTTTGTGCTGGGCTGGTTTGCCAAACCCATATTTATCGACGGTGACTACCCAGAGAGCATGAAGGACAACCTCTCCTCTCTTCTGCCCGCTTTTACCGAGTCTGAGAAGAACTCCATCAGAGGTACTGCTGACTTTTTTGCTCTTTCCTTTGGACCGACCTTGAGTTTTCAACTGTTGGACCCTCACATGAAGTTCCGGCAACTGGAATCTCCCAGCCTGAGGCAGCTCCTGTCTTGGGTAGATTTGGAATATAACCACCCTCCAATATTTATTGTGGAAAACGGTTGGTTTGTCTCAGGAACCACCAAAAGAGATGATGCCAAGTACATGTATTACCTCAAGAAGTTTATAATGGAAACCTTAAAAGGTAGGCTTTCAAGTAAAATTCCTGTTTCCTGCCAAAATTCAGCTTCCCCCATACACATCACACACACACACACACACACACACACACACACACATACACACACACACACACACGCACACAGACATGCTCGTACACACATGCAGAGGACATGGAAGCAGTTACAGGATTATGAGTGCTGAGGAAGAGGTCTAAATTGAGGAACAGGGAGAACAAGAGAAAGTAATGGAGAGAAAGGAGCAAAGGAGAACAGTTTCCTCAACATGAAGAATACACACACACACACACACACACACACACACACATACACACCATACTACACACATACACACACACCACACACATTACATCACAAACATACCACACACATACACACCACACATTGTAGACACACGACACACACAAACCACACAATAAAGCACACACACAAAACACACACATACTATACATGCACACACCTTTAAAGACTTCCTGCAAAAAGTAGACAGATAATTTTTGTCACAGTGGAGTTAATTAAGGCAGCAGCAAGAATATATTTATGTAACACCTCTCTCATTTGGGCCCTTCAGAAACTTAATTTTCAAAGTCCCATAAAAGGAACTTCGATAATTTGTTGATAAAAGAAAACAGGATTAGTACTTGAAATTAGTTGACTCACAGTTTCTCATTTACATTGTTAGATTATAAAATATAATATTACAAATCACAGGCTATCTAGGTCTCTATCCATGTTTCTAGTTCATTTGTTGTAGCTGAACAAAATGCTTCTTCTTTAATTTTTTATTTGAGATTCCCATACAGTTATACAATGTATATTGATCACTTATAACCACCACTATCAACAATAAAATGCTTTTCAAAGCAAGAGGAATATTCATATGATCTGGATAAATTAGTAGGTTGAGGGCTAAGGATTGGGGAAGTGGGTTAGGTATAGGGTGTGTGCCTGGCACCCCAAGACCCTTGGTTCTATCCACAGGAATAAGAAAAAGACACAAGTCACAATGTCCAGTGCCCAGGTTAGGGAGAACAAGATATCCCAGCACCTCTGGGAATGAGAAACTGTCTGCTACTGTGGAGGTGAAACTGTCTATCAAGACACTGATTGGTAGAGTTATCTAGATTTGATAACTAGATTTGATGTTTGCTTGCATGTGTGTATGTGCACCACAGGCATTTGATGCCCACAGAAGAGGGCATCAGATCCCTTGGGACTGGAGTTACAGTTGTAAGCCACCCTACGGGTACTGGAAACCAAACCTGGGTCTTTTGAAAGGGCAGCCATCTCTCTAGCCCCTTGCCTCGTCTCTTTGGGTGGAAAACCCTTCACAGGCTCTTGAGTCACATAAAACCCCATGGAGGATGACACTGCTCTTGTCCTCTCTTCCCTCTGCAGCCATCAGGCTGGATGGGGTTGACGTCATTGGCTACACCGCGTGGTCCCTCATGGATGGTTTCGAGTGGCACAGGGGCTACAGCATCCGACGTGGACTCTTCTACGTCGACTTTCTGAGTCAGGACAAGGAGCTGTTGCCGAAGTCTTCGGCCTTGTTCTACCAAAAGCTGATAGAGAACAATGGCTTCCCTCCTTTACCTGAAAACCAACCCCTGGAAGGGAAGTTTCCCTGTGGCTTTGCTTGGGGAGTTGTTGACAGCTACGTTCAAGTAAGTCAGCTGACAAAACCCACCGGCAATATGAGTAAGCCTCCTGCCAGTGGGTAGCACATCCTCACCAGGCTCTTGCCATGGCACAGGGTCTGGATATTGAGCCAAAGAGGGTTCCCTAGTGAGTCCGGAATCCTTCACGCTTCAAACACCTTCGTCCTGCCCTTTCCATGAGGTCCAAAATTTTAAGGTCTGTTGAGACAGTACTAAGGTTAGGCGCCTTCCTTCAGAGTTACGGTTGACAACTCCGTTTAAGAAGTCAAGTTTTTCTCTCTTTAGTTTTTTTTGTTTTGTTTTGTTTTGGTTTTTTTTGGGGGGGGGGTTTGAGACAGGGTTTCTCTGTATAGTTTTGGTGCCTGTCTCGCTCTGTAGCCCAGGCTGGCCTGGTACTCACAGAGATCCGCCTGGCTCTGCCTCCCGAGTGCTGGGATTAAAGGCGTGCTCCACCACCGCCGCTGCCCGGCCCAAGGTTTTCTTAAATAGGATACAGCATGGAAGTCCAGAGAACCCAGGGAAGCTGCTGAGAATGAGGCTGAACCATTTAGCAGATCCCTCTTCCCTGTAAATGCCCCACTCCAGGCTCGTTGAAAACACCTCAAGATGGCAAACCTTTGCTCCCATGGCAGCGCTGGGATACTTCTAAATGACCACTTACTGTTTATTGAATACCAGCGGTGTAGCTAGTCCTCAAAACTGCCTTTAGTTTCTCCATTTTTATTTTTATTTATTTATTTTTTAAGATTTATTTATTTATTTAGTATGTATACAGTGTTCTGTCTGCACGTATCCCTGCAGGCCAGAAGAGGGCGCCAGATCTCATTACCGATGGTTGGGAGCCACCATGTGGTTGCTGGGAATTGAACTCAGGACCTCTGGAAGAACAGCCAGTGCTTGCTCTTAACCATCTCTCCAGCCCTAGTTTCTCCATTTTTAAAGGGACATATTTCTTTTTTATTATTATTAAATATGTTTATTTATTAATTTTTTTTCATTTTACATACCAACCCCAGTTCCCCCTCCCTCCCCTTCTCCCGCCTCCTCACCTCCCTCCCACTCTACCCCTATCCACTCCTCAGAGTGGGTAAGGCCTCCCATGGTAGGTCAACAAAGTCTGGCATACCAAGTTGAGCCTAGCCCCTCCCCATTGTATCAAGGCTGAGCAAGGCATCCCACCACAGGGAATGGGCTCCAATAAGCCAGTTCATGCACCTGGGATAAGTCCTGGTCCTGCTGCCAGGGACCCCACAAACAGATCAAGCCACACAACTGTCACCCACATTCAGCGGGCCTAGTTCAGTCCCATGCAGGTTCCAGGGCTGTCAGTCCAGAGTCAGTGAGCTCCAACTTGCACCGGTCAGCTGTCCCTGTGGGTTACCCCATCATGATCTTGACCCCCTCTTCTTCTTTTTTTTTTTTTGAATTTCGAACGTCATTTATAGAAGGAGGGAAGAGGTCTTAAATACAGACTTACAGCACAATGGGGGAACCCCAGTTGGCAGAAGTTTGCTTCTGATTTTTTTTTTTTTTTTGAGCTGAGGATCGAACCCCAGGCCTTGCGCTTGCTAGGCAAGCACTCTACCATTGAGCTAAATCCCCACCCCCTCTCCTGATGTTTTACAATCTTGCATCTAAGCAGTTAACGCCCAATATGCTGGAATCACAGACGAGGAGTTTCCCTTAAGCATTCCGGAGGGTAGAATCTCGAAAGGGAATTAGCATAGGGAGGATATCAAGGTCAAGGTCAGCAAGCAAGGCAACAGTTACCCAAAATGGGGGCCAGGGACGTACAGGTTCCCCCTTTTACTAAAAAATGAGCTTCTGACTTAGGTTGCATGGGACATCAGCAGGTCACCTTACCCGTCATGGAGACACCTGGGACATACTTCTTATGGTTTGACTGAATACTTTATGTAAGCAGTTACTGGTTGCCTATTGTGTACAAAACCTTGTGCAAGTTGCTGGGTCTCCCTAGTCATCAAGACAAAAAGTTCAGAGTCTGTAGTCAGATCTCTAGGTTTAGCATGTTGGATTCTTCTAGCCCAGTTGGTCCTCAACCTTCCTGAGGCTGCGACCCTTTAACACAGTTCCTCATGTTGTGGTGACCCCCCAACCACAGAATTATTTTTGTTGCTACTTCATAACTGTAATTTTGCTACTGTTGTGAATTGTTATGGAAATATCTGTGTTTTCCAATGGTCTTATCTGTGTTTTGTTTTGTTTTGTTTTGTTTTGTTTTGTTTTCTGTGAAAAGATCATTCGACCCCCAAAGGGGTCACTTCACACAGGTTGAGAACCGCTCTTCTAGCCACTTCCTACAAGTTGTATCTTCAGAAGAAACATTTGGAAGAATGCTCAGGCCCAGGGAGAGGCTGTCTTACCGAAATAGACTTTTGCTTTCTTATAGACATTAAATTCTTTCTTTAGTTAGAAAGTACATAGAACATCCTTCATGCATTTCTGTCTCTGCTTCTGTACATTGTCTTTTGGCTTTTAGATTATGTAGCTCATTCTAGAGGTGATTTTACACTTAAATCCCCTCTTCACCTTCAAAGGACAACTGGCCAATGTTAGACGGGCCTGGAATGGCTCCACAGGGCTTCTTGTTAGGGGTTTGCTTTCCAGCTTGGTGCTATTGGCAGCTGGTTGAAGACTGAGAGGCGGGGACTGTTAGAAGAGGTCTTTAAGTCACAGAGAACATGTCCTAGAAGAGAACAGTGGGGCCTCCACCACTTCCTCTTCCTTTCCCCCCCATTTAACCGGGACATGCACAGTTGTCTGTCCTACCTTGTGCCCCTCACTGTGGTGTGCCAGCTCACCACAGGCCCCCCAACAATGAGGTCCATTGATTATGGACCAGAATGTCCAAAGTCATGAGCCCTAATCAGCCTTGGCTCTTTAACTCAATTCTCTCAGCTTGCTAGAATTGATGGTATGCTGGCTAACACCATGGGGATGTATGAGACATGTATGGGACATATATGTAGACAGCCATGGCAGCACCATCCCGTTCAGGGTGGGATCTCCTGATCCATCCCCCTCTCTCCCTCAGTTAAAAGCCATCTGGAACATCCTACCCTACTTTGTCAGAATCTATAGTGAAACTTAGGTTCTGAGATGGTAGAATGGGGAATGTTGAAAAAGGAGGAAGAGGAAGAAGCTAGATGCCTCCCACGGGCCCTCTCTCCTGACCTTTGTTGGAGCCAGGCATCAGTCAAATGGTTCCTGGTCCTGGTTCTTTCTCTCCACCCCATGAGAGGTCCCTGCTGGCCATGTCCCTGCACTGGAGGCTCAGACACACCATCTCTCATAGCAGCTGGAGTCTGGCAAGGGGCAAGATCAGTCATCTTCATCCAGGGAAGACTGAGCTTTGCATCTGTGCAGGGGTTCCCTGTTCCCTGGGGAGGGGTTGTGTCTTCACTTTGGAACCTAGTAAACAGTGAGTGGGTGCTAGGCATATGTTCTATGTTCGGAGAGAATTCCTTTTTTTATACCTTGGAAGCAACTGGGCTGTTTTTGTGTCGTGTCATGTCCCGTGTCTCCCCCCCCCATCTATTCATTTTGCAGCGCCTTGCATCCGCTGGGTCCTGTTCCTGAGTCACGTGCCCCCCAGCTCTTATGGTTGGGTCAGGATCATTTTGGAGATCAGTCATGCAACGTCCCCAAACCCTTTCCTCAGGATGTACTGTCCTTTGAGATCATCCACTCAGGGTGTCGGTCCCTCTACATGTTCAAGTCCCTCTGTGTCCTCTGTGAACCCAACATAAAGTCACTCACAATGCTGCTGCGGTTGTGAGTGCTCCGGAAGCTCCCTGGTAGGACCAGGACTCCAGCTAGTACTTGCTTCTCTGCCCACACTGCTGGCTTTCCATTATGGTGTCCATGCTCCTCTCAAGACAAGATGTTCTCTGTTCTCTCAGCGAAAGCTGGGTGTCTTCTTGACAAGTGGTACTCAGCACTTCTACAATGTTATATTAATGTCTCAAGAAGTGATTTTTTAAATACATTTTTATGAATTCTTTGAGAATTCTCTACAGTGTATTTTGATCAGTTTTCCTCCTACTGTACCCTAACTTCTTCCAGATCCATCCATACCTCCCCAAATCCCCAAATGTCACACCCTCCCCCTCTTTACAGAGGCATTAACCCTGATTTGTACCCATGTGATCCTGGGGCAGGGCCATCCACTGGAACATGGTTAGACCTTTAAAGAAATAGACTCTCCTCTCCTAGACACCATCATCTACCCATCCATTCTTAGGAGTGGGTGCATATTTTATGCTAATATGTCGACTGGCTTGATTCTGTGAAGACAAACACAGTGGCTGTGAGTTCATGAGTGCATCACTGTTGTCGTGGCTGGAAGATGTTGGGTACCTCTGATCCTCCCCAGCCTCTGCTCTTGCAGTCTTTCTACCTGTCCCAGGTGGTCCGTGGGTTGTGAGTTTCCACACTGACTGCTGTCCACTGCACCAAGAGACTTTGAGAAATGATTTTTTTTTTTAAATCACTGAAGTTTCTCTTTGACCTCCAAACTCAAGAGTTGAGGCATACACTTCACCAAATGACTTTTAAAAATATCCCCCTAGCTCCATCCGACCCGCTAGAAGTCTGCTGCTGGGTGCATTCACTTTGCTTAGTTCCAGGGTCCCAGCTCACGGTGGGTTTGTTTGCTTATCGCCACCGACGCTCTTGGTTAACAGAATGGAACAGGTTACATACAACATGGAGCTTCTTTGCTGTCTGAGAAACATCAGTAATAAATTAAATAAATGTTTTGTACCCATCCTGCTCACAGATTGTTTTTTCACTTTTTAGTAAAACCTAAGTTAATAAATGACTGTAAGTTAGATGGACTTTTGCCTAAACACTCATTTCTAAGTGTTCCATATTTTGGAGAGCTGATCCCACCACCAGAAATCTTATCAGGGTCTTTTGTATTTGTTTTTAGTTAGACTCTGAGTAGAAACTGTTATTCTGAGATGATTCTGGGAGAAAAGTTGTGAATTTAGCCCATTCAGAGCTGAATAAAAATAATCCAAAAGAGTTGTCTCGAGCTCTGAAGACTTGAACAGCAAAAGAGCATGCAAGTGAATGTTTTCCCTTGTGAAGCGGAAACTGGGAAGTATTAGTGGGCATTCATTGGGCGGTGGAGGGGGACTTCTGACGCATTTCCTCAGCCTTGGGAGAAGCTGTGGGTGAGCCTCAGATCCAGTCTCCAGAAAGGCAGTTTAGTGATCTCCTTTTCAACCCAGCGCTGGCCCCGCCCCGCCCCTGAGAGAACTGCACGCTGACATCTGACAGAGCCTCTGCCACAGATTCAAGCCCAGGGTTCATCCACCCCCTGCTCTTACAGGCAGGTCAGATGAAGGCACCTGTTCTCAGAGAATTATTTCCGAGCAAACCCCAGCTTATGTTTGCTGCCAGAGGTAGATGGATTTTTCCTTTCTGTGCAAGCCCCAAGATTTTATGACCTTGTTCTCACACTTGGCCTGCTTTTCCTAGAGGTGGTTTTCGATTTGGAGGCTAACATATCTCATGGCTGAGAAAAGCTATTGTTAATGAAAAGATAATTTAGAGGGGACCGGAGAGATGGCTCAGTGGTTTAGAGCACTGACTGCTCTTCCAGAGGTCCTGAGTTCAATTCCCAGCACCCACATGGCAGCTAACAACTGTCTGTAACTACAAGATCTGACACCCTCACACAGACATGCATACAGGCAGAACACCAATGCACATAAAATAAAAATAAATAAATTATAAAAAACGAAAAGATAATTTAGAAAACTCAAAACCTAAAACTACTTAGAAATTACCCCTGTGGGTCAATGACAATACTGCTTCTTTGCATACTTTCTCTCAGACTCTTTAATCATCACCTTGTGTTATCTAAGTCTTTCAGTTATCTCTCAAGCCAACAAAAGGCAGTGCTTACTCAAATTCGGCATTAATACAAGCCTCAATACAAGCACAGTTCTGACTTTAAACCACCCATAAGCAAATTTTCTTCTTTTCCTAATTTTTTTATACAAATTTGTTTCTGTTTCTAAAAAGCAGTCTTAGGGCTGGAGAGATGGCTCAGTGGTTAAGAGCACTGGCTGCTCTTGCAGGAGGGGTCCTGATTTGATTCCCAGAACCTACATGACCGCTTACAACAATCCTCAACTCCAGTTCCAGGGGATCTGATGCCCTCTTCTGGCCACTATGGGTACTGCATGCATGTGGAACACAGACACAAGTGCAGGCAAACCCCCATACATAAAAAGCAAAAAACAAATACACCTTTAAAAACAAATAAAGAGCAGTCTTATATCATTAGTGGCTTCTTATATTAAAAGCAAAACATCCATGTTAGTTGCAGGGATACATACCTGTTCAAGAGGCTGAGGCAGGAGAGATCAGGCTGGGCTACATAAAATTTTTTTAATTAAAAATAAATAAAAAATTCTCTGCTTGTATTCCACAGACTTCCCATATATAGAAATCACTAGTGTCTGTTATCTGAAGAGACAAAATTCATTCTTAAAACCTATCTTAATAGAAGGATTTGAATTGGCAAGAACTACGGGTAACATGCACACGCATTTAAAAGGTGTGTGTGTGGGGGGGTGGTTAATGTTTTCTTTCTCATAAACAACAGCTTAAACGTTCTACTTGATGAGACCCTAATTGTGCATCTCTTGCTTGCTAACGTTGTTGAAATTATTATTACCTGAGCTTTTTGAGTCTGCCCAGGTAGGTAACAGTTGCTTGGCTCTTTGTAGGTGGACACCACTCTCTCTCAGTTTACCGACCCAAATATCTACCTGTGGGATGTGCATCACAGTAAGAGGCTTATTAAAGTGGACGGGGTTGTAGCCAAGAAGAGAAAACCCTACTGTGTTGATTTCTCTGCCATCCGACCTCAGATAGCCTTACTTCGAGAAATGCATGTCACCCACTTTCGCTTCTCCCTGGACTGGGCCCTGATCTTGCCTCTGGGTAACCAGACCCAAGTGAACCACACAGTTCTGCACTTCTACCGCTGCGTCATCAGCGAGCTGGCGCACGCCAACATCACCCCCGTGGTGGCCCTGTGGCAACCAGCAGCCCTGCACCAAGGTTTGCCACATGCCCTGGCCAAACACGGGGCCTGGGAGAACCCGCACACCGCCCTGGCATTTGCAGACTATGCGAGTCTGTGCTTTAAAGAGCTGGGCCACTGGGTCAAGTTCTGGATCACCATAAATGAGCCCAACACTCGGAACATGACCTACCGTGCCGGGCACTACCTCCTGAAGGCGCATGCTTTGGCTTGGCGCCTGTATGATGAGAAGTTTAGGGCGGCTCAGAAAGGCAAAATATCCATTGCCTTGCAGGCCGACTGGATAGAACCAGCCTGCCCTTTCTCCCAAAAGGACAAAGAAGTGGCCGAGAGAGTTTTGGAATTTGATATTGGCTGGCTGGCAGAGCCTATTTTCGGCTCCGGAGATTATCCACGTGTGATGAGAGACTGGTTGAACCAAAAGAACAATTTCCTTTTGCCTTATTTCACTGAAGACGAAGAAAAGCTAATCCAGGGTTCCTTTGACTTCCTGGCGGTGAGCCATTACACCACCATCCTTGTAGACTGGGAGAGGGAGGATCCGATAAAATACAATGATTACCTGGAGGTACAGGAGATGACTGACATCACGTGGCTCAACTCTCCCAGTCAGGTGGCCGTGGTGCCTTGGGGGCTGCGCAAAGTGCTCAATTGGCTGAGGTTCAAGTACGGGGACCTCCCTATGTACGTGACAGCCAACGGCGTAGATGACGATCCCCACGCCGAGCAAGACGCACTGAGGATGTATTATGTTGAGAATTACGTGAACGAGGCCCTGAAAGGTGAGCCTTCTCCGCCCCTCCTCCCAGAAATGCCATCACCATCAGAACGTGTGGTTCCTGATGGAGAGGGAAACACCGCCCATCCTCAAGTAGAACTAAAGGCAGCATCTTCCCTGTGGTGAAAGGGAGTCCTTAGTACTGCCCTGAGGTCAATCAAAGCCTAACCTCTTGCCTTCCGCCTCTGAGGACGCCACATCTGTTCCTTCCTTCCTTCCTTCCTTCCTTCCTTCCTTCCTTCCTTCCTTCCTTCCTTCCTTCCTTGTTTTCTTTTAGCTCTTCTTTTAAATTTTTTCTTTTCTATTTTTTAAAATTAATTGGTTTTGTGAGCACACAAAATAATGGAGTTCCTTATGAGATTTTTGTTCACATGAGTGATGTCATTGTAGAATGCTTTCATTCTTGTCACATTTAAACTTTTTAAATTGTTTATTTTTGTATGATTTCTGTATTTGTATCATTTCTGTCCTTCCAACTCTGTGTCCCTCACTCCCTCTCAAATTCTGTAACTTCTTCTTTGTTATTGTTCATACACACACACACACACACACACACACACACACACACACACTACCAAGTCCATTTAATGTTGCTGGCATGTACATGTATTTAGGGCTGACCACTTGGAATTGGATTTGTCAGGAGGCTTCTTTGGGCAGGGGGAACCGATTCTTCCTTGGTAGCCATTGACTGTCAGCAACTTTTCATCTAGTGGTGGGCCTTGTGAGATGTCCCCCATCCAAGCTGGCCTGTCAACTGGTGGTGGTGTTGTGCAGGTCTTGTTTAGGCAGCCTTATTGTCATGTTTAGAACAAATGACTGTCGGGTGCTCAACCTAAGGCTGTGGGAAAATCACAAAAGATTGTACCAGAGTACCAGGACACTTCGTGTGTGTGTGTGTGTGTGTGTGTGTGTGTGTGTGTGTGTGTGTGTGTGTATGTATGTATGTGTGTATGTATGTATGTGTGTATGTATGTATGAACCATGACAGAAAAATGGACAATACTTGCTTGAATCTCAGTTATTTTGCTTAACATCTCTGCATCCATTTTCCTGCAAACAGCATCCTTTCATCCCCCATAATGGAACAAAATCTTACCATGTACATGTGCCACGATTCCTCTATCTTTTTATCTGTTGATAGATATGTCATACCTATTGTATGACATAATGATGCAATGCTGCAGCGGCCCCCACAGCCATTTTATTTACTTGATGCCTTAAAAATAAACCAGGTATAGGTTTGATTGTGCAAAACTAACTCTGCAGTGTATTTCCATATTGTCTTGATATTTGCCTGTTAGTTCTTGTGTAAAAACCTTTTCCAGTGAACTCTAAGGAGTCTGAAGTTTTATTGAATAGTATTGAGGCTTTTCTTTATCCACCAAGGCTGTATAAAAAGGCTGAGTTGTGTAGAGAATATTTCAATAACCCACCCCCACTTTGTCTCCCTAGCCTACGTGTTGGATGGAATCAACCTCTGTGGCTACTTTGCTTATTCACTTAATGATCGTTCAGCTCCGAAGTTTGGATTTTATCGATATGCAGCAAATCAGTTCGAACCCAAACCATCTATGAGACATTATAGGAAAATTATCGACAACAATGGCTTCCTGGGTTCTGAAACACAGGGACAGTTTTGTCCAGAGGAATACACCGTGTGCACCGAATGCAGCTTTTTCCACACTCGGAAGTCCTTGCTAGTCTTCATTGCGTTTCTGGTGTTTGCTTTTATTATTTCTCTCTCTCTTATTTTGTACTACTCCAGGAAAGGCAGGAGAAGTTATAAGTAGTGTGAACGTCTGCCTGGTTGTTTGCTTAATGTTGTGAAGCCATATTACACACATTTGGATTCTAGAAAACCTTTTTGTCACAGATGGGAGAGGTTTTGTGACAGGCATCAGTGACTATAAAGTATTGGTAAGATAACTGGCACCTGAGTTCACTCTCTTTGGGGGCCATTATACAACTGTACCCAGCACAGTTTCTACAGTACCCCTGTGCAGAAGGCAGGAGACATGGCAGCCAGAACAGCGATAACTACCTGAACAGAGTTTGAAGAACAACATTGGGAACACAGACAAAAATGTGGCTGTGCCCATTTTTAAATTTCACGTATTTTTGGAAGTAACAATCTCTCAATTGCCAAGTTAATACCTAACAGCTGTGACTTTCCCTGATGCGTTTTCATGAGGAAACAATGGAAGAATAAATAGTAGAGGTGGCCAAAGACCCTCGGCTAACACAGTCTTTTTAAGAGCACTGTTTTTATCAAATGCTGCTAATATCCATTTATGAATAATAGAGAGCACATTATGGAAATTTACATTTTTTGTGAATGTTTTTGAGGTGTCCTCTAAACCCCAGATCCTTGAGGGTTCTCTCTTACTGGCTCTCCTTTGAGAGCCTGCACACTGGAGATTTTTTTAATGTTCACAAAAAATCAAGATGAGTCATGAGCTGCTGGCCTCTTTGAAACTGACTGTGGCATGCAGTACATTGCAGCCGATCTAGGGAAGAGAAAGGAGGGATATTTTTTCTTTTCTTTTTTAATGAGCAACATGAGTGATTTGATTGAACATCCTTTTATCTTTGAGCAGACCTTGGAATGAATGAAATGACCTTTCCCACATGAAGAAAGATGAACTCTCACTCAACCTGTGAAGAATGACTCGGTTGCATTCTTCAGAATACGCTGTCAATGCTTCGACACAATAGTTTTCAAACTTCATAGCAGATCTAAGAGCAACCCGGTGTAAAGACACCGGACATCTGTCTTTGTGGTCACTGAGAGCTCCTCTGCACTCTGCCCCTGGCCATGAGCTTTGAAATAGTCCCACTTGGAGCTTTGACACCGGCCGCGCTACTGACGTACATCGAAGGGCTAACTGGGTCTTCTCCTTCAACACCCTCTACCCTAAGTCTTACTGAGTCTCACATGGGGACATTTTCTTGCTACACCTGAGTGGTCTTAGAGATAAGCCAATCCCAGACAGGCAAGATAAGCCAGTTAGAGCAGCATGGCTACACTGCTGACGCAGGGTCACAATGCATAACTGTGTTGTACTTCATCTTGCGATGCGGTATGGCTTTCCTCATCAACAATCAGCTTTTGCTGTGGTGTTCTTTATACAACTGGACTTGTTATTGAAATCAAATGCTATAGAATCAATAGTTTATTTTATGTCTCTATTTTTCTTGATTACAGAGTAATATATATATTGATTGTAAAAATTTAAAAGAGAAAAACTATATGTAAAGAAAATGATCACATCTAATATAATACAGAGACAATACTGACAGTTCCTTTGTGTTGTATTTTAGGTAGTTAGTTCATGCTATAATTAGATATACATTTTCTTTATTCATTTCTCTGTCATTAGTTTTCAAGAGCTAAAATTTAATAGCTATGGAAAATATTGTTAGACTAGCTCAAAACTGTTTTATTTGTTGGGCCAATTTCCCATTAATTAGTTCAATAATAAATGTCATTTAAAAATAATTTTCTTGCTGCATCATTGACTCTATTCCTTGAGTATAAAGAAAAGTAATTCAGTTTCTTGATGAAGCTTTATAATCAATATTTGTGCATCTTTATATGCAGCCATAATTATGCACCTGTAGATTGCTAGTGAATTTTTTTTCAAGACAGGGTTTCTCTGTGTAGCTTTGCATCTTTCCTAGGTCTCACTCTGTAGCCCAGGCTGGCCTCGAACTCCCAAAGATCCGCCTGCCTCTGCCTCCCGAGTGCTGGGATTAAAGGCGTGTGCCACCACTGCCCAGCGGATTTTTTTTTTTTTTAAATGAAATTCTTTGTCAGGCATGGTAGCTTGTGCTTATAATCTAGTACTTGAAAGGCAGAGACAGGAGGATGACTGGAAGGTCAAGGCTAGCCTGAGACTGTTTTTTTGTTAAATGTCATAAAGTAAAAAGTATTAGCAAGTAGGCTAAGGCACCCAAGAAGTGACCAGAGCAATAGCAATGTTCAGATAGCCATAGAAGGTGAGACCCGAGAAAACAACACAGACAAAAAGCCGAAGAGGAAACAAAGAGAATGGCAAAGTTCTTAGCTTCTGCACGGGCAGAGGGAGGAGGTAAGGAACCTCTGGTGTCAAACCTGGGGACTTAGGGCGGGGGCGAGCAGAGACCGGCTAGGGAGCAGGGCTTTCTGGCCAGTGGTGCCGCCTTTCTTGTCTCCTGTGATGACTGAGTACTTCAAACTAGACCACACATAAAGAATAGACGTTCAAAGGTCTGCCAAGAAGCGCGGTGTCAATGTCCTGGCCGCTGGCACAGGCCTCTTGCTGTACAACATGCCGACGAGGCTATCCAGACTTAAGGCTTGCCCCTAGCAACCGACTTCAACTGTCTCCAAAATCTCTCAAACAGGGCCATCAGCTGAACACCAAGTGTTCAAACACAGGAGCCTATGGGGAGCTTTTCCATTCAAACCATTACATTCGACCCATGCCTCCTATAGGCTCGTGGCCATCTTGTGGCACAAAATACGTGCATCCAAAAGTCCCCCGTTGTCCTTTTTTGTTTTTTGAGATTTTATTTATTTTTATGTGTATGAGTGTTTTACCTGCGTATGTCTGTGCACCATGTGCATGCAGTGCCCATGAGGGCCAGAAGAGGGAGTCATATTCTCTGGAACTGAAGTTACAGATTGTTACCAATCACTATGTGGGTGCTGGAAACTGAACCCAGGTCCTCTGGAAGATCGGCCAGTGCTCTTAACCACTGAGCCATGTCTCCAGCGCCTCATTATCTTTAATAGTCCCAACACTGAGCTAAAGTCCAAAGTCCTAGGCTATGGAGATGGCTTCCCTCCTAAAGTTGTTTGGGGTTTCCTGGAGGGGAGGGGACTATTACTTCATCACAGTGATGAAAAGCCTTTGATACACTCAGACATAGTTTTTTTCTAGACTAATTCCCCTTATTCTCAACATGTTTCAGATTGGTTGATAACTCAATATTTAGAGCATAATATTGCAAAACAGAGTCTGTTACTATCAAAATGGTTTACTTACCCTGGAGCATCAGTTATTTTAACTGTGACTTTTCATAGACATGTTCATAGGTAGACTCCCCCAGTGAAACTGAAAACTCAGTTCTTACCTTTACTTTATGATACTAAATTATTTTGTTGTGTTATTTTGTTTAATTATACAAATGTTTTATGGGTAGAATCCCGAAGACCATTTGGCAGAAAATGCTTCTATATTTGTGTATCGTACCATCTGCTCTTTTGGAACAGTCTAAAGACACAGACAAATACTACAGTTTGTATGTTTGTTATTTAGTTGGTAAATAGTTACAGATTCATTTTTCTTTTTTCTTTTTTTTTTTTGTTTTTGTTTTTTTTGGTTTTTTTTTGTTTGTTTTTGGTTTTGTTTTTGGTTTTGGTTTTGGTTTTGGTTTTTTGAGGCAGGGTTTCTCTGTGTAGCTTTGTGTCTTTCCTGGAACTCGCTTTGTAGCCCAGGCTGGCCTCGAAACCACAGATCCTCCTGCCTCTGTCTCCCAAGTGCTGGGATTAAAGGCGTGTGCCACCACCCGGCCTACACATTCATTTTTCATGTGTTTCTAAACCTGTAGTGGAGTTTCTGAGTTTAGCACAGTCTTCCAATATGCCTATATTATGGGAAAAGAGTTCAATAGTAAATGACTTAGGGGCTGGGATGTAGCTCAGTGGTTAGCGCTCGCCCAGCAAGCGCAAGGCCCTGGGTTCGATCCTCAGCTCAAAAAGAAAAGAAAAAAAAAGAAATGACCTTATTTGTTCTGTATAACCTATTTTCAATAAAAACACCACCCACCCCTTAATAAATTACTACAATTGATGAGTTGGACAGTTCCACTCCTTTGGCTGCTGTCTAAGCATAGCTTTGAGTGAATGTCGCGTAGGGCATTTCACATAGTTTCGGTCGCCAACTGCAAGTGAATCAAAGCTAATCACATCCAAGTTACTAGATGGCAAAGTGTACAGCATTCAGGGCCATGGTGCTACGTTTAGGACACAAAGGCTTATAGCCTGTTTCCCCCTTTAAATTACAGGCTGTCATGAATCCCTGATAAGTAGTCCCAAGGCCTCAAATAGAAACATTTGAATAGACAGGGTGGGGTCGGGGTGGGGGTGGAGTTGGAGGTGGGGGGATGGGGTGGGTATGGAAGTGGGGGGGTGGGGTTGGGAGTGGGGGTGGGGCAGAAGTGCTAAGCCAGAAAGGAGAGTAATGGACATAAAATTAGAGAAAAATTGCCGGTTAAGATGAGTGCCTAGACAGGATGATAAATCAAGCAGCTTTTATTGTTATTGGTGCCATGATAAAATGACTTTAGTTTATCCCTGCCTCTCACTGACTTACCAACCCACCATCACAAGCACAGTGCAGGTTAGTCATCCTGTCAGACTGGAAGTTGAGGTGCATGATTCCAGCAGGCCTGGAGACACACGACACCACCAAGATTCCACCAGAGAAGCAGGAAGACCAGGGAGGAAGCAGGAAAGTGGGTGAGGGGGTCCGCTCTGGGGGGGTCCTGAACAGAGTGGCACCCACAGGTCTCAGAGCCTGGGTGTGTCAAGATGCAGGTGACTTTGGCCTCTTCTCAAGTGCCTTGGGAGACAGTGGCAGTGCATGTGGGCTGGCAGGATGGCTGGCAAGGGGCTGTTGGAGCAGTCCTGGCATCTTGTTCTCTGAGACCCATGGGGCCTATGGAAGATGAGCAAGAGCTGATTCGGTCTGTGCAAGAAGGGCAGGTGAAGAGAGGAAGACAGAGTACAGACAAGTCTTTCAGGAAGATATTCAAGAGCATCCAGGAGTCAGAAAGTCAGAAGGACAGAATGAGCTGTGTGTGTGTGTGTGTGTGTGTGTGTGTGTGTGTGTGTTTCCCCCCCAGTGCTGGACTGAATCTCAAACCTTATGCTTGTTACTCGTTCTGCAAATGCTCCACTATTTACTGAGCTAAACACCCAACCACAAAGTTTTTGCTGTTTTCTGTCTGAGACAAGGTCTCACGTATCCTTGATTGGTATTGAACCACTGCGTAGCAGAGGATGGCCTTGAACTTCTGATCCTCCTGTCTGTACCTCCCAAGAGTTGGGATCACAGACACAAATGGCCACACCTGGTGTCTGTGGTGCTGGGGACTGAGGATTCTTGCATTCTTAGTAAGCCTGTTTTCAATTGAGCCACAAATCCAGCCCCAGGAAAACTCTTGAAAAGAAAGGATTCCGCCAGCTCCTCTGTGTGAAGCAGAGGGCTCGGGATGTGGAAGAATCAGACTCTTACATAGTAGAGGCAGTCCCAGATCGAGCTAAAACTGCTAGCTCTACTTGCAAGTTGCTTTATAACCTGGAACAAGACACCTTTCCACCTGGGCGCTGTTTTTGTCTACGAAGAGATGGAGTTGATTATGACCAGAGGGCTGCAACCTTGCTAATACAGTCCAGTCATCCTGAGCTTTTAAAAGTCCTCGGGCCCATTAAAGCAGCCTCTCTGAGGGTGGGATCACCATGGAAGCCAAAATGTCATCTCGTCCTGGCTTCTCCAACCTTGAATATTTTGAGACAGAGGCTGACTCTGTAGCTCAGCCTGGCCTGGTACTTGCTATGTAGCCCAGGCTGTCCTGGAACAAACCTCTGGGTCAACTTTGCAAGTGCTGGGATTGTGCCAGCACCAACTTTAAAACACATGTGAGTTACTTGGGCATGGTAGTTTGGATGAGAAATGGGCCCCCTGAACTCAGGTATTTGAACACTCGGTCCCCAGTTGGTGGTGCTGTTTTGAGGGACATTTAGGAGGTGTGGCCTTGCTGGAGGAAGTTTGTTAGTAGGGGCAGGCTTTGGGAGTTTGAAATGTCACACACTTCCACACTTCCAGTTCACTGGCTCTGTCTCACACTTGAAGTTAAGGTGTGTGCTCTCGGCTCCCTGCTCTTGCCTCCACGCCTCCTACCTGCTGTCTGCTGCCGTGCCTACTCACCATGATGGACTTGTATTCCTCTGGAACCATCAGCCAGAATAAACTCTTCCCTAAATTGCTGTGGTAGTTTGAATGCTAGTGCCTCTGGAAGCTCATAGGGAGTGGCACTACTAGGAGGTGTGGTTTTGTTGGAGGAAGACTGTAACTGTGGAGGCGGGCTTTGAGGTCTCATATGTGCTCAAGCCACACCCAGTATCTCAGTTCACTTCCTGTTGCCTGTGGGATCAAGATGCATCTCCAGGCTGGAGAGATGGCTAGTGGTTAAGAGCACTGACTCTTCTTCCAGAGGTCCTGAGTTCAATTCCCAGCAACCACATGGTAGCTCACAGCCATCCATAATGAGATCTGGTGCCCTCTTCTGGCCTGCAAGCGTGCATGTAGACAGAACACTGTATACCTAATAAATAAATAAATCTTTAAAAAAAAGATGCAGTTCCTTCTCCACTCTCAGATACTTCTCCAGCACCATGTCTGCCTGTTACAACTCCATGTCTACAGTGAAGATAATGAACTAAACCTCTGAAACTGCAAGCCACCCAATTAAATGTTTTCCTTTATAAGAACTACCGTGGTCATGGTGTCTCTTTGCAGCAAAAGAAGTTCTAACTAAGACAGTTGCTTTTGGTCATGGTGTTTTATCACAGCAACAGAGAAAAGGATCTAACAGGCATGGTATGTATCTCCTAGACTGCCTATCTAGCTGTGGCTGGTGGTGTGGACACAGGAATGTTAGTTAAGTTTTCCTGGTTTCCCTCCGAGCACCCCTCTCTTTCCCCAGTTGACTTGCCAACCTCGGAGCTGCTCTGGTGTAAAATTCGACAGCTTGTATTCACCGCAGTGTTTCTTTCTAACACACACACACACACACACACACACACACACACACACACACACACTTCATTTCATGCTTACAGCTGTTTCTCCCTTCGGATTCTTTGGTTAGACTTCTCCAGTCCTCTCTGACTGGTTTCGGGTGTGCCAGAGGTCATTTCTGTCTTTCATGACTTCAGCGAGCAAGCCTTACTGACACTACATAAAATGTCCTCTCTCCCTCCGGTCCGCTTATCTGGAAACCTTACCAAACAGCCTGCTCATCTGGAAACCTTACAGAACACCCTACTGGGACTTGCCTGGTTGATTTTTTCCATTTGATAAGGTTCTCCAAAGCAAGATCTCGGTCTTACTTGTCATGTTACTCTGTGGGAGGTTTATTAATCACTCACTAAACATCTTATGTCAATGAATACCTAACGAGCAGAACAGAGACATGCAGTACAGGTGGTTCTTTAATTACAGGTCAGGTAACTGCTTTTCCTCTCCTCCCCAAATGACCTGGGGCCCAGTGGGATTCTTACTGGCATTTTGCCAATTTGACATCACATTAACAGTATTTATGATGGTAATGGTGTTCGTGGTGACCACCTCCAGGCTGTAAAACATCGTTAGCTTCTATCTCAGTCATTTTAAAAATGATACTAGAATATTCATTTCATTTTAACATATCCTCATGGACTGTATTTTTTTGAGAATTAAAATATAATAAAAATAACTGTAATAACACACTGACCTTAATTAGTTCATTCAACAAATAATTAACACATAATTAATGTGTGCACGATACTAGAGTTATCAAACATAATGTCCTTCCCTAGCCAATTTAGACACATTTGAAAAGCCTCGGCTATCAGTGGTGCTAGAGAATAGTTTGCTGTAATGTAGATACAGTGTGATATTTAGTCAGCTTCTCGGTAGACTTCAGCAAAACATGGTTCTTTAAAATGGTGCTATGTGGGGCTGGAGAGGTGGTTCAATGGTTCTGCTTACAGAGGATCCAGGCTTGATTCCCAGCACCCACTTGGTAGTTCACCAAGTTCCAGGGGATATGATGACTTCTTCTGGTATCCATGGGTACCAGGTGTACACTTGGTACAAATCATGCCTACAGGCAAAACAAATAAAAATTGTAATAAAATAAAATAAAGTGTTGTTTTGAATAGCTTTTTGTCAACTTGACATAGGCTAGAGTCACCTGGGAAGTGGGAGCCTCAGTTGAGAAAATGCCTCCATCAGATTGGTCTATAGGCAAGTCTGTGGGGGCATTCCTTGATTAACAACTGATGTGGGAGGCCCTGGTCACTGTAGGTGGTGTCACCCCTGGGCAGCTTGTCTAGGAAAGCAGGCTGAGCAAGCCAAGGAGCAAGCCAGTAAGCAGCACTCCTCCATGGTCTCTGCTTCAGTTCCTGCCACCAAGTTCCTGCCTGAGTTCTTGCTCTGGCTTCTTTCAGTGATGGAGTGTGTCTAGGACATGTAAGTAAGAGAATCCTTTCCTCCACAAGTTGTTTTTGAAAGTAAACTGGGTGCCACCACTGCCTGGCATTTGAAAGTAAACTGGGAGCACTGTGTATTAAGAGTAATTACTTTCAAGTTATCTATGAAGTAAACATCTACAAAACAGACCCAGTTCACAGAGACTCTTTAGTGTGTTGGTTGCCTGGTCTACCATCACCTTTGGTCTCTGCTTCCCAGCCTTGAATTCATCATTTCGATGTTTTAATTTCCTCTTAACAGGTCATACTTACATTTTATAAAGTCTGTCAAAAACAAACAGCTATTTGGCAGGAGAGTGGTAGCACACATCTTTAATCCCAGCATTTCAGGAGGCAGAGAAAGGTGGATCTCTGAGTTCGAGGCCAACCTGGTCTATAGAGTGACTTCCAGGATAGCCAGGGCTATACAGAGAAACCCTGTCTCCTAAAAAAACAAAAACAAAAACAAAAACAAAAAAACCAACAATATGAAAGAACAAAAGAAAGAGAGAGAGAGAGAGAGAGAATTTAAACAACCATTTATTGTCATATAGGACTGATTAATTAATCCTAATTAACCTTCTTGTATCTCCTAATGAAGTTGATGTATTTTAATGTGAAATCACTGGTTCTATCCTAAATTCCATTTTGCAGAACCCCAATGTTGACTTATGTCTCAAAATCAGGCTGAGGCATCATGTATGTCTGAAAGCTTCATCTCACAAATAAAGCATGGTATTTCAAGAAATGCATGTGTTCTGTGTAGCTGGAGAGTTTCTCTCCCACCAAACCCTGGCAGTCCCACAGCCCACTTATAAAATAAACACACAGACTCATCATTTAAACTGTTTGATCTAATGGCTCAGGCTTTTAGCTATCTAGTTCTTACATCTTAAATTAACCCATTTCTATAAATCTGTACCTTGCCACATGGCTCGTGGCTTACCAGTATCTTACATGTTGTTACTCATGGTGGCAGCTGGCAGCATCTCCTGACTCAGCTTTCCTGTTCCCAGAATTCTCTTCTCTGCTTGTCCTGCCTATACTTCCTGCCTGGCTACTGGCCAATCAGTGTTTTATACAGAGTGATATCCACAGCAGTTCTGTTTGTGTGGGTAGAAGGAAGTGCTGTTCTAGATGCAGACACAGCAATCCCAGCCATCCAATGACAGCTGTGTATGTTGCTTGTGTACAGAGACCCTCGTGGCTTTTTTTTTCAAGGCCAAACTTCATCATCTACAGGCCCAGCACCTTCTTTCTCTGTGTGTGACACAAAGATATTTACCCTCAGCTAACGCTGAAGCAGCTTTTCCTCAATTTCATGTTCTCAGTGACCTTCTGGAGTAATTTCTGCTCCTGGGAGAGCCCATTCAGAAGGAAAATGGAAAGTCAGCTAAAGCATTTATTTAAAAATAAAAATCTTAGTTTTCAAAAATTTGGGGTAAAACACAGAGCTTGTTTGGGTAGCTTAAAGCACAACTGTAAAACTTTGTTTCATGTTTATAAATACCGGAATGGTCTTTCTCCATTTCTCTACATCATACCCCATCTTCATTTACTGTTGTAGACAGGTATGGTGGTAAGCTTCCTCAAACACTGAATAGAGAGCTGGAATTTTGTCTTTGTGGAGCATGAGTGCTGTAAGCTAAGAGACAATACCCTGAGTGCTTGGAACTGGATAGCAGCAAGCGTATGTCATACCCTATTTTAAAAGGTGTTTTATCCCTATTTTACACACCAGAAAACTGAGGTTGGAGTGCTGTGCCCAGATCTCGACCCCCAGAGAGACCACCAAAGATGAGCATGCCGGAATGCAAAAGCAAGGTTTAATTTGGGATATCCAAAAGCAATACAAGCCTAGGCAGGGACTTTGTCCAATACAAGTGGAGGCTGGAGGAAGTGCCTGCCTCTGTGCAAGCTCAGTTTTTAAAGGTGAAAACCACAAGGTTACATCATTTAGGGGTGCTAGTACGGGTACAGTTCTGATTGGCTTGCTTCTAGGGGCTTTCTAGAAATCATGGCTTAATCTTACTTCAAAGGGAGTGGTTACCCGCCACCATTTCTCATTGGCTGCCCTCAGGTGGGGACATTTCTATGGTCAGTTACCCTGGAAACCAGAGTTGGAACATTCTTTGGTCAAACAGTTACCTAGGGAACCAGGGAGAGGACATTCCACAGTCCGGCAGTCATTACCTAGGGACTAGCTTGTGACTCTGTACTTTTACACTTCCTGGTTTCTGGTATCTGGACTGACTGGTTTCAGTAACTCATGGCTGCTGTGGATATCGCTCTGTATAAATAAAATGCTGTTTGGCCAGTGGCCAGCCAGGAAGTATAGGCAGGACAAGAAAGAAGAGAATTCTGGGAAGTGGAAGGCTGGGTGGAGACAAGACCAGCCGCTGCCATGACAAGAAACAGATAAGGTACTGGTAAGCCATGAGCCACATTGCAAAGGATAAATTAATAGAAATGGGCTAAATATAAGAGTAAGAGCTAGACAATGGTAGGCCTGAGCTAATGGCCAAACAGTTTAAATAATATAAATAAATGTCTGTGTGTTTATTTTATAAATGGGTTGTTGGACTAACAGGGCTTGATGGCACCTGGAGAGAAACTCTCCAACTACAAATGGTGCCCGACGTGTTGGCAAGAGTTTCCACCTAAAACCTGATGAAAAAGATTCTAAAACAGAGTTAAAAACAGCTTCCTAGCTGCCCCTCTCAAGTTAGCGGCAGCCTCCTGGTTTGAGCTACTATGGCGGGTTCCTGGCATGTGCCTCTGACCTGCAGTGTGGAGGGAATGAGGAGTCTACAAGCGGCACTTTACTCTGCTGCATGGTGGAGTTAGCCTTTGCTAGTTAAAAAAAAAAAAAAAAGTTTTCTGGGCTATGCACTTCTTTGATAGAACTGCTTCTGATAGTTGATGGTACACATGGCTCCAGACCCAGAGCTGGTGGTAAACTGTACCACCAGCCATGTTGGGAAGCTGAGGTGGGGCGGAGCCAGCAGCCACAGCAGGCGTTCAGTCTTACAAAGATGGATATTACACAGAGAATCTGGTTTATGTTGTCTTTGGGATTTTTAACTGCAGAAAAATATTTGATTGTAAAAGCTGTTGAGTTAAACAAATATGTAAATTTTAAAGGTACCTTGACTTCAAAATTTGTATATAAGGATATGTTGCTTTGGAAAAGAGTCTCTGCTTTTGTTTCCACAGAAAGCCAGAGGCTGTGGATTTGTTCCAGATTAAGATACATCAGGTTTGAACAGCCAAGACCACCTGAAAGGTCTCCAATGACCCAGATGCTCCAATATCCAGAATGGTTTCAAGGCAACTGGCTCAGAGGTTCACCCTCACGGACTACTCCATAATCCTAAAATTTCCTTTGTGTCCCCATAAGATACAGCGCCCCCCCTCCAGCAGGAAGTAGTAAGAGAAACTGCCCAATTTCCCAAAATTATCAAGCTGACTTTGGAGATGGAATTGGCTCACTCCTTCTCTAAACCCAGACATATTGCTAAAAGGAAAGGTTAAGAGATTTTTGTGTCCCAAATCAGAAGAGCCCTCTGGTGTGGGATAGAAAAAAATCAATATTTTTATTTAAAACAGGTTGATTATAAATGTGATCTCGTTCTAAAGAAGAAAAGGGGATATGATATAGATATAATAGGATGAAAGGTTAGATTAAGAAACTTCTAAAGAGCAACAACTCGTTTAAAATGTTTTACATTAGTATAGATTTTAGTCTATTGATACAAACTTAAAGTTAATTTTGTATACTGTGTGTATATTTCTACTCTTATTTAAATATTATGTTTGTACAGCTCATTTAAAATTGTAATGGATAATTAAAAATAGATTAATAATTAGTCATCTATGATAATCATATTTGTAGCCATGTTAGTTAAGTCTTCTAGGTATACATAGAGATATTTCAGGTAGATAGATAATCTTCAAATACTTCAAAGACCTACAGAATATGGCATTTAAAATATTTTTAAAATTTAGACTTTCTAGACAGTGAGACATGTCTGCTCC
The DNA here is from genome assembly GCF_903995425.1 of Onychomys torridus. Taxonomy (NCBI): domain Eukaryota; kingdom Metazoa; phylum Chordata; class Mammalia; order Rodentia; family Cricetidae; genus Onychomys; species Onychomys torridus. Next base: position 533,835 of record NC_050464.1, on the reverse strand, counting down.
TGGTAGCACCGATTTACTTCAGAGAGGAGGATGGGCATTGAAGACACCTCATACGGAGTTTATCTTCACCTTGGCAAAAATAGCCATTTGGGCAAGAAACTGTTCTTGTCTGGACTGCTTGATCGACTGGACATGCAGGACCCATAGAAAGGTGACCACTGAACTTTGCTTGACAAAATGGTCCTTCAGGATCCTGCTTCACAGAGAAAACTGCCAGACATTCTACAGGACACTGAGAGAAGTGACCAAGAGACTCTAGCCCTGTGGGCTGAAGACAAATGCCCCAACTTTACAAAGGAACATTAGGTGACTGTTCAGGCTGCCAGCTGTCTCTGTCTACCCTACAAGACTCCCGAAAGTTGCTTGCATCCTTCTCCTGGTTCTCAGGTAATATTATATCCTTCTGAGGACTTTGATGTGGTTGAAGACTAGCTAGTTATAATTTCCTCAGTTATGATAAAAGAAAAGTTAGATATAAAAACCTTAGACTCACAAATATAGGATAGATAGAATATTTTGTTTAATTTTGCCAAAACAAATAGACTAGATATTGTGACTATAATTCTTGCTTGATAATTGTTTTGTTATATGTAATTTTACTATGTAAAAGTTAAAACCTTCCTTTTTTTTAAAAAAAAAAAAAAAAAGAAAAGGGGAAGTGCTGTGGATATTGCTCTGTATAAATAAAATGCTGTTTGGCCAGTGGCCAAGCAGGAAGTATAGGTGGGACAAGAGAGAAGAGAACTCTGGGAAGTGGAAGGCTGGGTAGAGACACGGCCAGCCGCCACCATGACAAGAAACAGATAAGGTACTGGTAAGTCACAAGCCATGTGGCAAAGTATAAATTAATAGAAATGGGCTAAATATAAGAGTAAGAGCTAGACAATGGTAGGCCTGAGCTAATGGCCAAGCAGTTTAAATAATATAAATGTCTGTGTGTTTATTTTATAAATGGGTTGTTGGACTAACAGGGCTTGGTGGCACCTGGAGAGAAGCTCTCCAACTACACGTGGCCTATTCTAGTAACTCCTGGCCTGTACCTAAAAGGAGAAATCTTAGGCCTTAGTTTTAGGGTGAAAGCATTTTGGTCTTATTTCTAAGATGGCTCATTTTGGTCTCACAGGAGATATTAATAATATGCCAAAGGTTCGGTACAGGTGGGTGGGGAGCGGGGACTGAGTAGGAACACTCCAGCATTCCTGCTGTGGGTAGACTGCCTTCATGGCCATCATGTTCTCCAAGCCAGGTGACTGGGACTCAGGCCCAACAACTTCCTGGATTCAATAGTGATTGTTCAAAGGTAGGTGGTCCAGGGAAGATGGCCAACTGACTTACCAGGAGAGGAGAGACAGCCTCTGGCTTTGAGGGCTATACAAAACTTCAGCCATTTCTAAGAGGTTGTGAATAGCAGTTTTATAAGGTAAATTATTTACCAGATTGGTAATTAAAACAACAACAAAAACCACATTAAGCACTTCATCCCATACCACTAGGGGGTGGGAAAGCAAATTTACCACGGTATACTTCTCAACTCCCAGGCAGGGTGGCTTCAAGGTACTGCCCGTGCATTCTCTCCAGTGTCCATTGGCTGAATGAATGTTCCTCTGTAGCTGTCTCAAAATTAAGGACATTTTCTCTTTGGACTTGTGATTTCTGGTGACGTCTGATGAGCCAGTATAAGAGTGCCTTCCTTACACCAGCAGCAGTGTGACATGGATAACCACAAACTGGCAGCAACCCACAGGCACAGGGCCTGACCCAGGTATCATATGCTGGCCTTGAGGCAGGCCAGTGCTTCCTCGGGTGGAAGACAGGCCAGCGCCTGGTGGTGATTTCAGTAGCAGGCTCAGAAATCACCATCAAAGCTTCCCAAATCACAGGGCCATGTCAGAGGCAAAATTAGAATATTATGTGAAATCACTGCATACCTTTGCATTTTACATTAGCTGCATTGCTGGAGAGATGGCACAGTGTTGAAGAGCCTGTATTGCTCTTCCAGGGACCTGAGTTCACTTCCTAGCACAAAAAAAAAAAAACCCAGTTTTTCCTGTTTCTTAGAGCGAGACTTTCAACTCATTTCTGTGGTTACCCTCAAGATTGGGCACCTCACTGTTTCGTCATGGAAGGGCGAGCCACAAGAATATGATACAGGGAGTCCAGCTGTATATAATATGCTATACCTTGATCAACCAAGGGTCCTTCCAGTGGATAGCCATTTATCACAGAATATTTGGTGTTATTCAGCTTTAATATACAGCTGCTCCTCATTATGAATTTCTTGTGCTCATAATTCCCATAGAATGTGTATACGTGAGCATCCTTCTAGGGCCAGTGCTTGGATAAGGTAAGTATGCAGGGCCTGCTGCCTCTGAGCACCCTGCTCCCTTTTTAGCATTTGAATTGAGTATCTGTCTTTTGCAAATTTCCCCTTTAGCTAGGGCCAGCCCCAAACAAAGCATTGAAGGACTAGCAGGGGACAGAATAGCTGAGACCATCCCTTGCCTTCAGGCCTAGTGGCATTTAGAGCAACTGACTGAGAGAGAACAAAGGAGGTTTTTGCATATCCAGGTGGAGTGATAGGTAATACAGGATTTCTGGCTGACACAGAACCTCATGGCCAGAGAGAAGAGAGGAAGACAGAGATTCTGTAGAGGGCAGATCTCTTGTAGAGTTTTCTGAGAGCCAGGAGTGAGGAGCCAGGCAGGAGAGATGGAAGGAACCAAGGATGAAGATGAGGTCAAAAGCACAGGAGCTTACTAAAACTATGAGGACAGGAAAAGTGGGCACAGGGAGGAGCTGAGTGTGAGGACATAGCTGAAGCTGTGTAGATAGAATTCTGTCATAGAGGAATAAAGTAAATGGACAAAGAGCTTGGTGTATCTAAATTCATTCCCCTGCCATTGGTAGCATCTCTCCTGGGCCCCCTGGGAAGGAAATTAAGAGGCTGGACTTCAAACTTCCAAAACTGCCTTCCTGTGGGGTGTTGACGTTAGTGGTGACTGGGGAAGGACTGTCAACGGCCTTCAGAGGTGTAACCAAGCTTCAGTCACAACCTCCCACCTGTGCTCAGGCATGCAGCCCTGATGAAACGCAGTGAGACAGATAGAGAGACAGACAGACAGACAGACACACACACACACACACACACGGACACACACACCACAACATGAGAAAAGAAGGGACTTGTTCAGGAGAACAACCAGGCCAGGCGGTGGGTCCAGAGCATCCTCTGCTTTTTGGCAGTTGCCGGTGGGGTGGGTGTCTCTCTTCCTCCTCAGTTTCAGCTATTCTAAAAGCACTGGTGCAATCTACATGTGCTGCCATTTCCATCCTCTTTTCTTTCTCCAAAGTCAAGAGTTGGTTTATTACAGGGAAGATGTGGTGGTTTGAAAGGAAATGCCCCCCAAAGCGAATAGCACTATGAGGTGTGTGGTCTTGTTGGAGGAAGTGTGTCACTGTGGAGGAGGGCTTTGAGGTCTCATATATACCTGAGCCATGCCCAGGAAGAACAACCACTCCCTGTTGCCTGTGAGTCAACATGTAGAACTCTCAGCTCCTTCTCCAGCACCATGTCTGCCTGTACACTGCCATACTGCACCATGATGATAATGGACTGAACCTCTGAAAATGTAAGCCATCTTAGTTAAATGCTTCTCCTTTATAAGCGTTGCAATGGCCCTGGTGTGTCTTCACAGCAATAGAAACCCTAACTAAGACCGAGGATGATCTTAGAGCAACCTGGCTATCACTGTGCTGGAGAGGGAGGCCAGCTTTGCCTTTTAGTACAGTGACATTTTCAGAGAAGCTGACTCTTTAATTCTTCACTTTCTCAGTATGTGAAAGTGAAGGGCACGGTAACAGCTGATACATTTGCATGACGCTGCCTTGATTCACACTAAAGAAGCAGCAGTTTCACCTACTTTTTTTTTTTTTTTTAATCATTAGAGCAGATTTCAAAGTGATGGAAACAGCGTACCATTTGTTAACATTATTACAAAAATTTGTGATCTTGCAGACCCTAAAAGGGTTTTGAGCACTCTTAATCTATGCAGACCACACCTAGAAAGCACCTATGCACCTGAAGGGGTCCAAAATGTGCACCTGGCCTCAGTGTCCAGCAAGGCCTAGTTGTCTGAGGGAAGACAGGGGGAACAGTCTGGCAAGATCTTACATGTCCTGGTTATACCTGAACCAAACTGAGAAGCATCTGAGAACAAATATTCAAAACATTGATAAACTGATAATTGATTATTATTTTTTAAAAGATTTATTTGTTTATTTATTTATTTATTTATTTATTTATTTATTTATTTATTTATGTGCAGTGTTCTGTCTGCACGTATGCCTGCAGACTAGAAGAGGGCACCAGGTTTCATTTCAGATGGCTGTGAGCCACCATGTGGTTGCTGGGAATTGAACTCAGGACCTCTGGAAGAGCAGTCAGTGCTCTTAACCTCTGAGCCATCTCTCCAGCCCTGATAATTGATTATTGATAGATAATTGCACTGAAAAATACTAACCAACAGCCAGACTTGGTGGTACACACCTTTACTCCTACACTTTGGAGGCTGAGGCAGGCAGAGCTGTGAGTCTGAGGTCAGCCTGGTCTACATAAAGAGTTCTAATCTGCATAGTGAGACCCTGTCTCTGAACCAAGAACAACGAAGACGTGCTAGCAAATGGACTGAAGAAAGTCCCTTTTGAAACCGGCATTGACAGTCTAGGAATAGCTCATGGGGGAGAGAAAAGCCAAGACCACCAGGAGAGAGGATTATGGTTTGATTCTTGATGAGACCACCTCTCGAATAAAAAAATATGAAAGAAGCCCCAGGAAAGGGGAACGATGAGGAAGTGCCTGTTAAGCGGAAGGAGTAAGAAAACGTCTCCGACATCAAGAACAATCCCACTGTGCAGAGTGGAACCATTCATTAAGTTCCAAGCAGAAGGGATGAGACCACAGCAAAGTCACTAATGCTAGTCTGGGAAACCTTTCAAACCATAAGAATGAAAAGAATACACAACAAACTTCCAGGCAGAAACAAGTCACTCAGAGCCCCAGACTCAGGTGATATTTGATGTGCAACATCTCTAGTGGAATTCTACCGTGTGGCATCCGTGTACACACTGAAGATCTCACCTTTCTGGGCAGAGGAAAGGATGAAGGGCTGGGCTTCAGAGATCTACTGCCAGACACTTGGGTAAATTAAAAGATGAAATCTGTAAACCAACAGCACCATCAGTACATGTCAGACCAGCAGCTGGGAAGCGGAGGTAGGAGGATCAGAAGTTCAAGGTGGTTCTCAGTTCCTGCAAGTGAGCTCAGGGATAGCCTGGGCTACAGGAGACTCTGTCTCAGCCTTCTCCCCTGTCCTCCCCAGCAAAGTAAAATAATTTAAAAATACATAGCAATATAATGTCTTAAGAATACATGTGATACTTATATCAGCATTATTTATTCATAGTTCCCATAGAGAAATAATTTAATCAATTTTTATCAGATAGTATCTTCAGCCATTAAAAAAAAAAATTAATCACAGCCAAATCAGTTAGTCAGGAATCCTTTGGAGCATCATTGAATATCATTGAGTGAGGAAGTCTAGCTGTAGAAATACATATGGCATGGGAAAGATCAGCGTTGAAGGGACCGTGGACACCAAAATGAAGATCGGCAAAGGATTCAGCTTCTGTGGGAAGCAGTGCAGAGTCTTTATTCTTAGCCACATTATACATTACAGCACTGATTACAACAGACAGGCACATAAGGCACCAATCTGTAATGTTTGCTTTTTCTTACTGGACAAAGAACAGCTTTTTATAGTACTAATTGAACTTCTCCCCAGAAGACAATTGTGAAGGACATGATGCTTGGCTAAGGAAATGCTTATTGGAATGTGAAGACAGCATTCTGCCAGTCTGAAAACACCCTCTCGTTTTCAAGGGACGTCTGGGAAGTGCATTGTCCTGGCCTGGTATCAATTCAGCAGATCTCCTTCAAGTGCATTTATCTAAACAGTGCTAATAAATAGTAAAGTATGTCCATGTGTCCATAGTTTTAAACGCACGTGGGCTGGTGAGATGGCTCAGTGTATAAGGGGTTCTTGCCAACAAATCCAATGGCCTGAGTTCAATTCCCAAGATTTCTGGTGTAGAAGGAGAAAACTGACTCCTACATGTTGCCCTCTAACCTCTACACACATACCATGGCATGTGTGTCACCCTCACAAAATACATACATACATACATACATACATGCATACATGCATACATACATACATACATACATACATACATACATACATACACAAATAAAGGAAGGAAGGAAGTTAAAATTGGGGGCTGGAGAAGTGGCTCATCAGTTAAAAGGACTTGTTGCTTTTGCACAGAACCAAAGTTCAATTCCCAGCACCCTTATGATGGTTCATAACCATCTACAACTCCAGTTCTAGGGATCCAATGTCCCCTTCTGGCCTCTGCAGGCATCAGGCATGAAGACAGTACATACACATAAAATAAAATAAATCTAGTATATATACTTGTTTATGAGATTGATACTGAGTTTCTTTTTTAATTTATTTTTATTTTATGTGCATTGGTGTTTTACCTGTATGTATGGCTGTGTGAGGGTGTCAGATCTTGGAGTTACAGACAGTTGTTAGCTGCCCTGTGGGGGCTGGGATTTGAACCTGGATCCTCTGGAAGAGCAGTCAATGAGAGAAATGGCTCAGTCATTTCTTAACATACTATAAGAAGAAAGAGAATTTGGAAGGAAAGGAGTTAGATGACAGAGACAGAAAGAAGGGAGGTCTTGTATCTGCATCTGAAATGACCCTCAGAGGCACACGTTTTGAATGCTTGTTTCCTAGCAGGTGGTGCCCTGTTGAGAGGCTGTGGGACCCAGCTGGCAGAGCAGGCCACTAGGAGCGGGCCTCTGAAGGTTGTACTCACCCGCACTGGCTCTGACTTCACTCACAGCTTGCTTACCTGCTGTCATGTGCACAGTCTCCACCGTAGTCTCCCACCATCGTGATCTTTATCAGACTGCAGTTCTGATACAGTGATACAGTTCTGACACAGTGATTGTCTTATTGGAGCTCACTGTTGCTGTGATGAAACATCATGACCAAAGTAACTTGAGGAGGAAAGGGTTTATTTGGCTCACATATCCCAAGACACAGTCCATTGAGGAAAGTCAAGACAGGAACTCGAACAGGGCAGGAACCTGGAGGCAGGAGCTGATGCAGAGGCCATGGAGGGATGCTGCTTACTGGCTTGCTCATCATGGCTTGCTCAGCCTGCTTTCTTATAGAACACAGGACCACCAGCCCAGGGGTGGCACTACCACAATGGACTAGGCCCTCATCCATCAATCACTGTTTAAGAAAATGCATTCCAAGCTGGGCAGTGGGGGGGGCACTCCTTTAACCCCAACACTTGGGAGGCAGAGCCAGGATCTCTTCAAGTTTGAGGCCATCCTGGTCTACAGCGTGAGCTCCAGGACAGGCACCAAAACTACACAGAGAAACCCTGTCTTGAACCCCCGCCCATATATATATATATGAAAATGGAAAATGTCTTCCAGGTTTGTCTGCCTGCAGCCTGATCTCATAGAGGCATTTTCTCAGTTGAGGTTCCCTCCTCCCCACCTCTCAAATGACTATAGTTGATGTCATATTGACGTAAAACTAGCCAGCACAGTTATAGATGCAAAAATATCCTCTGAAACCCTGAGGCAGAATAAATCCTTCCTCCCGAGTCCTCTGTCAGGGAGGAATTCTGTCACAGCAATGAGAAAATAACTAATTCATGAGGGAAGGAGAAAGGCAGGTGATGTCTTAACAGTTTTCTTTGTTAGAGAAATGATCAAAGCATTCCGTCCAGCAGAGGGAGCCTTAGGCAGGCAGGTAAACAACTCAAAAGAGCTTCAGGAAGTCCCTGGAACTGACTAGATTCACTAGGCCCCTCCCTACCAGAGTAAGCAATCAAAGGGTCCCTCTAAGACTACTGAAATACAACTGCCCAAAAGACTCTCAGACAAGCTGAGCCACAAGGAAGACTCAGACAAACAAAGCTGGAAAAAAAAAGAAAAAAAGACTCTCAGGAATAGACCAGCTGCCTGGAAGAGGTTCAGACCAGCTGAAGCACCTGGAAAGGACACTCTCCACGCTGATGGGCCACCTGCAGGCTGTGCAGTGAGCTCCAGGTTCCCAGCTTTGTGAGCTGTCACCCATGCTGGGGTTGGCCTTGGTGATGCAGCCATCTTTGAGTCATTTCTGCTCCTGTAAGTGACTCCTCACCCATATTCCTGTAAGGAACCCCAGTAAAACTCATTGGTTCACCAAGGTGGATTTTGGTGGTGTCCAGACTTTGGTCTGTCATGGGCTCCACATCTGGGGTGAGTGGACATGTGTTGAGTCTCCTCAGAAAAAGTGTTGTCACACAACAGCAGGGAAGAACACACAGAGAGAGACAGAGTCAGAGACAGAGCGAGAGAGGAGAGAGAGAAGGGAGGAGGGAGAGGACCAAATTCTTGGAAAAGCTGGCACATGTGGCATGACCTTCGTTTGTATGCTCTTCTTGGAATATAAGAAATAGAATAAAACACAGCTGCCCAAGGCCAGCTTTCATTTCTTTGTCATTATTCTGGTAGCTGTTACCTGTCCGCAGTTATTTTGTCACCTGGCATGCTGGGGGAGGGCGGGCTCTCTTTCTTTCTTTCTTTCTTTCTTTCTTTTTCTTTTCTTTCTTTCTTCATTTTCCCAACCCATTAAATAAACGCAGGTACTCTGGATTTCTTTATGGTATCATTTGTCAGGTTGAGTTTTTGCCACGGGAAAGAGAACATTATATGACCATTTTGCTGAACTTGGCAGTTTAATGTACCAGCCAGCTTTTTTTTTTTTTACCACCACTATATTTTAAAATACTTTAATTCTGTGGAGAAAAAAGTGATCTTATGTAGCCACAATTCTCTAACCTCCTTGAGGCTTTAGGAGAAACAGGAATCTATGAAATAGTGGAACAACCAAGTCTTCAAACTTCTGCCGAGTCCCGATCCCTACTTGGGGGCTAATGAGTGCCTGTGGTGGAGTTGACTTCCTTCTCCTTCTGCAAGCTGCTTCACACAGCTTCCTAGCTACCCTGCATCCTCTGACTTTTCTCCTGTCTTAGGAGGGACTGGAGAGATGGCTCAGTGGTTAAGAGCACCTCACTGCTCTTACACAGGGACCTGGCTTGGTTCCCAGCACACACAACCCCCTGTTAACTCTAGTTCCAGGGGGTTCTGATGCTCTCTTCTGGCCTCTGTGGGCGCTGCATGCATGTGGTACACATTCACTCAAGCAAACATTTATATATGTCAAATAAAAATAATAAATCTTTTTCTTTTAAGTCTTAGGAACTTCTAAGACCCACCTGCTTTCTTTATTGGTAAATCATTTCATATCCTTATTGATAAATGCACATCTTATGTTAACTAACCTTTAAGGCAAGTACCCCCTTTAAATGACTCTTTCAAAACAAAATGTGCTAGATTGGTCTTGGAGTTCACTCCATTTGCTTCTAGAGAGAATGTTTGAGAACAAATCTTTTATAGTTTGTCCTTTAAAAAGAACACACACACACACACACACACACACACACACACACACACACACCAGGCTTTTGTGAGGTTGCTGGCTGCTTAGAAACTGTACTTAGCAAGCTGCCAAGAACAGCTCTGCTCCTGCAGAGGTGGGTGATTATGGGAAAGTAATTTTTAGAATGGCCACATTAAACAATAACGAGAAAAGACTCCCCGGTGAATTTTGCCACTTCGTGTGACCTTCCTTAATCTAAATTTCAGAGGTGTTAATGTACCAATCAGAACAGCTACAGAGGTTTTAATTTGCATGATGATGCTCTGAGCATAAGCTCTTTGGAGACAGCTGGAGTGTGAGGTTGGGAGTGTCACCGGGATTCAGCAGGCAGTTCCTGTGCCTTGAATGCCCACTCTTGAAGACTCTACCTTCATGTAGGGCTCTTATTTTTGAACATGTGCAGTCTTGTACACATACACTATAGTTGAAAATGATTGCTGTTTATCGTTATGTATGGCCTTCCTGTGGTCCTGCCTATCAACCCCACCCAAGGGGTGTTTACTAAGTGGCTCAGGGAGGCATTGTAGGAGGCAATGCTCTCAGGAACCCAGAAGCCCTATTGATGGGGGAGGGGCCTTTATCATTGATCTTTCTTTTCCTAACACCTTTCCCTAACCCTGTAATCCGCCACTCTGCACCGGCGGTGAGGAGGAAACAGTCCTGGAATGCACACTCACGCTGCCTCTCTCTCTCTGGAGGGCAACGGTCCCAGATGGTTGCTGTGGGAAACACAGAACAGAACTCGGTGAGGTAGGAGGGAGGGGTGCTTGAGGCTTCAGGTTCCTCAGTGAGGACTAGAAGAGACAGGGGAGCAGGCTCTGGCAGCCATTGCCAGGCGCCCTCTTTCCCAGCATTCACCTCCGAGCTTCCCTTTCCTCCGCTCTCAGGACTGCTGCTGCCCATCTTCATGGTTTACAGAACCAGCTTCCAGTTGTTCTGAAGTGGAAGCCATTCCGCAGGCACGTTAACGTGGCAGCATTGCTCTGCTTGGTGTCCGTCCTGCCTCTCGAGGTGCCTAAGTTTGAGGGTGTCCGAGTACCCCGATTCTGGCCAGTTGGAGAAGGAAATGGGTTTCCGAAGTTCCCCTTCCTTACTTAGGGTAGGAGCTTAAAGAGGAAGACAGTGTGCAGAGAGGCCCATTCCGAGCCTAGGCAGAACCTGCCACGGAGCAGAACAAGGTTGAGCACTTCTCCCAGGACTGCTTGGTAGAGCCTTCCAGCGGCTACAGTCTTCTGACATTCTATAACAATGAAGTGTTAAAAACATTCCACCCGATGTTTTAAAAATGTACACACACACACACACACACACACACACACACACGGCACAGACATCCACCCAAGCACACACATCCACATCAAATAAACATTAAAGAAATTAAAACTGCATGTGGTATTGAAATAACAACGCACACCCGCTAACGTGGGCATCCTTCAGAAGGGGATGATGATAAATGGAGGTAAGGAGCTGGAATCCTCAGGCTTAGCTGGCAGGAGCGTAAGGTAGCGCCGAGACTTTGGAAATTAGCTTGGCAAATGCTTAAAAGTATTAAACATGGATGAATCACGTGACTTTGCAAGTCCATGGCTGAGAATCTATCAAAAGTTCATTTCCACCCTGGGCAGTCAGTCCCTGGGTCTTTCTGCCACATTCTAATATTAAAAGTAAGTTACCAGCCTGGCCTGAAGGAGGGTGGGGGGCATTAAATAACAACTGTTGTGTTTTGAAACCATCTTGCCCTGGGGGCTAAGTGCTAATCGTTTTTGTAACCAAGTTGCCAAAGCCCCGAATGGATTGCTCTTGAGAGTTCAGAGGATGAGACCCATTCTGGGCTGACGACTCCCCTTTCTCCAGCCAGGCGATGTGTGCCCCATCATCCTAACATCCTGCGACTGGGAGCCTGTCCTTGTTACAGCTGCATAGGATTTTTAAGATGGAGAGGGTTGTAGTTCATACAAGCAAGGAGTTGTTTGTCTTTTCTCTGCTTCCTACTGCCATGATCAGAGTTGGCCTCTCTCTCTCTTCTCCTTACTCTGTACTGAATAGGTTTGTTTTTTTTTAATTTTTTTATTTAATTCTTTGTAATATTGTTTTCTTGCTGTGCTTTTCTCTGTACCTTCTCAGAATCTCGGCACATTCTTCATGGCAGGCCTCCCACCTTCAGGCATGACTGTTACTGCCACCTTTGAATTTGTTCTTAGTGTTTCCTCTTGTTACAAAGGAGCGAGATGTGGCTGGAGACCCAGAAACTTGGAGTTCTTAGTGGCCTCCTTATCAACCGCTCCCACTAGGGGTTGATAACCTATGCTGTTGACAGCTGTTCAGACCCGGATGGAGAAAAAGGTCTTAAGACTAGGCACACCCAGACGTGCCACCCGGTGGCTTGGAGCCTGGAGGTGGGAGGGTGCTCTCCAGAATTTGCTTGCCTGCAGGCTGAGGCACACAGGAGCAATTCTCTCTCAGCTGCCCCTACCCCCATCCCTCTGTAAAACCTGAGTTCATCAAGGAGCTTGCTTTGCAGGTCTCAAGTTTGTAGTATCTTCATTATGGAGATTATCTGCAAATTAGACTTAGTGGTTTGTTCTGTAGAGGACCCTGGCTCCTGTCTCAGCAAGAAAGCTCCAAGACATTTACTCTGGATGGTTGTCACGGCCCCTCTGGAGAACAGCCTCCTTCTCAGTGAGGAGCAGAACAGAGATTCAGTTGCCAGGGTTTCTGTCCTGGGTGAGTAATTTCAGGAGAGTTTTTTCTGTGCCTCAATTTATTCTTTAAAACACAATAGGAGTAGTATTGAATTAATGCATAAATTATGTGTATGTTTAAATTATAGGGATGTGGAGATGATAGATTTGGTCGTCTGCCATGTGCTCATACATCCAACAAAGCCTCAGTGCATGCGGTTGTGGTCAGTTTCTCTCCCTGGGACCAGAACCTTTAGCTCCAGAGACTCTTCCTCGTTGCAGAGCCCACAATGTCACCTTGAACGGCCTATTTTCAATCTCTGCATAACGTCTTGACTTTGGAATGTGGGAACTGGAGACACTATTTGTTTTACACTCCCAGATCCTTGAACCGGAATTACAGCGTGTTCTCCTGTCTTCCCTGGGAAAGCAGGTCCCCCACCCCTTACTAGCGAGTTCCACCATGCAGGAGCCAGTGGGGTGAGCTGCTGTTTAAAATCCCTCCGGAGCCAGTGTGTGTCCAAGTCCCCTGCTGGGTGTCTGCTTTGCATCAAGCTGAGGCCAGGACAGTGTCTAGTTTACCAGGACTGGACTGGGGTGGGGCCCTAACAGACCTTGGGACTCATGGGGAAAATCAAGAGTTTCTCAGCCTTCCGAGTAGTCGCCCTGCAGCTGACACCTGCATGCCTGTGAGAGAATGCAGAGCTGGCTGGTGTTTCTATTCCTTTAGACAGAAGCTGGGTATAAACACTGCAGAGTTTATCCCAGAACTCCTCAAAACTGATGGAAAGCAGGGGATCTGCCACTTCCAAGTTGCTGTGGGGGTGAGTGTCCTGTTGGCCTGGGGGATCAGCATGTCGTTGGTCTCCCTCTGGTGAAAGCAACTTGACAGAGTTGTGCCCTTAAGACTGAGGCAAAGCAGATTCCTCAAGTCCTTAAGCAGGTAGGACTTCCCACAGCAAAGGCGTCAAGATGCTCCCATGTGAAAAGAGGAGGTCTGGGCAGCTGTGAGGCAAGAGGGATGGGAGAGATCAGTGATATTCTGTTGTTAACCATAATTGTGACCTTGAGTGGACTGAGAAACACCTGGCGGACTAGTGAAACACACTTCTGGGTGTGTGTCTGAGTTCTGACTGTGTTCCCCGGGCGCTAGCCTGATGAATAATTTAATTCACTAATGGACCCTTGAGGACTGGGGGAACTGTGGGAGGTGGGCCCTGGTTGAAGTTGGGTCGTGCCCTTTGAACTGAGGTAATCCTGGCCTCTTCCTCCCGCTCAGCTTCTGCTCCACCCTGAGGTGAATGACTCAGTCACCCAGCCCCAGCCATGAAGACTGAAACTTTTGAGCCAAAAATAAATAAAAATCTCTCCTCTCCCATAGGTTATTTCTGCCGGGTGCTTATAGGGATGATAAAACTAACGCATTTGAAGGAGGGGTCAGGTGGGAGGAGGCTTCCAGGAAATGCTCTTCTGATATCAAGGCAAAAACTCTCCGGTCTTGGAGTGTTCTGGAAAAGTACAGCTTCCAGGCCTCCGTGGAAGTAGGAGTTCTGGGGTGTGGCAGGGTAGGGACTTAAAACCGACCCACCCACCCCAGATAGCATTGAAGACAAGGTCATGTTGCTTTCCAGGTTGAAGCTCTTTTATGCTTTGCTGTAATTTCAGGTTTCTCTGCATCCTGAAAATAGCTCCCAGTTACCTGCAGATGCCAGAAACCTAAGTCGCAGGAGACAAAGGCCCTGATTCCCGGCAAAGGGAAAAAGGCTTAATTATGCAAATATGTAGCAGAGCAGCTCATTCATATTAAAATGTCATCAGTGAGTTTTTCAGCAGGTGGGATGATTGATACTGACTGGGATGAAGAAGGCATTCTAGATCAGAGGGACCAATGGCTGATTGTCACTCCTGGGAAGAGGGGACCTCAGAACAGCCTCCACAGATTGGCTATGGGTATGTTTGTAGGGCATTTTCTTGATTGCTAATTGGTGTAGAGAGGACCCAGCTCACTGTGGGAGGCCTTATCCCTAGGCAGGTGGGCCTTGGCTGTCTGAGCAAGGCAGAGGGAGCCAGCCAGTGAGCAGAGCCCCTCTGTGTTTTCTGCTTCCAGTCCTGCCCTGAGTTCCTGCCTTGGCTTCCCTGGATTATGGGCTGTAGCCTGTAAGATGGACTAAACCCTTTTCTCTGTGACTTGCTTTTGGTCACAGTGTTCATCACAGAGAGAGCCACAGAAGACAGGGACCTTGTCCAGAGAAACCTTGTCCAGCCCTGCTGAAAATGGGGGACCCCCAGGAAGAGAAGGCAGGCAAGCCACGCCCATATGCACCACCCACTTCCCAGGGACTTTGGAGGGACTGGCGCCTCAACCAGGTCCGCCCAAAGGAAACAATGTGGTGCTGTTTCCTGTGAGATAACCCAGATTTAGGGAAATGAGTCAATGCTGGCCCATTGTGTGATTATCTGTGTCAGGTGAGCCACACCCCTCTGATAAACAGGTGAAACTCAGTCTTCTCCAAAGGTGAACTGGTCAACCTCATATTCTGAAGACTGAGTGTTCTTGGGCCTGAGATCCATGTGGGCTTGGGTTCCTCAAGGCCCCTTCCCTCCAACTGCTGGTAACTAATCATATCCTGAGGTCAGTGCTAAGACAGGGCAGGCTGTGAGTATTGAGAGAGGGAGGGAGGAATTAATTAGTTCAGTGTGGGGGCTCTGTGAGCAAACATTAATTCTGTCCCACATGGTGTACCTTCTCAGCATGTTGAGTCCTGTTACCATATCATTGCCTTCCCCCCTTAATCCAGCTGGGCTGGTCAGTTGCCTGGTGTAGACCATTGCTTGGGAAAGCCATACACTTTAAGCCTTACTAAAGCTATGGGAGGAATAATTATCCCTTTGCTGAGATAATACACTTTTCCTTTCTAGCAAGTTGGCCTCAGTGGACTGCTTACAGAATTACTGTGTTTCTGTTAAGTCTGAGCTTGTGTGAGTACTAACTCAGAAAAATGTAATATCTCTCTCTCTCTCTCTCTCTCTCTCTCTCTCCCCCTCTCTTCCTCCCTCCCTCTCTCAATACCGGACAAAGCCTTGACATTTTGGATTCCTCACTCTTTCTCCAAGGCTCCCTTCCATTGCCATGTAGCTGCTTGCTGATCTTGAGCTCTAAGGCCTGCCTAGCTATAAAGATGTGGCTTTCTTCTCTGGGTTATGCTGAGATTTACATATTGACTAGGGTGTTTTTTGTTTTGTAATTCTAATTAAATTGTTCTTGAGTTTCCTTCTGAACCCTTTCTTAAGCTCTTTTATTAACAAGACTAGGAACCCAAGAGGAGACCCTGTTTTCCTGGTCACATGTATTGTCTTAGGTGGAACTTCCCAATGTTTCAGGTAAGAGATGAAAACATCAAAGCTGGTCAGTGTGAAATGGGTGTGTGAGCCCACAAAGCATCAGCAGAATTCTGAGAGGGTTTAGCTTCTGAAAGAAAGATAGCCAGGGGCTTTCTCTTTTGTCATTAGACAGAATAATTACCTGCTAAGGTCTGGGGCAGGCAGACTCCTAACATTGTCATGGCTTAGCCTGCTTTCTAATTGGCTGGAGGACATGGCCATCTGGCATTGACAAGGACAGTTTTCAGAACAGCAATTTCCCTGAGCTGCTGTGTGTCCTTTTCTTTTTCCCACAAGGGATGGGCACTCAGCACATTGATTAAATGACAACTCCCTTTCATGCAGTTTTAGCAACTCCAGTGAGATAAAGGATGAATACTGCGTAACAGACGTGCTGACTAGGTCCCTACCACACCCCTCCTGCTTGCCCTGTCTGTAACTGCAAAACTTTGCACTGCCTGTTTCTTTCCTCTGTCTTTATATCATTAACTATTTCTATTGCTTCTTGGCCATCTTCTCATTAGACAAAGTGCTGGTTAGCTTTATTTTTATTCCATTGCAGTTTCTACTTCTTCTCCATTTGCCATAAGTGAGGGTCATCTGGCAAGAGGGAAACTCAGCTGAGAATGGACCTCCACCAGAATGGCCTGTAGGCAAGTCTGTGGGGATGCTTTCTTGAGCAGTGATTGATGTAGGATTGCTCAGCCCACTGTGGGCGGTGGCACTCCGGAGCTGGTGGTCCTGGGTGCTGTACCAAAGCAGGATGAGCGAGCCATGAAGAGCAAGCCATTGAGCAGTGTTTTATTCTCCATGGCTTCCGCTTCAGTTCCTGCCTCCAGGTTCCTGTCCTGACTTCTCTTGACTATGCACTACCAGGTGGAAGTATAAGCCAGATAAACCTCCTCTTTCCCAAGTTGTTGTTGGTCATGGTGTTTATCACTGCTGTGGGATATCTTTTTGTACTCTGTGTATATGTGTTGCTCTCATTGGTTGATAAATAAAGCTGTTTGGCCAATGGCGAGGCAGAATAAGGTTAGGCCATACATTCAAACTGAAGATGGAGATGAAGGATGGAGTCAGGAGAGACGCCAGTCCTTTGCCCAAGGGGCAACAAGATGCCAGCAGACCACTAACACCATGACCACGTGGCAACAATAGATTAATAGAAATGAGTTAATTTAAGATGAAAGAGCTAGCTAGCAAGAAGCCTATACAGTCTGTAATTAATATAAGCCTCTGTGTGTTTACTTGGGACCGAGTGACTGCAGGACTAGCCAGGACATAGGAAAACTTTCATGATGTGGGATGTTCTGTATGTCAAATGTGTTGCTCTGATTGGTTAAAATAAATAAAGTGCTGATTGGCCAGTAGCCAGGCAGGAAGGATAGGGTAGGTGGGATGAGGAGGAGGAGAATTCTGGGAGGTGAGGGCTGGGGCAGGGAGACACTGCCAGCCGCCACCATGACAAGAAAGATGTAAGGTACTGGTAAGCCACGAGCCATGTGGCAACTTATAGACTAACAGAAATGGGTTAATTTAAGATAGAAGAAGTAGATAACAAGAAGCCTGCCATGGCCATTCAGTTTGTAAACAATATAAGTCTCTGTGTGCTTACTTGGTTGGGTCTGAGTGACTGTGGGACTGGTGGGTGAGAGAGATTTGTCCTGACTGTGGGCCAGGCAGGAAAACTCTAACTACAAATGGCGCCCAACATGTTGGCAAGAGTTTCCACCTAAAACCTGAGAAAAAAGTTTCTAAAACGGAGATGAAAACAGCTTCCTAGTTGTCTCTCTCAAATTAGTGGCAGCCTGCCTGTGCGGTTCCTGGTGTGTGCATATGACTTGAAGTGTGGTGGGAATGAGGAATCTATAGCGGCACTTTCCTCTGCTGCGTGGTGGATTATGCTTTTGCTAATTAAAAAAAAAAAAGTTTCTGGGCTATGCACTTCTTTGATAGAACTGCTTCTGATAGTTGATGGTACACATGGCTCCAGACCCAGAGCTGGTGGTAAACTGTACCACCACCACTTTGGGAAGCTGAGGTGGGTGGAGCCAGCAGCCACAGCAGTGGTTCAGTCTTACAAAGATGGATATTACACAGAGAATCTGGTTTATGTTGTCTTTGGGATTTTTAACTGCAGAAAAATATTTGATCGTAAAAGCTGTTGAGTTAAACAAATATGTAAATTTTAAAGGTACCTTGACTTCAAAATTTGGATATAAGGATATGTTGCTTTGGAAAAGAGTTTCTGCTTTTGTTTCCACAGAAAGCCAGAGGCTGTGGATTTGTTCCAGATTAAGATACATCAGGTTTGAACAGCCAAGACCACCTGAAAGGTCTCCAATGACCCAGATGCTCCAATATCCAGAATGGTTTCAAGGCAACTGGCTCAGAGGTTCACCCTAATGGACTACTCCATAATCCTAAAATTTTGTTTGTGTCCCCATACGATACAGCGCCCCCCTCCAGCAGGAAGTAGTAAGAGAAACTATGCCCAATTTCCCAAAATTATCAAGCTGACTTTGGAGATGGAATTGGCTCACTCCTTCTCTAAACCCAGGCATATTACTAAAAGAAAAGGTTTAGAGATTTTTGTGCCCCAAATCAGAAGAGCCCTCTGGTGTGGGTCAGAGAAAAACCAATATTTTTATTTAAAACAGGTTGATTATAAATATGATCTCTTTCTAAAGAAGAAAAGGGGATATGATACAGATATAATAGGATGAAAGGGTAGATTAATGAACTTACTTTTAAAGAACAACAACTCGTTTAAAATGTCTTACATTGGTATATATTTTAGTCTATTGATACAAACTTAAAGTTAATTTTGTTATACTGTATATATATTTCTACTCTTGTTTGAGGTAGAACACTTCCATCTACATATCACAGTAGTGAAAATAGCTAATACAGACAGTAAACTTGATAAGATCACTGAACACCTAAGTTTGGTGTCTCACATGCTTTCCATGGATATTTCTCAATGAATGAACTAACTTTAAGTTCCTATTTGTTGAAAACAAGTTTTTGGTACTTGAAAATTTTAGAAACAGCCGAGTTAGCTTTTTAGAATATCAACTAATTCTCTATTCTTTTTTTTTTTTTTTTAAAGATTTATTTATTTATTATGTATACATAAGAGGGCACCAGATCTCATTACAGATGGTTGTGAGCCACCATGTGGGTGCTGGGAATTGAACTCAGGACCTCTGGAAGAGCAGTCAGTGTTCTTAACCTCTGAGCCATCTCTCCAGCCCCTAAAAACATTAGTTTTTTTCAAGACAGGGTTTCTCTGTGTAGCTTTGCACCTTTCCTGGAACTCACTTTATAGATCAGGCTGGCCTAGAACTCACAGAGATCTGCCTGCCTCTGCCTCCCGAGTGCTGGGATTACAGGCATGTGCCACCACCGCCTGGCTTAATTCTCTATTCTTTAGAATAGCCTGCTAGCATTGACTTTTTAAAAATTAAAACAAATTCATTTTGTTCATTTTACATACCAACTGCAGATTCCCCTCTCATCCCTCCTCCTGATCCCTCCCAAACCTCCCACTCTAGCCCCTCTTCCAAAAGTGTAATAGCATGGACTTTGAATGTGTAACAGGTACTTGTGATACTGAGGGAGCCTGGAGGCTGGTGTGGGCTTTAATGTGCTAATAGGCAGCATAGGGAGCCATATGTCCCTTCTGCCTTTTGGATTTGGGGAGATGGAGATTCCTTTGGACTGGACACACTCCATAAGAGTTTTCATTTTATGACACCTGTCATCTATATGTGTGGTAACATGCCTGATTCATTTGAACATACAGATAAATGATGCATCAGAAAATGTTCCACACAGTGCAGGGAAGTCAGGGAAAGCACCGTCCAAGTCCTTGGTGTTTGGATCAAATGGGAGTTATTGACACATAAGTAAATGTATTATGTTCCCTACAATAAAGGGATTTTTAGGACCTTGGGTAAAAGCACTTGAGACTCACGTGGTGGAAGAAGACGGACTTGGGCAAATTCTGACCTCCACAGGGGGTATACATGTATGCTCATGCATAGTAGTGAAGGAGCATACACACACTCTCACCTTAAATAACTAAAGAAATGTAAGTTTTAAAAAGAAGTATAGAAAGAAGCAAGTGTATATGATGGGGAGTATCTGGAAAGGTCATGGGAGAAATGGCTGAGTAGGACCTTAAGGAATACATGGGAATAAGTGACCACCAGGGTGGACAGGTCAGTTTCAAGTTACAGAGACAGGAAAGAATGGTATGGTTACCACTACAGCACTAAGTGCATGGACAGGGAAGGATTCAATGGCACTATGCAAATGAGCCAAGTGACATACCTCCAGCCTTGCATGCTGGTCATGCTCTCGAATTTCAGACCTGTGTAGAGACAGAACCAATAAAAGGTGTGTGTGTGTGTGTGTGTGTGTGTGTGTGTGTGTTATATTTATATACTATTAACTAATTATATAGCATTGCCATTATTATGCAGGCAATATTAACAGTCAGACATTATATAAGTATGCATTTTGGGTCTATATTATATTAATTCATGGAGTTATGGAAACTGAAAAAGTCCCACAGTTCATGATGTGCAAGCTGAAGACGTTGGGTTGCTGGTGTTGGGGCTCAGCTCAAGTCTGAAGGTTGGTGGAGGGAGGCTACTGTTAGAAAACCTGAGCCCAAAGCAGGAGACATGAACTGTCCCAGCTCAAGCAGTGGGAGAGAAGTGCAAAGTCCTTACCCAGTTGTTTTCACACTGCTTGTGCCTTCAACTGATTGGATGATGCCTAGCCACATTAGGGAGGGCCATCTACCTCACCGACTCTTCTGGTGAGTCTGGCCACACTGTGGTCCACTCAGATTCACAGAGAGTGGGACTCTCATAGACCTGTATCCTCAGCGGGTTGCTTGGCATTCCTGACTTGGTGGGTATGGAGGTTCATCCCCAGTACTGGGTAAGCCAAGCCCTTAGATCTTTGGGACGATAGCTCTCTCCTCTCCGCTGCCTATCTCAAACGGGCATTTCCTTTTCTTGATTTCTTTATTCATTAAGGACTCCCCACATATAAGTGTCTCCATGTTAGAAGGTTGAGTTGTGGTTTGAGTGAGGAATGTCCCTCGTTGGTTCTTGCACTTGAACACTTGGCCTTCAGTTGGTGGGAAGTTATGGAACTTCTAGGTCGTGGAACCATGCTGGAGGAAGTACATCCCTGGGGGGCGGGCTTTGGATGTTTACAGGCTTGCTTCACTTCCTGCTCACCTTCTGTGTTTCCTTTGTGTGTGGATGGAAATGTGATCAGCTAGCTTCCTGCTCCTGCCCGCTCCCCACTGTTACGGACTCCCCCTCGGGAAACCTAAGCCAAATTCTTCCTTCAAAAGTTGCTTTTGGTCATGATATTTTTTTATCACAGTAATAAAAAGTAACTAATGTTAATGTTTTGAGCTTATTTTTTCCTCTCTCTTTCACAACCGGCTACTAATACATGTAATTAGTTTTAGTTTTATTACATGTTTGAAAATGTATCCCCTTATTTCCCCACACACAGTTCTTCATCTGGGTTGTTACAGCCACTTTCTCACTGGATTCCTGTTATCACTCGGCCCTCCATTGTGCATGACACCCTCAACCTGACTGCTGGCCACCCAGGCTGCCTACCACCAGCCTCTCCTTAGCACCCAACAGTCCTTGGGCTAGTTAGAAAAGGACCGAGTCCAGCCTGGGAAGGGATCGTTATTCCACATTGGGGCTATGAGTAGAGTCAAAATGACGCCTTGCACCCAGCTTATAGAATTTACAGACCCCCTCCTTGTTGTTATGGGTCCAGGCTCAGAGTTCTTTCATCACCAGGACCAGCCACCCCTCCTGACCAGCAATGAGATGTATAGCACAGGAAGGAGCAGCGATCCCAGCAATTGCCTGTTCCATGCTTATTTGGGCTGTGTTCTTGGTGATCACGTCATTGTCCTCTCTTTATCCACTGCTCAGCCACCCTGGATCGGGCAGCACCCAGATACAGTGATTTGTAGTTTTGGGCATTAAGGGCACTGTTTTGGTTTTAAAAGTGCCTTCCCTTAGGTTGCTTAGATGAAATTATAAACTTTTACACATATTCCCCATCAAATGGAGAATAAAAGAAAATAGCAAGTCCTAAATCAAAGGGACAGAGGTCACTGTGTAGTATTGGTGCAGGGAGGGCAGGCAGTGAGAGATGGACATCATCGTCTACAGTATCTACAGTGACCACAGGTGGGAAAAATCCTGGCCCGGATGGATGGGGCTTCACGCCCCTGATCCCACACAGGTGGGCATGGCAGTCGGAGGCGTTTCTTTTGGCCCAGTTCAAATATCTACCATTAAAGTAAATGTGTTTTCCCTTCTGTGTCTTGGCTCCAAATTGCTCTGGCACAGGTAAGATATCCTGTCCCTACCTTCCTAGGCATCACCCCCACCTCTGGGTGGTCATAAACCTCACAGGAACCATTCTCATTATTGGTGGGCTTTGCTTGCTAAAGTGAGATTTTATAGTTCCTTAATAGTGCTTTCATAAATGTTCACAGATAACTCCCAGAGTGTCAAAAAGCTCCTCACCCAAGCCGAGGGGGAAGCTCACTTTGTAAAGTTTCTGCCATGCAAGCATGCAGACTTGAGTTCAACCTCCAGCAGCCACACGTGGGCACCCACACAGTAGCACACAAACGCACACAAGTCAGCCACAAGCACTCATGTTCTGCCTGCTTTTTATGGGTCTTCTGGTTTTTAGGTTTCATGGTATAAATGTGTTCTATTTAGTGCTGTTCTCTTCCCCCCACCCCAATTTTGTGGGTTTTTTGGTGGTAATATCAGCGACCAACACATCCAAAGTGCTGTCTGGTGTTGCTACGTGCAAGAAGGTTTAATGTGCCTTAGATGGAAAGCTATGCATATTTGATAAACATCCCTGCAGACTAGAGTCCAGATGCTGTGGGCCACAAGTTCAGTGTTAATAAATCAACACCCTAGCACAGAGAGTAAAGAAGAGGTTTGCTAGCCCATGCAGCAGGGCTGCTCCAGAAGCGACAGCTACAGTGGGCAATAGAGCCATGGAGAATGTGGAAGAGTAGCCAGATTTCAGTTCAGGAGATCACAGTATCAAGTTGAGGAAGTGTAGTAAGGAGGTGTGGGGGTGTGCACCTGTATTTGCAGAGGTTTTTTCTTTCTTTTTCAAGACAGGGTTTCTTTGTGTAGCTTTGGAGCCTCTCCTGGGACCTGCTCTGTAGACCAGGCTGTCCTCGAACTCACAGAGATCCCCCTGCCTCTGCCTCCCAAGTGCTGGGATGAAAGGTGTACACCACCGCTGCCCAGCCTGTATCTGCAGAATTTAAGAGGTCGAGGCAGGAGGATCACAAGTACAAGGCCAGACTAGGTTGCTACGCGGTGTGTCCTAAAAACAGGACAGGACAAACCACAACAAAACACCCAGCCAACTAGACTGTCTTAGTCAGGGTTTCTATGCTGTCAAGAGACACCATGACCGCTTTACCTCCTATAACGGGGCTAGGTAACAGTTTCAGAAGTTTAGTCTGTTATCATGGTGGGGTGCAGGCAGACATGGTGCTGGAGAAGGAGCTGAGAGTTCTACATCTTGATCTACAGGCTGTAGAAACAGTCTGTGTCCCACCGGCCAGACTTAAGCTCATAAACCCTCACAGGCCACCTCTGCAGTGATACACTTCCTCCAACAAGCCACACCTCCTGACAGTGCCACTTCCTATGGGCCAAGCATTCAAATGCATAAGTCTATCCAGGCCATGCATACCTATTCAAACCACCACACAGACACAAAAGGCATGGGAAGAAGAGAGGGGAGGGGCTTGGAGGGGTGGGAGTGGGGGAGGAGCACTGTTGCTGGGCTAGGGGCTGGGGTGAGGGTACCAGGGCAGCACTCTCCCAGCATGGTGTAGCACTGGGTTTGATCTGTTAGGTTACCCACATCCCATGAAATTTACAGTTCCATTAGCTCATTGGTCAGGGCCAGTTTTTCTTGGCTGTTGCTTTATAATAAAGAAATACTGCAGATAAAGTCAGTATATAAAGGATATATATATTTAATAATGTCTTTATTAGAAACACAGTAAAACAAGGTTAGCTATTGATGGGTGGACACATATGACCAAAGGCTCATAGGAACTCTGCCTTGTGTTTCCCTCAGAATAGGCTTGGTAGTCAGTAATCCAAGGTTTGCAGAGCATTTACAAACAAAATCTCAAATAATAATGAACATCGATGGTGCACTCCCATCTCTGTACCTCGTTGTAGGCGTGTGTCCAGGCATGGGAAATGAGGGGTGTCTTTGAGTTTGGTAGAGACCTTTGCTCTTGCTTCAAATGGGCACTAAGTCAAGAATTAGGGTGCTGGCTATTCACATTCACAAAACGTTCATTGAGTCAGGTTCATTGGCCTTCAGGTTCTTGTCTCGCTACTTTGAAGAATGAAATTCACAGACCACAGAGGTTGAGTTTTAGGGAGATGTTTATTACAGATCAGTAGGTGGGAGCTGAAGAGAAAGAGCTGGCAGAGAGCAGGGCCCCAGGGCCCCAGGGACAAAGGGACCATTGCGTTGTGGGCAGCTGGGCGGTGGTGGTGTACGCTTTTAATCCCAGCATTCGGGAGGCAGAGCCAGGCGGATCACAGTGAGTTCTAGGCCAGCCTGGGCTACCAAGTGAGTTACAGGGAAACCCTGTCTCGAAAAACAACAACAACAAAAAAAAGAAAGAAAGAAAGAAAGAAAGAAAGAAAGAAAGAAAGAAAAAAAAAAGAAAAGAAAAGAAAAAGAGTTGTCGGTCTGGGAGCTTTTTAAAGAAATTGGGGAGGAGGATGAGCCGGTCAGTCCAGTTGGCCCAGCCACAGGTGCCCCCTCTAAGTAGGTCACCTCCTCACACGTCACTTCCAGGCAGGCGTAAGAGGTCACAAGAGACCACAACTCTGCTCTGGTGCTCCTGGCCTGCAGCAAGGTTATTTTTGGAATTGCTGCTTTGGGGTGCCTGCCCTACCTGGCTGGTTTTTATCTCCAGTTGTAGACGGTTCCACTCCCACCCAGTGCAGGTGAACCGGCGCTTTCTGCCATCACACGAACGAACCAGCTTTAGAGCCACAGGTGTGTGAAGGCAGCAGAGGCCAATCGGGAGAGATATCTCCTTTCAGTAAACAGAATGAAATCTCTGGCCTGGCAGGGGCCTGGCATTCTAGTTAGGCAAGTGAGTCACCTGACTAAGGGACCCCTCCAGAAAGCAGGACCACCTTCAGCCATGCTAAACCGATGGGAGGGATCGTTATTGTTTAATGAGATACTGTACTTTTCTTACCAAGAATTCCCAGCCTCCACAGTCCCTCCAGAGCCGCCACGGGGTTCTCTTGGGTCTGCTTGCCTTTCAGAAAACTGTAACGTTCTCTCCAGAAGCTGCCAGAGCCTAGACATGCCTTCTCTGGTGCTTTTGTTGTTTGTTTGTTTTTTTGCTTTTTCTCTAAAGCTTCTTCCCCACCACATGGCTGCTGGTCTGCCAAGTGGCTGACCTCCAAGCCAGCTTTAGAAAGGCATGGCTTTTTCTCTTTTTATTTTTTTCCCTCCATCTTCTCACCTTCCAACCTCCAACCCCCCTAAACACCAGTGCGGGAGGGGGGAGGGCTGTGGGCAGCTGCTGAGATTTATAGCTGCCTCCTTGGGGGTTTTTCTAAAGTATCCTCAATCGACCTTTTTGCATTCATTCTTAAATTCTTTTATTATGAAGACTGAGAGTCCTGGAGGGGACCCAGATTTCTCCAGTAACGTGTGGTGAGTCTCTTTTGAGACTCCCTCACATTGTCAGTACTGGGAAGGGAGCATCAGTCATGTGCCCGGAGGACGTGGCCTGGTGGCTGGGATTATCTGATGGGAGCTACACGTGATCCATGGCTTTCCAACAGCACCAGGATTCAACCAGGATTATTCCCCTTGTTTGCACAGCGGCACACATTCAGTAGTTTGCTTTTTTTTGTGACGCTCCACTTGGCCTGGGAAGGGGGGGTCCTCTTTTTACCCTTTGCATTATGCCCCTGAGAACTCATGGATGTTGGTGGCCAAATATCCAAAGACAGATAGTTCCATGCCTCAGGGTTTCAGCGTTAGAGTGAAGTTAGAACTAACACTGTGGCCTGTGCTTCCCAAGACACATTTGTGCCCTGTGGTTTCGAGAGTGAGGATGCAGTCTGTGTTATCATTCACCAATTTGAAGATGAAAACAGGCTGTTGAATCCTTCCTTTGCTGATGGGAGCCTGACCTCTAAGTAATGTGTGCATATGGAGGACCTCTGGAGACATGGCTCGGTGGTTAAGAGTGCTTACTGCTCTTGCAGAGGACCTAGGTTCATATTTCAGCACCCACATCGTGTGGCTCACAACTGTCTGTAACTCCAGTCCCAGAGGTCCCAATGCACACAGGCCCTCACAGGAATCTGCACATAAACTATGCAGGCAAACACATACACATTAATTTAAAAATAAATACCAACAAACAAAGAAACCTGTAAATCAGGCTTAAGTGCCTGCTGGCTTAGCTAAGAATGTATGTATGTATGTATGTATGTATGTATGTATGTATGTATGTATGTATGTATTTATAGAAGTATCAAGTACAAGACTCAGAGTCATTTGTATATTTGCCTATGTATATTTCATTTCTTGTCCACTTAACAAAAGTAAAACATAACTAATGAGTTTACTACTTGATTAAAATCAAACAAATTTGTTTTATAACCTCCAGATTAAGCTAAGTGATGGTATTCCATGTCTTTAATCCCAGCACTAGGGAGGCAGAGGCAGGCAGGGTCTCTGAGTTCAAGGTCAGCCTGTCATACAAAGCAAGTTCTAAGACAGCCAAGGGTACGCAGAGAAATCCTATCTCAAAAACAAATAACTTCAGATGAAAGAAAAATGAAATCTATGTTACTTTAATCCCTTAGACCCAAGATATCTAGTATTTAAAGATTAATTTATGTTATTTTAATATTTTTTGTTAATTTTTTCCATACCATATATTCTGATTTTTTTATTAACCTTACTCTATTTCCTCCCCCAACACTCCCCAGATCTCCTTCTTTAAAGTACGCGTGTCTGTTGTGTGCGTGTGCCTCTGGAGGCCAGAGGTGAGAATTGGGTCACCTGGCACTGGAAGTACAGGCAGTTGAGAGCCACCGTGTGGGTGCTGGGAACCGAACCCACGTCCTCTGAAAGAGCAGCAAGTGTTCTTAACCACTGAGTCATCTCTCCAGCTCTGACATCAAACATCTAACCTGTCAATTGTCTGTTGACATCTTTGTGTTTGGAGCCGAAAGAGCTATGCTCATGGAAAACTGTCTTCTAGAGAAGTCTTCCTCTACATGCAGAACGAATCATGAGAACCCACATGTATTTTGTAGAAAATAGGAAATATTTAATGTATATAAATTTATCTGCCTTGGCAATTATTTACAACTGATGATTGATACCAACAATTGAGGTAAAAATATACATGAGGTATAAATATAATATTTAAATGCAAATATTTTATTTCCATCGGCAAGATAACAATGAATAAAATACTGTGGCATTTGACAAACAAGCTCGCTGCATCACTTTTTCCCTTCCCTTTTCCTTTATTTTAAAGATGCGTCTTGTGGTTAGCAGAGGTGATGCAATTAGTATGTGCATAAACTTGAAAAGTCGGGTTAGCTGGAAGAGAAAGGGGGTGAGAAACATAATCACATCATTTTATTCAGTTTTAAGCATTCCCTGGGTCCTTGTTTCCCAAAGTGTGTCCTTGAGGCCAGCTATCTGCATCCCTCGGGCCCATTAGAAATACAGAATGTCAGGCCCACCCAGACTGCCTGGATTGGAGCTTTTTAACAAGGTCTTCAGGTGATTCCCAGTGCGTACTAAGCAAAGATGCTCCTTGGGAAACAACGCCATCCATCCCGGGTGGTGCCCATAGCAGGAACAGGAACAGTGTTGAGCCGACTAAGCTCCATTGATGATCTTACCAATACGTAAAAGGTCATTCAGCATGGCGTGCATGACGTAATGGCAGCAGGTGAAATTGTCCAGTCCACAGGGCACTGCCCCAACAGTGACCTGCGGCCTGACTGACTCTCTCCCAGATAGACATGAGAATGAAAAATTCCTACCCTGATTTTCCTTGTGCCACACCAGACATACAGAAAACATCTTTATTCCTCCCAATAAAATGATTGCACACCACAGATAAAAGAAAACACTGAATTAGTGTATATAATACAACAACCACCCTGAAAAGACACATTTGTTTTTGCTTTTCTTCCAACACCAGTTGCTGAAATGGGTTATCAGTCTCTGTCCAGACAACCTAAGAAAATCTCTCCTAGAAGCCAGACATAATAACTTATCTCTCTACAGATGTTTCATTACAATAAAAATAGCAAATCCACTCTCAGGTTTGCTCAGTCTGTACAATAATAAATAAGGTTGGGGGTCAAACACAAGGGTGCTGGTGCTGGGTAATGAAAAAACATAGGATTGATACATCTGCCTGTAATTCTGACAGGTAACTAATGTTACAGTTTTGGTCTTTTGTTAGTTTAAAACCCTGTCTTTTAAATTGCAATATTTTTAATGGATTAGGTTTTAAGAGCGTCATCTATAGGATGCTCTAAGATCCCTGAAGCTGTGATGACTCTGGACACTCGGTGGACCATCATCTCACTTTGTCTGGTGTCCAGAATCAAGGTCAGTGCAAGAACATGTTGAATCACTGTGGCTGTATCGGCCACTGGTCACATAGATCACTAAACAGCATTATGAGAACTCTGAGTCTTGAGAGGATGTGGGGGCTCCCTTTAGCTTTGTGGACGGGCTCTACTGTTCATCCCAATGTAGGGGTGGGGGGTACCAATTCTGTTTCAGTCCCTGGTGCCAACTCCAGCGGTCACCTGACATCTCACTCAAATTTCACAGAGTGGGCCCGGGGGCAATGCAAAATCTAGCCTTGGATTTGGCAGTAAACTTTTACCTGTTGCTTTGTGTTAGAGAGAAGCAAATATTATTTCATTCAGTTTATCTCAAGAGCCCCACTCTAGTTTTTAAACATCAGAAATAAGCGGCAAACGTGTGGAAGAAGCTTTTAACGCTATTTTTCTTTGGCTAGCTAATCTTTGGGTTAGCATGGGCAGGCTGACAGACTACACATGTCATGCTTTGGTGTTTGACAGCAGGCTCCGCTCAGCTGGCAGGACAGGAGGGACTTTGGGGTCTATAGCAACCTGGGAAGTGCCATGTGAGGAGACTCACAGAGTCAGACAATTATATATAAAACTGTATTTTACATATATACAGCAAAGGGAGATGTACACACACATGTACAAATGCTACAGTACATCTATTTACAGCTAAAACATGCTTCTTAGAAGCCTTTAAATAGCGAATTAGGCAATGTGTAAGGAACAGCCCACTTAATTTTAAGCAACATAGATAAATGTCCAAGACGTTGTATTAGTAGGGATTAGCCATCTCCCGGCAGGTTAGGAACATACTCCATCGCCTCCGGTTCCCACCGGGACAGTGTTTCCTTCTCCTTGTCATTTGTGCTTGCCTCACACCGCGGGTTGGTTTCCCTTCCTGTTCCCTGAGTTTGTCGTCACGCTGGGGCCAGCTCAGATTTTTGTTTCTGGACCCTCAGCAATGAGAGGCTGGAAAGAGTTTCTGATTCTGGCAACTTCTGCAGCACAGAGGTGTCCGAAGCCTTTACTGTACCATTCCGGGGAATGACCCCTGTGGGGAGAGAGCAGAAGGAGGGAGGACACCTGTCAGGGGATAGGGCTGCCCTCTGGGTCATCGGTACCCTGGGTTCAGCGTGTGGCTGCGGCATCACGGTCTGAGGACCTCATTGTCCCCCAGCATTTTGTCACCAAGCATTCTGTCTTTACAGTTCATCAGGCTCTTCACGATGACACTAAGTTCTCAAAGTGAACAGGAAGATTCACACTGAATCTAGAATTCACCAAAAACCCACAACAAGCCAGGCAGTGGTGGCTCACGCCTCTAATCCTAGCACTCAGGAGGTAGAGCCAGGTGGATCGCTGAGTTCAAGGTCAGCCTGGTCTACAGAGTGAGTTCCAGGACAGCCAGGACTAATACAGAGGAACCCTGTCTCAAAAAAATCAAAATCAACAACAAAAGCCCACTGAATTTATATCTAAGCACAGAGTTCAGTGTTAGCATCTTGAATGCCACAAAGTGTTCAATTCAATTTAAACTAGGGACATGGAGGAAACAGGCACACAAGAAACACAAGAGAGCTTGAAAAGAAGGCTCAGTCAATAAAGAGTTTGCTGCCGGAACCTTAGGATCCTAAGCAACAGTCCTCAGCGCCTGTGAAAAAAGCAGGGTGTGGCAGAA
This sequence comes from Onychomys torridus, assembly GCF_903995425.1. Taxonomy (NCBI): domain Eukaryota; kingdom Metazoa; phylum Chordata; class Mammalia; order Rodentia; family Cricetidae; genus Onychomys; species Onychomys torridus. The sequence continues at coordinate 503,717 of NC_050464.1, read as the reverse complement.
ACAGAAAGTTTTCTTGAGGCTGGATGACCAGCCAGTCTAGCTGATTAGTGAGCGCCAGGTTCAGTGAGAAACTATGCCTCCCCTCCATGCCAGGCACCCAAAGGGAGCAACTTAGGAAGACTCTTAGAAGTGACCTCTGCTTGGCCATCTGCTTCCACATGGGCACATGTGCATATGAACATGGACACAGGCAGAGTTCATATTTACTGAGCCTGATGTACCTGCGTGTTCTGTATGCATCCTTAAAATAGAAAATAAGGATGCCACCAGGTGATCTAATGACCCTGCTACTGGGTACACATCCAGAGAAAATGCAGTCAGCACCTCCACATTCGTGCCCACTGCAGTCATTCATAAAAGCCGAGATGTGGAATTAACCTAAGTGTGCAGTGCTCAGTGGGCAGATAAAGCAAATGTGGCATATACATACATACATACATACATGCACACTTCTGCCTGTCTGTCTACCTATCATCTATCTGTCTGTCCATTTGTCCATCTGTCTATATCTACCTGATAATTCTTAGTCTTAAAAGGGGAGATGCCCTCTTTTTTGCCACAGTGATGAAGCTGAAGGATGTTCCTGTGTTCAACATGATTAGCTAAGCACAGAAGGCTAAGAGCCGCATAGTCTCACTCCTACATGGAGTCTAGACACTGGAAGTCTCGGAGTCAGAGGGTAGGATGGTGCTGATCAGAGACTCTAGACTTGGGGTTGGGGAGATAAAGGTTGATCACATGATGCCACATTTCAGTTTGACTGCAGACTCCAGGCAACCATGGTGACTAGAGTTACTTTTCTCCTCATGAATTTGAAGGTTTGTGTGCCTGTGTGCTGTAATCAGCGCATGGTTAAGGGATGTCTTCACTTCTTTGACTGCTGGAGAAGTTTGTCTGCTGGGACTTGCGTGCCCTCCTAAAATGTATGACAGGTGGCTTTAACGAGGAGTTACCTCACTGTGCCAGAGAAGAGCCAGGAAGTCTATTGATTTTCACTCCAACACTCCGTTCCTTGACTCTACCGACCATCATCCCACCCCCTGTCTGTGGTAGGTCTCCATGAGTGACTGTGTGCTATTTGGGTGACTGTTGGGGAAGCGTGTTCTTGATCAGTGCTGGATATTTTCATACCTTGACCTGATGATTCTGTCATGTGGACCTATGTCAAAACATCCTTGCGTAGGCCACACATGCCACACTACTACAGGTTTGCGAAAAGAAATGAATAAATCAGAAAAAAAAAAAAAAGAAAATGAAGAGCAAATTCTAAAGGCTAAACGTCAGCATTTTAGGAACTGGGAAAGCGAGAGACCACGGTGGGTGCTGGTTCATGGCGGTGAGGACACAGACGAGCGGGCGGAGAGATCGGAGCCACAAGTGGGGTTCACGTGCACACACTACACAAGCTGAGGCTCATGAGAACTTGGTCTGTCAACACCCAGAGTGGCCACTTACTTCAGGTCTATCCTGCAGATGTGGGTCAGCCTGGACTTGCCGGAACCGCATGGTTCTATCAGGTACTGCGAGTCCATCACCACGGCCCGCACGCCGCCCATCAGCTGGGCTTCCTCATGCTCCACAGACAGGGACACCAGGGTGCACATTCCTTTGGGTAGGTCGGTCTTCCAGGTCCTGGAGTCAAACAAGCCATGCTTCAGGGTGATGATGACAGGAGAGACAGCGGGCCCCAGTCCACAGCTGCACCCACACGCAAGTCCGCCTGCCCCAAACCTGGGCCTCCAGCTCCAATGCCAGGCACTTGGATTAAGCTAATGGTCTCCATGAGCTTGTGTAAAGTTTACAAACTGGGGTTCAAAGGACAGATACCAGCCTCCCACTCAGAGGGTGGAAGCTCCTGGACCTGGGTTTGGAATTGAGGCCCCATCCTCGTCTCCTGAAGCCCCTGCCGATCATCAAAAGGCTACCATTAGAATCAGCCCTTGTTCCCTCAATTGTTCTGTTGGTCTGTTGAGCACATCCATGTGCCGGGCCTGAGAAGCCATGAAGGACATAAAGATGCATACACTCTAGGAAGAGCCTTGAAGCCAGTGTGGGAAGTGCAGTGTGTGTCTACGCAGAGCTGGGATTTGGGGATAGGGCAGGGGAGGGATACAGGGAAGGCTTCCTGGAGGAAGTGGTGAAAGTTTTAGCAAACACAGCATCTGCTGATGCCTAATTTGAAAGAAATTGAGCCTGTGTTGTCCTGATAGCTTTGTTCAGATAGCTGAGGAGCTCTTGAGGGGGAGAAGAAATGAACAGTTAATTCGTGTCCAGACGGAGACATAGGAAGGTCGTTACAGCTGAGTAGTGGAGAGAGCATTCTAACTGTACATGGAGGGCCTGGCTCCCCATGGATGCAATCGGATGCTATCCTCAGATTAATCCACTCTCGGGTTATCTAGTTAACGGGTCACTGGAGGCGTGGCTTTTCCGTGGAAGCAGCTTTCTGTGGTAGGACCGCCCTGCCCTGCCCTGCAATGTCCTTTGCTGTGCTATGACCTGGAGCTCCAGACGAAAGAGGGGAGTTCATATCTACTCTCCACAGGAATCACTGCTTCACATGGCTTCATTATAAACAACAGAAAGAAGCTAAGACACTTGATGAGAATTTGGGTATAAGGAAGTCTGGTGTGTCAGAAAGACTACGTCCTTACACCCTGCCTGCAAGTTCCTCCTCGCCCTCCCTTTTCTCCTTGAATCAAACAGGGAGTTTCTGCTGGCATGAACCAGGTCTGGTGCATGGCGAGCTAATCCTCTGAGCTGCCGAGTTCTCCCACAGAGCACCACTGTCCACGTCCACCTACTTTTACTTTAGCCTTGGGCTGTACTGAAATTCCACCCTTACCATCTACTCACATTATTTACTCCCTCTAAGATAAGTCAGCTTGGATCCTTTGTTATTTATTGACTGTCCCAGGAGAATATAAAGAGGGTCTGAGGGGATAGCTTAGTGGGTGAAGGAGCATAAGCATGGGAACTGAGTTCAGTCCCCAGCACTGACATAAAAGCCAGGCATGAGGGCACACACTTGGAATCCCATCACTGCGGAGGTGGAGGCAAGATGTTTCCTGGAGCTTCCTGGCCAGTCAGTTCAGCCAACTACCCCAGGTCCCAAAGACAGACTCTGCCTCAAAAATAATGAAGTAGATGGCTCCTGAGGAACAACATGCAAGACTGACCTCTGGCCTAGGCACACATGTGCAGGCATGTGCACACACACACACACACACACACACACACACACACATACACACACACACACACACACACACACACAGAGAGAGAGAGAGAGAGAGAGAGAGAGAGAGAGAGAGAGAGAGAGAAATCTGAACTCTGAGAGGAGACCACGAGGAGCCTGCTGCTGCCCACCACGGGCCTCCTCAGAGCAAGAAGCTGTGACTGGCAGGAGGTATGACAGAATAGTCTACAGTAGGCAGCAGGCTGGTGGGATCACTGTGGAGACAGAATGAGGGAAGTTCAGGGACTTCCCATCTCTGCAGCTTCAGTCCTGGACAATGCCACTTTCTGCTTGTGAGTGGGAGGGTTACATTTTAATGCCACAAGGTGAGTGATGCCCTAATAACTGGCCAGAGGCCACCCCAGCTAATGGTCTACATTCTCTGTCAGGACAAAGTTGCTGGGATACAATTTATATTTATATTTAGGAGAAACAAACCTTAAAAGTTAAGGTCCCAAGGATCCAATCCAAATGCACAAAGGGCATATGAACAGTCAGCTTTGGTTTGCCCTCCAAGCTCACTTCAGAAAGCAACTATTTCAAATATACATTTGGGGATTTCTCTAGAGAATCCTCTTACACTGCTGATCCCCGAAGAAGAGCTTGTTTAATCATGTTTTTAATAAAAAGGATATATTGCTCTAATTACATTTTGTTCTTGGTCTTAACTCTTCCCCAGCCCCTGCTCTTGCTGGTGAAGTAGTGGATTTCTGCTGTGCAAACTTCCTGTGATTGGCTGAGCATCTTACTCCAAGGCCAGAGGGCAGGGGTTTGGGACTAAGCCCACCAGAAACCGTATTTCAATGGCAGACACAGGGCTCAGGAGCCTTTGCCAGGACTGAATTCTAATGGGATGCCTGGTGTCTCTGCACATTGGGACTTTCAGGGCTGAGCGGGAATTTCCACGCATTACAATTAGTTGCGAACATGTGAGGTCACATGCACTCCCATCTTCAAGTTCTCCAAGATAAAGATCTGTTTTCTTCCCCAGGGAGAAAGACAAAACCACGGGAAAAGCCAATTGGATTTGATTTGCATAATTTGGCAGACAAATCCAACAAATAGCATCTATTCTGGGGAGGGGGGACTGTTCTGAGGATGGGAGTGATATTCATGGCCTAATAAACTGTGAGCACCACAGGAGAGCTTGGGCAGAGCTGTAAATAGGTGAAGATGGCAAAGTCAGAGAGGAGTGAGCTTAGAGCCCCAAAGCAGGCTGGGAGAAGTGTTTTCCATTGGCTGTTCTCATCTTGCCTTTGGAACAGGACCGCATACAGCACGGAGTCAGGCTTACCTGAGAACCACGAAGTCTCTGGAGGGATGTGGGGCCATGCTGTTCAGCACGTACTGGTAGATTTCTGTTTGCCTGTCCAAAGTCTCCACAACTTTCCACTGCACGAAGTCCTCATCCCATAGGTGACGTTCTCTTAGCACGCGATTCAGCACCACGGAGGGTGGTGCCTCTACCTCCACGGACGCCTTCCACAGCTTCAGCGGGTTCCCGTCCCCCACCTTGGCAAAGACACGGGCACGAGCAGAAGAGATTACTAAGGGGCCACCCAGACCTCCCTTGCTGTGCCGGGCATTCCAAACCACAGCTGGTTATATAAAGTGAGCCGGTCACACTGCACCCAGAGTTAAAATGCAAATACTTCAGTCCTCAAGCTGAGGAGCAGAAGAATGATAATCAAAATGAGCCAGACATGTTCTAATCCACTTGACTTTTATGTAGTTCTTCTCTTGACAGGTACACTTAGAGTGTTCCTCTTTGCAAGTGAAAAATGCTGGACATTGATTATCCCTGGCATCCCACAGAAGAGGGCACAGGCCGACTGGGATCCGGCAGCCCTGCCATACAGCCTAGGCTCTGATGGGAGTGCTGTTGGTGGGCTTTGAACGGAGCTTTTGAATGGCACCTGGGCCTTACCTGCTCCAGCAGGTGCGAAGGAAGTCCCATGGGTAAGCGCACATTCTGCGGCAGAAGCGAATCTTACCTTTTTGAAAGCAAGGTCTGTGTTGTCGAGGCTGGAACATGTGACCCATCCTTTGAATTTCTCCCTAGCTTCTTTCTGGAGGCCTTGGACAAGATGCTCCAGGTATGTGTGGAAAGTTGCTCCGTTCTCTGCCAGCTGTGCTCCCAAGTCTTCCAGGCTGGGGGCATGGATTTCAGCCTCCAAGTAGGAGCTCCGAGACTGGACCACCATCTCATGTGGAACCTGATCCAGTGAATGCACGAAAGAGCAAAGCCCTGAGCTAAAGAAATTCTGAGGCTGACAGAGACAAAGCCAACTCTCTACAGTCAAGGGTGAGCATTGGCTGTGCGCCATCCAAGATCAGGTTTACGGCTAGGAGACATACATAGGACTTGTGAGCTTATGTTTATTATTCAAAAACACTGGGAAGCCTTCCTGATCACATGTTCCACTTCTCTTTTTATTCCATTTGGCAAGAGTGGGCTCAGACAGCGTCACTCATTCACACACATTGACACATTGAGGGGAAACACAGCTATGACTTAGACATGTCTTCCCTATTTGCAATACAGTTCTCCCACTGACAAATGCCAATGTTGCCGCAGAGTGTGCCAGGTGTCCCATCCACTTGCCTCTATAATGCATGCATGGCTATAGTCCTAGGCTGTCAAGTATTCTAGTGACAAGGATTACTCAGTCATACTCAAGCACACGTACATACATACACAGAGAGAAAGAGAGAGACAAAGAGAGAGGCAGAGAGACAGATAGAGGAAGACTCTAAGTCTTGAGGCAAAAATAAAATATTTAATTGATCAACTGGCCTTGAACCTGACAAAGGAAGGCAATTGAACTGTCTGCATGAAAAATTGTCATCATGTTGGGCCCCCAGTGCCAGTGACTGTGAAAGTCTGGACTGAATAGCTCGGAGTTATTCTTCATAACTCCTGGGGGCAGATACCAGAGCTACAGTGCATACTGCTGTCATCAGAAAACGGAGTGCAAAGAGATCAAAATCATAAACGGGCCACCATTCATTCCCAGCCTGCTACTACTTCCAAGGCCTCACCTCAAAGAGTCGGTTGCATTCTGTGATCATGTGGGCGAGCCCCTGGGCTGCTGCTAGATTTTCATTGAGGTCCTTCTGATCTGGCTTCCCGGTGGCATATTTCTTTTGGATGACTCTGTAATTGAATATGAATGTGCTAAGCAGATCCCCAGCCGGGGTATGTTGGGATACCCAGATAATCTCATCTGTTTGCTGTTTATCCCCAGATGAGGCTCAGACCCCAGGCTTTCTCCTTTCCAAATTAAAACCAATGACCACACATCTTTAGATGCTCCAAGGCAGGCTGGCAGGCTGACAACTCACAACCAAAAGCCATGGAAAAATACAAAGACAGGAAGAGCTGTAGGTGGAAAAATTATTTGTTTTCTCCACTTGAAACCACTCAACTGCAGGTTCCCATGCGCTGTCTTTTAAATATAGCCTTTGAAAACCAAGGATCATAAAATTCCTTTTTATGCATGTTCCTTCTCCTTCCCAATTAAATAGAACAAAATCAAACTTCTCTGGCTTTCTGGATCTCAAGTGACATCCTTCAGGGCTACCTCAGTGGTGCCAGGAGCCCCAGGCCAGGGATGAGGGTGCATCCTAGTCTTCTATCCAAACTCTCCCACAAGAACACTTTTGTTTTATTTTCCTTAAGAAAATGGATGTTGGTGGGGAGACTGGGTTTGGGCATGAGGGCCAACGCTTAGGAAAGCTCACCTTGGGGAGCTTTCTTTCTTCAGTAAGTTAAGGTGAAAGAGGGAGGGGGCCAGACACACGGCCAGATTCATGGGCGTCATCTGATTCTCCTCCACTAAGTTCACCACATCGTTGAGGAAGCACAGGAGCGTCTGCAGGGCCTCCCTGTTCTCGTCCGCCAGCAGCAGGATGGCCGCCTGCACCGCCTGCAGCCGCTGTTCTTTGGGGACATCTGAAGAGAAGTGGGCACCAAGTTGTCAGAGGGAGAGAGCAGAGAGAGTCAGCAGGGATGATCGCAGGACCTCCCCTTCCTGGCAGAAAATACCCAGAGACACCAACAGTAGCTAACCTGAGAAGTCCCAGTGAGTGTCCCAGAGGCACTTGGAGCGGAGCTGCCACACTGGCTTCTCACACTCTGAGCATCAGGCTCTTCTATCTAAAGACTGTCTGTTTTAGCGGAAGTTGGTGATGGGTTGGAGTTCAGTTAACCTGGTTTCTCTCTTGCTCACCTTCTTTTCCAGGCAGCTTCAGGGACAGTCAAGGCTGGGTGGGGCACACTTGTGAAAGCCACTGGGTGAAAGGACAAAGACCTACCTTTCCCTACCACAGTAGAGCCCCAGGCCATGCTGCTGGCATGGTACGATAAACCTTGAACAATGAACTGTTTGCCCTTGGCCGCACCTGGGGAGCCAGTGCCTCATTGGTGAGCATGGTAGATCCTTCTGTCCCTACAAAGTCACCAGGGCTCAATCTGGAGAAGGTACACAATCTTGAGTGATCACGCAATGTGAGGGAAAGGCATCTCGGCTTCCCTCTGAGGGTGACTCTTGTGGAGGTGGGCATTGACATGTAGGCCTAAGGGACAAATAGCTCAAAGACACAAAGTGAATAACAGAAAAACCACAACAAATTGGGAATGAGGCACTGTTCTTTTGCTGCCCTTCTGGCTGTGTTTGGTTCATGATCATTTAGGTTTGATTCAAAGACACAGACAGGAGCTCATTGGTGAATATGGCTATCTTCCTTAGAGAGCCATGCCCGGGAGTGGAAGTCTCCATAGTAGGGTGTTTGCACTCCTGGGGTTTGGGGCAGTGTGCTCAAGACAATCCCTTGAAATTTCAATTGTGCCTTATAATGTACACACTTTCTCACTGTATATCTCTGTGTCTTCAATGTGTTAAAAAATACAGAGCTCATACTCAGATATCCACTGCTGGTAGAGGTGCATGATAGAAAAAAATTGGCAATGGCTGAGATGGGCCCTTCCCACTGCTCCAGAGATGAACCATCTGAGCTCATACTTGATTCCAAGACCTGACACTCTCATGTTATGTGATATTTTGATTGTGTTTTGACAAATAAAGCTTGCCTGGATTCAGAGGGTGGAGTTAACCACTGGTCAACCACAGTGGTTTGGAGCACTGAAGAGAGAGGGACATGAAGTGATAGGGCAGTGCTGAGATCCTGTCTCAGCCCTTTTAGAGGGAGGAACAGAAGAGATAAGAAGTCACTGGTGGCTGCTCCCTGCTTTTCTGATCTTTCAGTTTCTTATCCTGATATCTGACTCCAGATTTTTTATTGATAAAGATTAATTAGATTAACACTTCATTCTCACACAGACTTGGTTCCTCTTTCCACTGACTGCTTTAGGGTCATTGCAAACCAGTTTGGGCTGATGAGACCAGTGATGATGCTAGGAGCTTCTGTGAGGCCCATTTTATCTATAAGAAGACACACTTGTCCAAGGAGACACTTGGCTCTCTCTGGTCGCCTCCGAGTGTGACTTTATGGAGACGTGGTGATTCTGTAAGTTGTGGCAGCTGTACTGAGACTGAAACACTCCTTAAGCACACTTAGTCATAGTCTGACACAGAGTGGCAGAGACAGTGACAGCCTAGCACCACTGGGCTATAGGTTTACCCAACACTGGCATGGTTTAACTCCATTTTTCTTCTTGTCACGTGTACTAATCAAACATTCTTATTGTTAAATAACTGTGTGTATGAGATTGGTTCTGCTTTAGCATTATGACGGAGTCTTTTAATACCCGATGGTTCCTTACTTAGTTCTTACCAGATCCAGTATGAAACCCTCCCTTAGTTTTTAAGGCCACTTTCATGTGACCCTGGCCTCCTAGATTATCAGTGTCTCCTGGAGTAGTGTTGTACATTTAGCATTCACACAGCATCCCCTGCACACTTCTGGCACACGCTCCGTTCACTTACTGCACCCAGGATGTTCCTTCACAATGACCTCCAGCTGTCATTGTCTCCAACCAAGTTCCTACTGCTCATCCCAACCTTTGTGGATCTGTCTTTGGGAGCTTTTTTGTTTTTATTTTTTGAACGGGTACTCTCTAACTGGATTGCAGTCATTTATGCTCTGGTCTCATCTCCCTGCAGTCTAAGATCCCTAAGAACAGACAGCGAGTGAGTGTAACACAGTGTAAGCTCTGCAGCGCTCAACTCAGCCCTGCTCTGTAAATGTTTGCTCAGATAAAATGAGGCCCTGCTTTGATCTGGCTTCTTGGTGGTAGGTCTAGGCAAGAGCCAAAAAGATATTTATCTCTTGGAAATGATTTAGCTTTAGCCATAGATAGTGTCAACTTCAACCCAAGGGCTGATTAAATGTAAATACTATATCCATAAGGAGGTTTAACTGAAAAACAGAGTATGACCTCTTCCAGAAACATCACCGTGAGCATTTTTTGGGGGGGGGGGTCCCGTATCACTAATTCAGCGTAACCTATTCACTCTGACAAAGTAATATTTGTGTAGTGTGCCATCCCTTTATTCTGTTCTGATAGGTGTTTCCTCCCTGAATTACACATTTGGTACAGAGTATCTATAGTAGGGGCCTTCAGATTGGATCAGTTCCATCTCGGGACCTGCTTGCGGCATATTTTGATATAAAAATCAAGGCCTGTGGGCCAGAGTCATTTCCCCCTAAGAACTGATACTTGGGCCCTGAAGATCATTGCCAATTTGTAATGATATCATTATCCTATTGAGAAAAGACCTGCATGCTCTTTCTGACGTCTGCCTTGGTAACTACATTTAGCAGAACGGCTTTTTAACTCAATTGTTCTTCTCGTTACTACTTTAGTTATAGTGGCTTTGTGAAGGACTACTGATTTCATGTCACTTGATAGCTTCCAAATGAAACCGTAAGTTAGCTGAATTAAGGTGTAACCTTGATTTGGTTCACTTCCATCTCACCAGTTAAAATACATCTGCTTTCTTGTTTGTTTCCAGTCTTTATAATACATTTGACTCTGCATCTACTATCAAATTTTGTATCAAAGAGAATGTTTAACTCCCAAAAATTAAATTAGGTTTAACACACACACACACACACACACACACACACACACACACACACACACTAAATTCTATTGGATTCTTTTTTTGTTTTAAATATATTAGAAATATATTGGAAATCCACTTGAGACTGTATACAAAGACGTACTGAAAAGGCATCTATATCGATGTTGGGAAGGTATATTCAGACACAGACAAGAATGACATGGATAGGTCCATAGCAAACTGCCGGGAGCCATCGCAGGCGGTGGATAGGTCCGCAGAGGGTGTAAGGAGTTGGCTGGGGGAGGAAGTGAGCCATGCCATGGTGGTCAGGAGAATCTTGTAGCCTGACTGACTAACAGTCAGAATGTTTATTTATACAGAATTTAGTAAGCAGGGATACATTCACGATGTTCCAAAACATAGATCATATCATTTTTGGTTTTGGACATGTGTCTCACTTCCTTTTGCTCATCTTTTAGTCATCATTAATAAACTATGACAGAACAGAGTTATCATTTCCAATCATTTTCCCTCGTTTCCCTCATCATTAATAAACGGAGTTATCATTCTTATGCATTGACCCCATAACCCAATTTTTGAGAATCTAGAAGCATATGACAGCCTGTGCTCAGGCTGGTAGCTTTGGTTGTTTCAAGGACACTAGACCAACACAAAATCTTCAACCACTCTGGGCATTTTGCCATGTCCCAAGCAATGTATTACTAACTCTTAGTGGTCAGAGTGCCCGAGAAAAATCCTCAGGACAAAGCTGCTGTAATTATTATTCAAATTCTGACATAATATAATCAATGTTCACATTTATATCTTTATAGAACTTGTCTATATGTCTAATCCTGGCATTCTGTTGTTCCTTGGTCATATGACATTGTAGTGGCTCCACATGGGCTAACTTCTAAGAGAGGGAGGTCCTGACACCTCATACTTTCATCATCTTTTTCCACTCTATACTTTGCTCATCAATATGTCTCTGTGTAGGGCAGAGTTGTATGCCACGTAATTGTCTGAGTGTACAGTGGGACGAGGCTTGTAATCTCAACTACGGCCAACTCCTCTAGCCCATCGGATCTTGTTGACCTTTTTGAGTTTATTTTGTTTTGAATATCTTATTCCTGTGATAGTACAGTGACAGATGTTTCCAGAATGTTTCATAGCCTCATGAAGAGGCCTCTGGCTTCTTTATGTGTCACAACCTCCAAGGCATAAAGGAGACCTTCAAGTAGATAAGGATATCTCCCTAAAAGCGGGGGTGGGGTGGGGTGGGTGGGTGGTGGTGGGAATAATATGTTCAGGGCTGTCCTAGGGAAGCTTAAAAGCACCATTCCTGGGAGAAGGCATAAATGATTCATAAGAAATTTTCCATCAATCCAATATCCCCAAATTGTACAAATATTAAAAGTCTCCCAAGTATGTAATGGGTGGAGATGAACACCAAAGGTGACATGGCAGCCATCATGTGACTCAGCTCTGCTGGATCTTTGTCAAGCAGCTGTGCTGGCTTTATGACTTCTGCCATTCCATTCAGATATGGCTGTGCCAGCAAACTGAGCAAAGGCTATTTCTGGAGAGGTAGGATTATAACTTTTATATACTTCTTCACAGATCCATGAATTACTTGTATAATTAAAAGTCTTTTGCAGGGCTGGGGATATGGCTCAGCAGCTAAAATGCTGACTGTTTTCACAGAGGAGCTGGGTTCCATTCCCAGCACCCACATGGTGGCTGACAACCATCTGTAACTCCAGCTCCAGGGTGTCTGATGCCCTCTTCTGGCCTCCATGGGCACTGCATGCTTGTGGTGCACAGACCCTCATGCAGACACACGCATACATAATAAATAAGTCTTTAAAATTCCACCCTATTGACGGTTGGGCACACTGTGTTATTGCAACTTACATTGATAGATGTTGAGGAAGGTCTCGCTGAGCTTGTTGGTGAACAAGGGCTCGGGGAGGTCCCGGAAGAACTGCTTTACCATGTCTGCCACATCATATGCAGACTGGTCTTTGTAGCTTACATTCTCAGGGAAGTTCTCGTTCATTTGACGCAGAGCATGGATTCGAGACTTCACCCCCGACTTGCGGAAAAGACCCACCTGAAATGAGTCACAGGGCTGTGTAAGCCAAGTCTCCTTTCTCCTTACAACTTCTTCCTCAGGGTAGGAATCCTGGATGTGAAGAGGAGGCCTGGGGCCAGGCTGGATGAGCTCCACCCTGTCTCCACAATTCTGAATTTCCAGGAAAGCTACATTAGGTAATAGTCAAACACTGACTCCCTCTCCTATCAAATAAAGAATAGCCCACCCCACAGAGCTGGAGCCTCAATGTCCAAACACATGTGGATGAACTTCCTGAACTGTAAACTCTTAGAACAGTGGGTGGTGTAATTTTACTCTTTTTTTCCAACAAGTATCCATACAAGGCATTCTTATACTAGAAGTCATTAGTGAGCAGAGACATAAAAAAAAAAAATCTCTTTCCTTTAACATTTGAACTTTTGTGTGAAATTTTTGAAATAGTTCTTTTGTTTCTTTGTTTTGATGGGAGGTTTGGTCAAAATGATGTGCTTGGAGAATGGGAACATCTCAGAGACACAGGCATATCCCTTTGGGGGTGAGTCTCTGAGGAACAGGCTTCTAAAACAAAATATTAGAAGCACATATTCTGAGTACCACATTTGATTTTCTTTCTTTGAAATACTCAGCACCTGTGTGATGTGTGTTTCTCACATTATGCCTGAAACTTTACATGATCAGGTGGGGGTGGGCACGACTCCTTCCTGGGTGGCTTTTTGTAGATAGTATCATATGTGGGGAATGCAAAAGAAATGGAATGTTAAATAAGAAAAATCTCTATTTTAAAAAAGTATGAAATACTTGGTAGAAATTCCAGTTACTCCAGGGCCAGCATTACGTGGAATCAAAGTATGTGCTCCAGGTTGTACTTAATGCCTGAAATTGTGTTCTGCTCATCAACTTTAAATCAGCTGACTGTATGAGAATGTGAGGCTGAGCTCTGCACTCAGAGTGAGGCGGGTCCACTGCGGGTATGCATGCACACTTATGTACAGTTGTGTACCCTTCTGCAGAAGTAGTTTTTATTCTCGCCTTGGCTAAAGACTACGGATTATGAGGTTATTTTCTTGAGACCCCAGACCCATTTCTTACACTCCATCACAGCCTTTCCACCCCTGCTGCCTGATAAACACAGTGTAATGAGCATAGTAAAAAAAATTGCCTTTTAGACATATAAAAACAGCCTAATCAGGAACCCCACTGCACCCAAGGCTGCACCTGATAACTAGAACCCAGTGACATCACTCACAAGACAACCAGACAGTCCTAGAACCCCATGACAACAACTGGACAGTTTATAAACAGAGACCAAGAGCAATATTCTGCTCTGCACATCTGGAGAGACACTACCTTGTCTCTGTGCCTGGAGATTCTCCCCCAGGATCTGGACCCGTGAATCAGAGACTTCTGTTAAGAGACTGGACCTGACCTTTGGGTAAGATGTGACACATAGGTGAGCAGCCTTGGAGAAGATAGGCTTAGGACTATAGTTAGGAATTTAGAGTGTGAACCTAGTGTGATGACCGTTAGCATAATACAATACAATTTTTGTAATACTAACTATGCGTGTCTACCTTCTTGCTTGCAACAATTAGCAATACGATACCAAAAATATAAGGACATAAAGAGGGACAAGTGAGGTGAGCAGAGCCATTATGGTACAATGAAGATTCTGAGAGGAATCTGGTAGATAAAGTTCAGTCGCCACTAGGAGCCCTCTACCCTGGCCTTGCCCTATTCAAACCACAGTCCACCTTTCCTTGGCTTAGACATACGAGCACTGAATTCTCAACACCCAGCCTTTCAGTTTCTGCTTGCCATTCTCCTCGCTCCCCAGTGGCATACAGATTAGCTCACTTCTTTGAGAGCAAGGTGGAATGCTCCTGAGTGGCTGGACAGATAATCAGTGGCAGGTGGGATCGGCCATTATTCTATCCTAGATATCTGGAGACACACATGAATATAGTTGTCACACTGACTATGGTGTCTCTTGCTTGTTACTATACATGAAAGCAACAGTATCATTATTACTATTATACTACAAGAACAAGGGGGAAATTCCAAGCCATTAGAGAGTTTGTACATGTTAGCTGCATGATCACAGGGGAAATTAAACATTGCTACATTCTCTGGTCATAAGAACAGAATTGTTAGGAATAGCTCTTTGCATTCCAGGGCTTATCACCGAATTCCACAGATCAAGATATTCAGGCAGATTGCTATTTAATGTGCTAGTTACTTTGTTTCAAGTTTGCAGTATCTAGAAAATGCCATCTTTAGCTATATTTGGATGATTCTCTGCAACAAAGTCTAGAGAACATTTATTTTTCCTGGTCTGGCAAGTATTTCAAATTGTGTCACAGTGCACAGGAAGAAAGCATGCATTGTTAGTAAGAAAAAAAAAGAGATCAAGATAGGTAGCAGGGGCTTATTGACGTGAGATCCATCTTCAATTTCCTTACATCCTTGAGTCTGTGTAATTTTGGAAGGAGGCTCTGAACTGTGTATGCCTCAAAGCTGTACTACACTGGTCTTCCAGGGTTGCAGTACCCTGAGGATGCATCCTTAACTGTGACTCACAACTGTTTGTCCTCATTTAATTTTTCTCCCTCAAGCAGAGCAGCATCGATCAGGGTAATAAAAGGAGTGCTTATGTTGCTATTGCCCAGTCCAGCCCCTTGGCCCACTGCATCCCATGGCTCTTTGGGAATCTGCACACATGTATGCCCTGGATGCTTCTTTGTATTGTTTGGTTCCCAAGTTTCTTGTTTTGGAAAACACGGTGATTTCAATGATTTCCAATCTGTCCAGGGCTCTCTAGCTGCAGGCTCTGAGGTGCCCCTTCTAACTCTGAGCTTGCAGGCTGTCTGGAGAGTCACAGGGGATTGATTCATTCTGCTTCAGAATCTGACAGAAACCTCCTCCTCTGTCCTCACCTCCCAGGACATGTGGGAAATATCCCTTGGTTCTGTGGGTTGTGCTGGAAGCATAGAAGAAAAACTGCTTCCTATTCTTAGTAAAGGCAAAGTGGAGAGAGAGAGAGAGAGAGAGAGAGAGAGAGAGAGAGAGAGAGAGAGAGAACCGGTTTGGATTTTTGGATTCTAGGTACAGTAGCTAAGAATGGCCCCCAAAATGCAGTCTTCAAGAAGACACCAGTGAGCTGAGGAATGAAGAAACCTAGGAATTTCTGTTGTCTGACTGTTACTCATGACTGAGTGCATGAGGTGGTGAATTCCCTGATGTCTGAAGACTGGGGTTTCTGTTAGTTACAGTCAGCAGTACCTGTCCTCCTGAAGCTGTGGTAGTTCTGAGCCAAGGGAAGGGCATCTCCTATCTGTGAGGGACACTAATTGCCTGCAGTTTTCAGTGCAATGATAAAGTTGCATTTTGGACCTAAGATGCTGTGTTCTACGTTCTAAATAAAGAAAAGAAAGTGGTTTTTTTTTTTTTTTTGTTGTTGTTATAAGAACATTCTCCACATTCCAGCTGAGGAGAGGTGACCCAGGCCTTTCAGATCCTTATGAGAGAGATCCAAGGACATGTCTCCCAGTTACTGCTATGTCTGTCACAAGTGGGTGGGCGACCTGGGTAGTTGTACAGGGACCCACAGCCTGTTGAAGGCTCTGTTTTGAGATTCTCAAAAGTTTATGTACAGGAGGGGGCTGGAGAGATGGCTCAGCGGTTAGATCATTGGCTGTTCTTGCAGAGGGCCTGGGTTTAGTTCCCAGCACCCACACAGAGGCTCACAACCATCCATCCCCGGGGATCTGACGCCCTCTCCTGGCCCTAGTGGACATCAGGATGGTGCACATACACACACGCAGGCGAAACAGTCATATAATAAGATAAAAATGACTAAATCTTTTTAAAAAATGAAAAAAAGGAACAAGGAATCCTCCATTTTCATTTTGTACTGGGTCCCAGAAATCACAGGGCAGGATTGCTCCTTATCTGCCCTCAACACACCTCCAATAGTATCTTTAGGAGGCAGCTGGTGCTCCTCTGTGAAAAACCCACTGCTCCAGCACCTCTCCTGCCTGTGAGCCCCTCACTGAAGGAGAAGGTCGAGTGGCGAGTGTCCCTTTGGGTTTCTCTCATTCATTTTCTCTCTTGTTTTCAGTCCCTATACCCAGCTACCTAAAAGCCAGGGCTGCAGGAGTGGTTTATATAGAAGGTCCCTGATCATCCTTTATTGGGTCTCAGGTATTCAGCTGACCACGTGATGAGCAGGCCGAAGGGGAGAGAACACTTCCCCGAAAGTGAAGTGTCTTCCCAGAATTATTAGGCTTTTAAATCTTGTGGCTCCATTAGAAGTGGCTGGGCGTTGAGTGCCGCATTAGAATTCAAATTCATCTAAATAGTCTTAAATCTCCTCCCTGGCATCCTGTTTATGCTAATCCTCGCAGGGCTTAATGATGTTTATCAGGACTTCCATTTCCTCTTCTTTAGAAATGGGCTCAGCTAATGAAGAAAGGTTGGCTTTATTCAGAAAGAGAGTCATAAGTAGAGTGTGCAGTGGGCAGCGGGCAGCGATGGGATGTAGGAGCCAGGGCTAACCTGTGTTGCCACTGATGGGTGATTTAGGACAGCCACATGAAAGCTCACACAACAGAGCAAGGCTAGTCTCACGGGCTACCATGTGTGAATACAAATGGTTGGCAATCAACGGCTGACCCTCTTCCTTCCATCTGCGGCCATCAAAAGGGTGAAAACGGACACACTGCACTTCCTCGTTCATAAACTGCACTGCTCAGGGATGAGAGAGGAAAGGGCTGGCAGCGTGTCAGGGTTCTGCGCTTTGACAGCCCTCTGATGAGGGCTGATATTCCAGGTGAATGTTTAGCCTTGGGGAAGGGACCCCACCCATTGCAGGGGGCCTCCCACTCTGTGCCCAATGCCAGAGCCTCAAGGCAATCTCAGATGATGGTCCCCAGAGAATGTGGCTTACAGGAAAAGATGTTTGAGGGCGTTCTGGTCTTTCACAATCCGGGGTTGAGAGTGCAAGGTCTTGTGCAGAAGTGAATCTTTTCAGTCCAGTGAGATGCCAGTGGCAAAGAAAGAACACCTGCTTCCCTTCCTTTCCTAGCCTTGCCTCCTGCTCTTTGGGTTCATCAGCTTCCATGTGTACTGGATCTCCAGGGCAGCCTTCCCCCTCTGCCCCATTTGTTAGCATTTAGGCATCTACACTGGCCTGCTCTCAGGGACCCAGCAGGCATCAGCAGCGGCAGGCAAGACATGGCACTGTAGCTGCCCCAGCCACCAAGTAGAACACTCTCCCTATGCGCATGCGCTAGATCCCCTTATAAAAGGCAAGCCCTTCTGGCCCCTCTCTCTCTTTCCTTCCTCAGTCCCTCAGAGGGCCCCTCTGCACCTCCCCCAGTAAACCTCCTACGTGAGCTCTGTTGCATGGTGTGGCTTTGTGGTGCCCCTTGGCTCCAACGTGCCAAGGTTGCCTTCCTGATACTAGACTTTACATGATTCTCTTGGCTTCTTCCTGATTCCCTAGCTCTCCTTGTTTCTGCTCTTCTGACACCTCTCTACCACATGGAGGCACTGTGTACGTGCTCCCCTATGTGTGAGAGGCAAAGGGAGACCATTCACTGTCTCCGTGCTCCCATATCTGTGAGAGGCAAAGGGAAGGCCATTCACTGTCTATGTGCTCCCCTATGTGTGACAGGCAAAGGGAAGGCCACTCACTGTCTACATTGCAAAGGGGAGACCATTCACTGTCTCCGTGCTCCCCTATGTGTGAAAGGCAAAGGGAAGGCCATTCACTGTCTATGTGCTCCCCTATGTGTGACAGGCAAAGGGTAGGCCATCTACAAGGCAGGGCCATTGCAGAGTTAAGGTGGACAGTAACTCCATCCCTTCAGACATCCTACAGCTGCTCTCTTGTGACCGACCCAAGGGAAGCTCTTCCTTCCCAGTCGGGCTACACTGCTCATCAGTGTCTACGTCCTTGACAGCGACTTCTTCCAACAAAGCTCTGCACACATTTTTTTTTCCCAGCATGGGATTCTTTGAGACTGATACTGGGTAGAAGCCAGGAGTAGGGCTGAAGAGGTCTGTGTCCCCATTTTCCTTTCTTCCTATGACTTTATTTTCTCTCCACAGTTTTGGCTACAGAAGGGAGATGGGCCCAATCGTAGGGGTGAGTCCAGTGCAGACATCATTAAGAATCCATGGGGTGGGGGTGGGATGGGGTGTGTTTTCTATCCAGGAGCATTATAATTCATCTATTTATATCCAAACTGGTTCAAGAAAGAGTGTGACTTATATTGATCTACACGAGGTTCATTGAACGATATTAGAAAGGAAAATTACAACAGAGGGAAAATAAAAATTGAAGCGTAACTGAAGCTGGGGATGAGGTTGCAAGGAATTTGTACCCTGAAGAGGTACCAACATTCACGACAGGCAGAATATGCATTTGGCTCTGAGCTTTCCAGCAGGCAGGACAGAGAGGAAAACACACCCAGTTAGATGGATTTGGGGTTTACAATACAGAACACAGGCCAGTGAGCCAAAAGAAACACATGGTTCTCAAGTACTGAAGCCAGGGGCGAGGGGGCTCTTCCTTTAATTCTCACAGAACTGGCACTACATGACACAATGGCCAATACCGTCAACAAAATCTTGACAGTGGATTTATCAATGAGGGTTGTAGTTGTGGTGGCAGCGTCACACCCAAGCCCAGTGGGAAAAAGCCCCTTCCTGCCCAGTGAGCCAAAGGGTAAATCAACAAAACCCAACAGAGAAGGCTGCTGTGGGTTTTCCTGTACCGTTAATGAGTGTGTTGAACAAAGGCTGCTCCAGAACTGGAAGCATGCTGCCCAAAGCGGGGCAGTCTGTGGAGCCTGAGTGTGGCTTTTATTTTGGGCAGAGTATGAAAGAGAAAATGGATGGTAATTTGGAGGAGCTTTGTAAATTATGGAATGGATCTCATTCTGTGTTGGTCAGATCCCACCATTATGATGGTCCTCACACTGTCCTGGAGGCAGAAACCGATCTGAGTATTTCCTTCCTGTGACCTTTCCCATCAGCTCTCAGGCAAGGGGCTATTTGATTTGGCTGATATGGTTTTCTCATTTTACTTGTGAATTTTGAAAAAAGTGTAAACAAATCTGTTCTGCTCATTGTGCTGCTCTGAGAAGTTAATAAAGGGAGACACAAAACTAAATTCTTTTTCTTTTCTTTTTCTTCTTCTTCTTCCAGAAACCATGTAACAGCAGTGATAAAAGAATGCTGTGGAGTGAATAACAGCATTGGGATAGTAATTTAAAATGTAGTGCAGTCCACAGTTTGCTTCCCAATTTCAAGGGAGTGTAAATTAGACATTAGAGACACAAGTTATTAACACCAACTCCCTTTGATCACCCAGGGTGTCACTCAAGCAGCCAAGGAGGGAACACTGTCCAAAGCTAGACAGCGGTGAAGCCTGGCCATATTAAACCATAGTTTACCCTTTTTTTTTTTCCAGAGCTGAGGACCGAACCCAGGGCCTTGCACTTGCTAGGCAAGCGCTCTATCACTGATCCCCAACCCCACTGTTTATTCTTAGTCGGGTATGCCTTGTACTGGATAGGTCTGACTCAGGCTGCCATCCCCTCCCCACAAGCCCGTGATTGGGATTCACCACGCTACCTGATCCAGACAGCTGCTGCGTAGATACCTCAGTGCTTGCTGAATGCTCTGAGGCAGAGGCTGTCCTGTTCTCTGGACATGGACTATGAGAGGGACGCCGAAGACAGCCTTGTCCTTGTAGTCAGGAACCTTTGTCCTCTTCATGAACTTTGGAACGGACCTGGAATTCACAGAAACCAGGTCATGCAAGGCCCCTGGGGCGCACCGTGCAGAGAGGCTGTGGAAGCAAGCGAGAGGGAGGCCAGGCTCCGGTTGGAATACCTCAGAGGCAAAGGCAGAATTCAACTTTCTCTACATCAATCACAGCCTACGATGCTCTCTGTGCGGCCCTTGCCTGCGTGTCATTTCTGTTTCACAGCGTGATTCACATTAGCAAACTGTCTCTGTAGCTGTCTCTGGTCGGGAGTGGTGGGCAGTGTTCCAATTTGATTACGACCGAAAGAGTTCCCATGTGGCAAACACTTAAAACTCCCCAGCGGAACAAAACCGAATGTATGTAAAGCTTACAAGAGGAAGAAGAAATCCGGTTGGGGTTGAAGAAACTGAAGAGGGAAAAAGATGACCCATAGTTTCTTGGCTATGCTTTTAGCTTTCTACAGCCAGCTCTACATTTGAAAGGGAATTTTAACACACATGCATATATTGATTTGGTCACACAATTTACAAGCTTTGAAAACATCTTTATAAATACAACACTGATTCTTTTATACATACTTTATGACAATGCTTTCTGTTTTTCGCATTCGCTCTCCATTCATCCACAGTAAGTCTGCATACACTATTGATTTTATCAGCTCCTTAATTCCAAAGGTATCCCGCAAAAATCTCGTTTTTACTTGCCAATGAAAGCAGAAATGTACTTGAAGAATGAGTGAACCAATGCTGTCAGAGGTGGGTTCTGCCACAAGGTACCAATGACAGATGTTTCTCCACAAACTGCCAGCAATATTTTGTGGCAGGTTTATTTTTGATTTCTCTGCTCACAATTTATCCCTCTTTGCTGGCCTTGTGTCTTTCTCAGAACCTGACTGCCTTCCCTGGAAACAGATGGAGATCTACAAATAAAGCAATGTCTCGTGTGCTTCATCGGGGCCTTGCCTGGCTGCCCAGAGGGCAGGAGACAAGCAAAATGCTCTGTGGTTTCCAGGAGAGGGAAATGTAGACAGTGCTAGGTTCTCCAGACACCAGTACGTAAACACTGGAGGTTTTTCTGTAACTGCACATTTAGCTCTGAATGTGTGATGCCCTGTGAACGTGCTACATACCAAGTCCAGCCGTGCTTGCTGGACATGGAGTACTTCTCCATGATGGCTGTGAGGCGAAGCAGTGAGAAGCGCTGGAGCAGGTTCAGCTGGGCCGCTGTCTGGCTGCTGATATGCAGGGTGGCTGGAGATGGCTGAGGCTGGTGTGAGAGCTGGAAGCTGCTCCATCGTAGTCGCCTGGAACAGAGATGATCGCAGCTGCCGGTCACCCAGTGGTAACTGGGAAGCTCAAGCTAGCTAGCCCTTCGGAGTTTCTGAGCCAAGAACATTACAGAGCAAAAGGACAAAGACAGAGCTGTGGATTTGACAAGTTGTATAAACCCAGAATAGGGCATATTGATTATTTCATGGTGGGATTTAAGTAAGTGATATCATCCTTTAAAAACAAAACAAAACTTTGTTTGCTTATTCTCAAATCCACTTCCAAAGTTCAGGCTAGCAAAGTCAGGTGCACATCTGTGTGCAGTTGTATGTATGAGACAGACAGAGACGGAAAAGTAAAGATGAAAGAGAGACAGAAAGAGAATGACAGACAGATAGAAGAGAGCCATAAAACAGAGGGCATGGGGCATAGAGAAGGAGAGAGGGAGAGAGAGAGAGAGAGAGAGAGAGAGAGAGAGAGAGAGAGAGAACGAGAACATGATGCTAGGTTGATTCTCAAACCCTGAGGTTGTACAGCATTTCCTACTTTTATGCCTTTTATGCCTGCCTCCTCATTGTCCTTTGTGGCTGAGATGGCGTCTGCAGGTGACAGGCCCAGATGACATACCGCTGAGTCCTACAATATGTCACTGCTTCATCAGGAAGCCTGGGGGCACACACAGTGCTACTGGGGACAGGAGCTGGATGCCCTCAGTTCATTTCTTAGGGTGCTTCTGCACATCAGCTTTGTGTGCTGTGTGTTCAGGCACTTGAGCAGCGAAGATCAGGTACAAAGCATAAACATGCTTTAGATCTCAGAGAATTAAAAATAAAACTTGTGCGAGGGGGTGGGTGGGGGTGGAGGGCTGGGACACAGTTATCTGTGAATCTGTGATTCCCCACCTACAGTGCTTGTTTAGATTTTTCTGTAGCAAAATTAAGTTTGAAACAAAGGATAAACAAAGAAATGAATGTGTACTGACATGGATTCAGTCTCTCTGTCTGTAGAAACAACAACTCGGTTGAAATAATTCCTAACCCTGTGTGTATTTAGAACAACCCCAGGTGATTGCACAGTCTATCCATCTGCATTAAAGGAATAACCAAAGAGGGGCTAGGGAGACGGCTCAGAAGCTAAAACCACTCACTGCTCTCACAGAGGACCTGGCTTCGGTTCCTAGCACCCACACGGCAGCTCACAACCATCTGCCACTCTAGTTGCAGGGGATCTGACGCCCTCTTCTGATCCCCCATACAGCACGCACAGGCGTACATGCAGGTAAACACTCACACACACACAAAGTAATAAAAACAAGAAAAACCAAACCAAACCCACAGCCACCACAAAACAGAAGAACCCTAACTTCATAACAGCATGTGACCCACCTGTCCGGCCTTGTCAGAGAGGCCCCCACACCAGAATCCCGTCTTTCTTTGACCCCAGTGGCCTCCGATTCATTCAGAGAAGTCCCGTCCCTTTCCACATCACTGGGTGTTGTCCGGCCTTCTGAGACCGAGTTGCCTTCAAAATCTAAAGTGATCTGATTGGGAGATGGAAACGGGGAGAGACCAGGCTCCCCTGCCAACACACCGTGACTTTGCAGTTCAGGTAAGACAGTCTTTGACCAGTCATCTACCACCTCTTGGATGCCACTGACATGCTGCAAAATGTCATCCAGCTGTGGGAGGAGGCCATCCTTCTCCAAGTCCAACAGATCTCCTGTGCTGGCATACAGATGCGAGCCGGGGACGTTGTCGTAGATACTGACTCGGCTGGCTCTGTGGCACGATGCCATGAGCCTGGGTTCCCTCATGCCCGGGCCCTGTTGTCTGCCCAGGGAGATGCCCCCAGCCCTCCAGTTAACCCCATTGCTGTTGTCTGTGGGTGAGAGGCTTTCTATAGAAAGAGCCTTGGGGAACGTTCCTGGTTTGTGATCTTTGGGAATAATCACCACCAAGTTCTCTTGGGAATGAAACCCATGCGTGTGGTTTTGGTCCCCTGTATCTGTTAGTGCTGTCCCTGCCAACACGTCCAGGTCCTCCAGGTACATGCCCCCACGCTTGTTGGCCTCATGGTGGCACTTACGCTCCTTCATACATGGAGTGCTCACGCGGCTGCTGTTCTCCAAGGGGCTGCTCTCCCCACTTGACTTACTGGCGCATGGATGTCCTTTCCGGCAGGCAGCTGGAGGCGAGGTTTGCACGTCTCCATTGGGTATCTGGATGTACTGCATGGCCTTGAAGGCCTCTGGCTCCTGCTGCAGCACAGGCCCACTGATGACCAGGCCACCTGTCCGCCCTGGCCCCTTATGCCTCCCGTGGGCTCCCTTAGCTCGTAGGGTATCCATGCGTTTCAAAAACGACTTGGCCCTGGTTCTGGCGGGTTTCTCATTTTTGGGATGAAAAGGGTAGCTGAGACCGTCTCGAGGAGACTGTGGGAGGCCACCGCTAACCGGGGTACCCTCCAGCACCAGCGTGCTGTCGGCACAGTGATGCCCCGACTGGCTGCGGCTGTCGCTGCCCCCGCTGCTTTCACTGTGAATGGAGCAGACCTCTGGCTCACTCAGATCCGTGAGCACACTCTCGCTGCTGGTGGTGTTTCTCATCCTAGGGCCTCCTGGGGACCCGTTTCTTTCTGCCCCGGGGAACAGGGTGTGCAGGTCATCCACACGGGACCACCTGCGGCTGGTTCTCTGGAAAGTCCATTTGTTACTGATGCACAAATCTTCCTCATCTGAGTCGTCACCCTGTAAAACACAGGGAAAATGCTCATGTCCATAGATCCTGGCTGCATGGTGCTCCCATCTTGCTCCCTCTGTCTTCCCATATTTGTAGGTATATGAATTATATGCGTGAAATATGTGAAACTTTATATAAAGATATATAATTTTATTTTATTTTCCAATCCTTTCTTTGTTTCTAAGGAGTTTTTCCTTGCTGGTTACTGAGTACGCAGGCACCATCTGACTAGACAGTGGAGTGACCCCCAGTATCCTTTCCAAAGCAATTCGGTCCCACCAACACGGAGCACTTCTTTCCTCTCCACTGAGTTCAAGGACCACTATTTACAGCTCTCCTCCAAACCTCAGCCCCATTACTCCTCGAAGGTGACATTCCCCACCTTAGTCTCTAAAATCCTCGATTCTTGTCATAAGCATTCAGTGAAATCACAGGCTGAACTCTGAAAAGTAGTCAAGTCGGCACCAATCCTAAGCTTACCCTTGAAGAGAGTCCAACCCAGCCGCTCTGGCGACCAGGCTCCCAGTGTTTAATGAACTTGAATCACAGTGCCTTAGGCTGCACACACCTTCCCGTTGCTGTGGTTGCAAAGTTTTGCATTCTGCATGTCGTACACTAACCTATCTGTTCCTTGATGGAACTTGTAGCCTGTGACACACAGAAGTCTGCATTCCCTCAGGCTAACAGTGTCCCTGTTTGCTTTTGTGTATCCCTTGGGCCCAGAAATTCTTTACTTCCCCAAATGAAGGGAAACATTGGCTCCCACCCCCTCCTCACCATGGTCCTCACTAAGACCCAACTTGGAACTCTTTTTCAAATCAATTCCCAGGTTTGTGTCTTCGCTCTCATTTTCTTAGTCTGGGCCCTCAACATCTCCCTCTGGATGCATTACAGGAAAAAACTGGCTGGAATCCTGATCTCTAGAATGTTCCCCTCTCACCGGCTTCTCATAGTGTGATCCATTTCCTCAGCTTAGAAGCCTCCAGTCAGGCTGCGAGTCTGCACTCTCCACGGATAGGAGCAGGGTCTGAGTTCATCCATTTTGCTTGTACTTAGATCCTCCCCACCATCACACCCATAAGAGCCGTTTAATTCTTGTTGTTCGTTGAACTTATCTCTCTTCAGTATCTGGCTAAAAGCCCAGGCTCTGAGTGACAGAGGTACCACCAGCCCCTCACCTCCTCTGCAGTAACTTTCCATTACCCACAAAGCCAGGCTAAAAATAGCCCCGAGTCCTAGGTTTTCCTCAGGGAATTAAACAAGGCTGTGCAGTTAGCAGTGGAGTTTGTTCTTTTCACTGTCTGTCCCATTGTCTGTCTATCTTTCCACTCATCCAACACCCACCTTAGCTCCCCTAACCTCCCAACATATTGTTTTCAAGGCAAAACACAGGTTCACAGGCAATGATTCCTCTCACGGAAGGCTTACGCCATGTGAAGGCAGGCTCTGAATCGGACTCCATCGGCATACTCAAGCATGCTAAGGTGGAGGAAACTGCAAAGTCAAAGATGCCTCCAAGCATTGCATGGTGGTTCCACCACAGTGGGAAGATTTAGCTTTGATTTTTTTTTTTTTTTTAATAAATTTGTACAACATCTCGGTGAAATAAATTGAAAAATTAAAACTATGCACACGAAACTAGGATAATTCAAAATAGGCCTTCTGATGCTGTCTGGCTCTTCTCGTGCTGGCTATCATGAAAGATAACAAAAGAGCAACGAGCAGGCCTCAGAGCTGCTGGAGCGGAAGGCGCCATGAACTTACTGCGCTTCACACAAGCTTTGGGAGCTGGCGAGAAGGTGAGCCACTACCTTTAAAGAAAATACAGATATTAAAAATAGAAACCGAAATGTCTAATGTAGGTTCCTACTACTCTCTCTGCTCATTCCTAACACTAGAAAACCACATGCAAGCTGGATAAAGTCTCCTTTATTTAGGTTAAGAAAGGGTGCCAAGCCAGGCTCAGGACTGGAGCCAGAGAGCTGGTCCCTTCTGTGGGGCTCAAATTGCTTGCTACCCCAGCCTTAGCCCACAGGAAAATAGTCACGGCCCAACCAAGGCATCTGACAAAATGGCTGATTCCCTGAGAAAGAGGAACAGGAGAAGGATATTCTGTGGCAATTAAGTTCTTTGAACCAACACAAGCAAACGGAACCAAAGTGGGGGAAAGCGAAGCCAAGCGAAATGAAAACTACGTCCTTTACTCTTTAGCACCCAGGGCGGAAAGCAATCATGAGCAACCCCCCGCTGCACTTTTTAAACTGCTGATGGTGACTCGGAGTGAGGACAGAGAAGTCGCAACCACACTACACCAACACACAAAACATCACGCTGCACTAATACACAAAACATCACCCTGTAATAACATCCTCAACTGCTCCTGTTTGACTAGATCGGGCACCCCCAATCCAAATAATTCAATTCTAACATGTCCCCAAATCCAAACATTTTCAAGTACCAGCATGATGCTTGTGTTGTAGTTAAAAAAATGCAAACACACTAAAACTGTACATAATTATCTTAAGGTCATATGCAGAAGATGTTCATAAAACAGCAATTAACTTCATGCTTAGAATTGTTCTCATCCCATATAATATAGATATTACATATATTATATAACATACATATTAAACACATAATAAAAGATATGCATTATTCATATGCAAATATCAAGGTTTCAGAAATATCTAAATATGAATCACTGCCAGTCCAATCATTTTGGATAAAGAATATTCAACCTGTAGTCTGGTTTAGTCTGTTCATTTCTAAACAATGTTGCACTTGAATTCACAAAATTTTTTAACAGTGTGCCACATAGCCTGACCTACAATGTGTAAAACAAACAAACAAACAAACAAACAAACAAAACCCCATTGTTCCAAAGTTTAAGTTTCCTTCAAAAGCTTGGGATGAAATAAAGTATCAGGTACAGGGCAGACTTCTTAGTATTGACTCCTGGTATACTGATTGTTTAAGAGATGATCAGATTTCATTGGTTGGTCCTTTCTTTTTGGACTAGAAACAAATAGTCTGAACATGTTTATAGAGAAAAAGACACCTCAAATTGACTCTCTTTCTCCAGTCACAATGGTTTAGCATGCTACACAAACACTACAGACACACCACATCAGAAATTCAGCAATTCTGTTAGGATGCCTTTGGGAAGGAGGTGGCTAACAGCTGGATGCTGAGAGGGTTTTGTTACCAAGGAAGCAGCTGAGCGAGGGATCTCTGGAGGCATGCCCCAAGGTCACACCTGCTTTATGCATAGTGTTAAAAACAGGGAGAATTCATGCTTTTAAAACACAAAGATGGCATAAGGTCCTGCCTGAAGGACCTTAAGCTGGGTACCCTTTTTAGGAATGGGTTTTCTCCATCACAATATGTGTGTGTGTGTGTGTGTGTGTGTGTGTGTGTGTGTGTGTGTGTGTGACATCAAGAAGAAGAAAAGTTTAAAATTAATAAAATAAACATTTAACAAAAAGAAAACTTTGTTTTATGCACAAAATTACTGAATATATTGCAAAAAATCAGTTGTAAATTCTGAATAACAGTATATGTGAAAACAAATGAATTTCATGTAAGACTTGGGCCTATCTCCAATATACCTTTTTATACGCATAAATATCCAAAAATCTGAAAGGAAATCAAATCTAAACAACTTTCTTCTGTAGCACTTTGGGTAAGGAGTAAGGAGCATGTTCTGAGATGAAGCTGAAACTGCATGATATAAAATGTAGTTACTGTATCCTTTTAAAAATGTTTTATTTATTTTTACTTTTTGTGTATAAGTGTTTTGTCCGCACATATGTATGTGCACTGCATATATGTCTGGTGCCAGTGGAGGCCAGAAGAGGACCTCAGGTCCTGAGTGCACCTGCTATAACCTACAGAGTATCATAGGGGACCCACTGTTTCACACAGAGATGGCTTGAATCTGTAGCCTTCTAACTGTAGGATGTACCTAATGGTGAAAGATAAACTTTGAAAATACAGTACTACTTAACTTCATTTGGAATGGTAACTATTTGAAGGGATAGCTCAAGCTTTGAAATGATGCTCAAACCTCATTCTGCTGTTCAGCATAGGATCAGTTTCTTTAGGATGGCTGGTATTAGAACAACCCAAGAAAGATTTTAGATGTTTGTGTTCCTTTTGAGTACCGTGTCCAATTAGCTTAATTAGATTGTAAACACAGAGCTTAGATATATTAAACACCTTCTATATCAGCTTTGCTCACAATGTAGACAAATCATTTAACATGGGGAGCTAGAGTCCTGCTGTTAATACAGATGGAGAACAAGAAGTTACCTGTATAATAATACATATTTGTCAGGCACACTTTCAGTAAAATATGTACAGTTTTCTTGCTTTCTCCTATTTTCTATTCTATATTTTCCAATACCCATTCTACATTTTTTTTTAAACTAGAAGGCAATTTTGTGCTGGTCCTATCTAATGTTAAAAACATTTATTCTCACACTTTCTATTTCTTTCATTCTATTTCTATTCATATGTCTGACAATTGGTTTGTATTAAAATGTACCAAAGCGTCAGTGTTGACTGGCAGAGAAAATAAAACACACAGGCAATTCACCATAGGCATGTGAGGAAAATTTTGTTCTGGATCCAGTATCTATGAAAGATCAGCTATAAGTAGTTTAGGCTCACAGGCCATATGGTCTCTGTTGGAGAATCTAGAATCCATTCCTCTTCGATGGGTGTGACTGTGTTTTAATAAAACTTTATTTATAAAAACAGGAGCAGTAGCTTGCCAGCCTGTGCCCTAGGAAGCAGAAAAAAAGCCTTTTTCTGTGCCTCTCCAGAGAAAGGCAGTACCTTTAGGTTTACCAGCCATGTTTCTACAAGAAGACCTTTTGATTTAAAGAGTTCACTCTGCCAAGGGAATTGTGGGGCATGCTCTCAGAGAGAAAGCCTGTGGTGACTGGGTGGGAAACATGACAGAAGACCCCTCTCAACTCAGACTCTTCTAAGACAACCATACATTATCTGCAAGTCACGTTTGTTAATATTCCCCAGCCACTTGGATGGTGGCTACAGTGGTCACGTCCTCCTCCTTGCCTCTGCCACTGCAGGCTGCCAGGAAGGGATGTGTTTGGTCGGAGATGCAGGATGTGGAAGTCAGTGTCCGGGGTGAGGGTGGAAACTGGGTCCCTTGTGGAAGTGGCAGGAATTAGTCATGCCCTTGGCATCCAGGTGGGGAGGTTCTGGCCCAAGGCTTTACTCATGGTTTCTGTGTGGCATCTCACCTTTGGCCATGGCTCGGAGTCTTATCAAAATGCTAACTTTAATGGGAACCTTCTTCTGGAGAGCTCTTTTCTCTCTCGGGAAGTCTTTCTAAACACCAGCCACTCAGGGCCATTCGGTATCGTTATGACACTAGTGTGGATTGCTTGGTAGTAACATTTGTCCATGACCAAGGAGCTTGGCTTTGCCTTGTTTTTAGTTTGGACAAGCCTCCTGTGTTTGCTTTTTTTTTCCTAAATGAGAACACTCTTTACTAAAATTACATTTTCCTTAGAGACGGATGCCCCTGGAAACTGAGAAATGAGTTTTTGATAAAAACAAAACAAAACAGGTCAGGAGAGCCACACAAATCTGCAGCTGGGACCGGAGGCCAATCTACAGCTACACAGACATTGAGAAGCTGAAGGTGCAGCTTCCATTAATGTGGGACATGGGCAGGCCGAGGAGTCAGTCCCACTGCTGGTGAGTGCCCACTTTAGAAATGCTTCTCGTTAGGGCTTTGGTGAGTCCGCAGCTAAGGTACTTAGTGGGGATCAAGAGCCATCCACCTGAGGGCAGGTGCCATGTGCCATGTATGTAAGCAGAGCAGGTAGGAATCCATCTTCAATACTTTTGTTTATTTGTGCACTTCCATTTTTTTGTCCCTTGGCTCAGCTCATCTTCAAAATTAATTTCCTCAGACAGGTAAAATAAACTGTGGGCCTTAGTACTGATGGCAAGGCACACCTCTGTGGTAAAAACAGTGCGCTGCCTGTATGGCTTAGGCCGAGGGACCAACATGCATTTAGGGTCCAGAATAATTCCAACAATTTTCAAAAGGTGAGGAGGTGGTTGGGTTCAAATCTCCTCCCTGCTTTTTGTGTGTGTGGTTTTGGGGCAACTGATTGAACTGTTGAGTTTCTTCATCTATTTCTTTTTTTTTTTTTTAAGACAGTGTTTCTCTGTGTAGCTTTGCGCCTGTCCTGGAACTCTAGACCAGGCTGGCCTTGAACTCACAGAGATCCGCCTGCCTCTGCCTCCCAAGTGCTGGGATTAAAGGCATGTGCCACCACCGCCCAGAAAGTTTCTTCATCTTTAACATGGAGCAAAGGGCCTCCCAGAGAGGTCTCAGGTCAGGACTTGCTAGCCACCCTGGCTGCCAAGCAAGCCCACGGAGCCTTTCCACAGGTCTAACTGCCTCTAATGGAGTACTGTGGCCTTGGGTGGTGAAGGCATATCCGGATCATACAACTCAAGTCTTTGATTCTTACAGATCAAGATTCTGTTTTGTAGCTTGCTTAAAAAGAGGACAGCCACAATCACTTTCTATTTGTGTCCAAAACTGGCTGTAGCTTCACAGGGCATGGGGCACTTGATTTCTCAACTAACCAACCCCTTCTCTCTTATATAATTTGGCCTAGTCCTGGTCCCTAGTCAAGGACGTGTTTTTGGTAATAGAAGAAAGGACCCGGCTACAGGTCTGTCAGGGCTGGATCTCAGAACTGAGCGCTGCTACACGGCACACTCCTGTGTGGTTGCTTGAAGCCAGCCACACATCACAGATGCTAGTCAACAGGTGAGGTGAGACCTCATGTTGGAATGCTTTTATTTGAAAACTCAGTCTATAAGCCTTCAGTTTACAACGTGAAAAGCAGTATTTTACTCACATGCACGTATGTGTGAGGCCTCCGTAACGAAGCAGGAAACTAAAGTGTGTGCATAACTGTAACTAACACAAGAAATATCCCGAGCGTGACAGAATACCGAGGTGAGGAGTTTACAGAGCGGCTTCTGGGCAGGCTACCCAGAGAGCCTTGTTCACGGATCTCTTGCCTGAGAGTTTTGAAAGCAGGTGACGGTAAAATCCCACTACTTCCCACTGTGGTAAGTTTTTGACATTCTCTTTTGTGAGGTACCCACGCAGACCAGACACCTAAGGACCCTCGTTTTACACTCAAAGAATGGTTGTATTTGGTTTAATAAGAACCATGTGTTATAATCAAAACAACATCTGACCCGCATGCCTCAAATAGTAAGTGAATACTTCTCAAGGGGTCTACTTACACAGACAGCTGTTGGGAGGTCTGTTCCCACATTTTAAACTTGTCTGGGGCCTGGATAATTCACATATGTTTGAAAATCTCTCTGGATACTGTTTTTTGCTCTTCTACTTCCTTAGCAGAAATTCTTGGTTCCCAGCTCCAACCCCAAACTGCTTTTAAGGTGAAGTCAAGCCAAACTGATTGAGTCTTCCAGGGGTGTTGCTTTGGAGTGGAAACTTGGGGGGGGGGGTTGGTTTTGAAGGGTTAGGGTACTCCAGGCTGAGTTAAAATGTGTTAGGTGTAATTATTGCTCTGTGCAAACCAGAATAAAGGGTATTATTATTCTCTTTGCTTCAAAAGAAGCCCAGATTTGACTGACTACACATGGAGATGCTGCATGAAAAAAGTCCTCAGTGATTTAATCCTGAATTTCCAGGAAAGAACGGATTCAATGAGATTGAGCACAGAGCAGCACAGAGAGGTGGAGGCCTGGTTTTGATGTCAGCTGCTCCTAAGGACATTCCTGTGGTCAAAAGGCATCTGTGCTTCTCACCCTGGCGCTATGAGCACATGGCAGGCTTAACTTCCTTACACAGGACCCAGATAAGCTCTACATGAATGAGATAAAGCAATGTGCAGAGTTCCTACCTGATAGTCATCAATGGGGAACAAATTGGGTTTTCCTTATCCACAATGCTCAGGACCAGGAGTGTTTGCCATGGTGGAGCTGGGTTGTGTTTGATTTTGGAATGCCCTCATAGGCTTTATTGCTGAACAGAAACTATGAAATACATACGTATCTGAAATCCAAATCTTCTGACCATCATAAACACATTCAAACAATTTAGATTGTGTAAGTATTGGTTCACATCTGTCAACGCTTGGGAAAGAGAGGCAGGAGGATCAGGAGTTCAAGGCCAGCCTTGACTACACAGGAAGTTCAAGGCCAGTTGCATGAACCTCTAAAATCTTAAAACAAACAAACAAACCCAAAAACCAAAACCAAAAAACAAACAAACAAACAAAGGACTTTGGACTATCATTGATTTCAGACACACTATGGATGCTAAATCTTTCATTCCTGCCTCCATCTCCTTCTCCTTCATCTTCCTCTCTCCCCTCCCTGTCCCCGTCTTCCCCTTCTGTCCTTTCTGTATTGCATCCAGCCAAATCCCGGGCACAGAATACTAAGTGCTAAGCCCCAGGTCCACTCCAGCTTCACCACTTCATTTCAAACTGCAACCTCCACTCCTGTGCAAACACAGAGAACAGTTTGCCGGATGTCCGCTGAGAAGCAGGGATCGGAGCACCGGTTAAAGTGGAGACAAATTCTTGTGACTGGGGCATGCCTGGGGGAGAGCGGTGAAGGACGTGAAGGACAAGCCAGGTGCCCTGGCCTGGAGTTGCACTGTCTCCCAAATCCTGCACTCCCCCCACCAAACGAATCTGCCCTAAAACGGAGGCTTCTCTGACACGTACTTGAAAGGAAACGTGACTAGAGCCAACTAGAAGCTGCTTGGCGTGCGCCCATCAGTCCTGCCCTGAATCTCTTAATCCACTCATCACTGGGGAGTGCCTGGGATCACATGTGGGTTGACAATTACAGCCGGCAACCTTCTGAAAGGGGATTGCCAAAGAACTGACATATTTATTTCTTTATCCCAACCTTTTGATCGAAAACAAAACAAATAAAAAACAACTAAAACAAGCCAAAACAATGGAATTGCCAAATCCACTTTTCAGTATGGTCTTATAACAGATAGGTAGTGAGAATAAGATGTGATATTTGGAAAGGAAACAGATGGTAGCATGGGCATGTGAGAATTTTGCCTTGGTTTGATATATATATATTTTACAGGTGTGTGTGTGTGTGTGTGTGTGTGTGTGTGTGTGTCTCCATGGAGGCCAGAAGACAGCATGAGATCCCCTGGACCTGGAGTTGTTCACAGTCACATGGGTGCTGAGAACCAAACTCCCATATTCTGGAAGAGCAGCAAGTGCTCTTAACCACTGAACCGGCTCTCCAGCCACAGGCTCCTCCAGCCTGTGCGTACAGACTGCTCTGCTGCGGCAGTGATGGACTCCCGGAGGGGCACCCACCTTCTTCCTTTGGAGGTTCACATCAAGTCTCATCGAGGCGCACTTGTTCAACGCATTAAGTCGTCTGAAAAAAAGGGAAATTGGATGATTTACTAACGGGTGAACACTTCCTCGCCCTGGACTTCTAACCTTCCTCTGCTTTTGGTCAACCTGAAAGTGTAGAATCAACCAGGTACGTGGCGAGGCATGGCAGCATCTCCAGAAAGTGAGCTACAAAATGATTTAAGATAGTTTTGATGTGTTCTAGCTTCCTGATCAGAAAGCCCTCCACTCCCCAACCCTTTCTTGGTCTAAACCCAGGCCCTTCTGGCGTCTCCTCCTTTTCTTAGAAACCACTGAGACCGCATTAACTATACTTCCAGCAGACCCATCCTCATTGGCCACTGTCCACTTCGGTCAAGCCCGTCCTGGTATAGACCCCCTCAGGCACGTTTTTATTCTTGTTTTCCTCTCTGCTCCGAAGCAGTGAGTAGACACGGGGAAAACACCTCACACCAGTGATGAGTTATTCCTGCTGTGTCCTCCCACAACCTTGTATGTTGAAGCCCTGGTACAACTGAATGTGGGGTAAGGATAACTGAGGCCATGAAGGACAAACCCCTGATCCCCTGGGATTAGTGTCCATGTAAGAAACAACACCAGTGTATACAGGCTTGTTCTCTCCTACTTCAGCACATGGAGAGACAGAGGCGGAGGCTTTCTCCAGGAGGGAGGTCCCCAACAACCAAGTTCTTGACCTTGAAGTTTCCAGCCTCTTGAATTGTGAAAAGTTAGTACCCACTGTTAAGCTGCCCGGTCTCTGGCATTCTGCAGTGTCAGTGCATGCCAACTAATAAATACATTTGGTTTTCACCCTCAGCTGGACTCTCAAAATTGCTACCCAGCAGAATTCCTTCTAAATCCCCGCCTGCCCCCCCCCTCCCCCCCCCCCCCCCCGCCCCCGCCACCCTGTGGCTCTCCAACCCAGACCACCAAAGATTCAGTTCTCCATCTGACGATTTCGCCACCGCTGCCAACAGAGAGGGAAAAACAAAACAGCCAGCAGCCATGCCTTCCTGTAATATCCCTTTCCTTTGAGGTAAACAGCATCCCTGCCCTCGTTTGTTTACCTTGCTGCCTGGCTGGGTCCTTTTGTTTTGCAAAGCTAACTCTTCAGTCTCCTTTTCCTCTAGTGCCCAATCTTATTCTAATTAACCAAGGCAGCTACCGTCCTCCTCCAAGCCTGCTTCTCACCATTGCTTACAGCGTCCCGGCGTTTACTTCCTAACTGCAGAGAACATTCATTCTTTTTTTTTTTTTTTTTTTTTTTTGAGCTGGGGATCGAACCCAGGGCCTTGCGCTTGCTAGGCAAGCGCTCTACCACTGAGCTAAATCCCCATCATTCATTCTTAAGTCTTACTTTGGTGAAGTCTCTTGGCCAACACCTTCATTATTTTGTGTTGGTTTTTTTTAAACGTTCGCATGTGGCTCAGGAGTCACTCGACTCTCCTTGAATGTGTACCGCTCTTTCGACAGGTCTTGCAAAGCTTCCATTTATCTCCAAAACCATTTTTACACCGTTACTTCATGACGGTTTGGTTAATTCTGTATTGAATTTGTTCTTTAGAAGCAGAAGATTCATTTTCTGTCAGTCTCTATCCCCATCCCCCATCCATTGCCTGATCCGCCCAGAGATGTGTTATGGTATCACACATATTGGATAAATCCATACTTGATATTTATTACAACCATAAACTTCTATCCCCATAGGAATCATAATTGAATAATTTTCCCTTCATTTTCAACTTTTCAGTGTCCCTAGAGTTAATGTGCATAGAGTTTGTTTACTTAATATTCTTGTATTTATTCCAAATATCTCCAATTATCTAAACCCTGTCAGACGGTCTATGAACTTAATTCCCTTGGACAGATGTCTCTCAGTTCCTGTTATTTCTTACAGTCAAGACCCCTCTGAAGTACGTTGTCTTCTGTGCTGGAGCCCAGCAGTACAAAAGGCCTGGGGACGCTGATATTCAGAATGTGGGCAGACTGTCATGTGGGCCCTGTTTCCAACAGAGAACCCACTTTAGCTGTGCCTGGTATCTTGTCTTCTCTGGGGATCAACTCGTATATTGCTGATGGGAGGGAGATAAATTCCCCAGGAATAGACCCAGGGGTACAGGTCAAACTTCCCCCACTTTTCCATCTAGTTTCAAGCAACTTGCCTCCTTTTAGGCTTCCCACACCCTTGTTGCCAATGCTTGAATATCACAGAGTCTGCAGTGAAGATGGAGTTCCATTAGGAATTTCTCCACTTATCAGTCTGATTTGCTTTCCTGAGCACACTGAATCTTCTATGTAGATGTAGTCTCCTGCTTTGGAAATAAATGTTCTAGGTCTCTGGGTGGACATATGATGTTGTGAAGGACAATATGACTCTGAAAGTTGGTGGGATGTTTTCGAAGCAAGTAAATTCAGTGTTTAGCTGTTCTGTTGTTGTTTGTTGTGGTTGTTGTTTTTTCGAAAGACAGGGTTTCTCTGTGTTGCCCTGGCCATCCTAGAACTCACTTTGTAGACCAGGCTGGTCTCAGACTCAGAGATCTACCTGCCTCTGCCTCCCAAGTGCTGGGACTAAAGGCGTACGCCACCATCACCTGACAGTAATCTCATTTTTGATCAATAACATTTTCTCTGGCTGCTATAAGCAGCCAAGAGAGGTAAAGAATATTTCTTCACGCTGGAAGTGTCTCCTCTGCTCCTTATTGCTGAACCTACCAATCACAGCATCAACTCCCAGAGGCATTTGCCTTGACTTTCATCATCCAGATGTTAGTTTTGCTTATCTTTTGCCATCATAGTAATGGAATTATATAGTATGCATTTAAAAATATTTTATATATATGAGTGTCTACATGTGTATATGTGTACCACATTCATGCAGTACCTACAGAGGCCTGAAGAGGGCATTGTATTACCTAGAACTGGAGTCACTACAGTTGTGAACCACCACAAGGGTGCTAGAAACCAAACATGGGTCCTCTGGAGAGCAACAGGTGCAATTAACTTCTGAGCCATCTCTCCTGCCCCTAGGCATGCATTTTTTAGTGCCTGACTTTTTGTTGTTGCTGTTCAGTATGACGTTTTTAGGACTGATATGTTGGTAAGTACAGCACTAATAATCATACTTACTTGCTAAGTATTTTTCATATCATGATATATAACTGGTTTATCCATTCTCTTGCTGGTAGACATTCAGTTTGTGTCTTAGTTAGGCTTTTTCTATTGCTGTAAAGAGACACCATGACCACAGCAACTCTTATAAAGGACAACATTTAATTGGGTGGCTTATAGGATTAGTCCATTGTCATTACAGTGGGACATGGGGACATGAAGGCAGACATGGTGTTGGAAAAGGAGGCACATCTTGATCGCACAGGCAACAGGAAGTGGTCTGAGTGTCATACCAAGTGAAGCTAGAGCATACGAGACATCAAAACCCACCCCACAGTGACACACTTTCTCTAACAAGGCCACACCTACTCCAGCAAAGCCACACCTCCTAATAGTGCCACTCCCTATGAGCTTATTGGGGCCAGTTACTTTCAAACCACCACAGGTTGTTTCTAGGTATTTTATTTTTTGACTTTTACTAATGCCTTCCTAATTACCAAGTTATATAGTTTCTTTTAAGTGAAGCCCTATTTCTAGCAATGGACAACAATTACAGCTCAACATTATCTTTGGCATTTAAGACTATGAATCCTCTTATCACTTCCCATCACCACAGCACAGACCCCTGGCGTATTAACGCATGTAAATACAGTCTCTACAGAGCATATATCACAACGCGTCTTTAGGATTCAAACCAAAGGAATCTTGTTTTGCTGTGCCTGAGCATACAGAAGCACCTCCTATCATCTCAGAGTATACCAGACTTTGATGACATGCGATCTCCTTTCCATCCCCTCTCCCCAGCACCAGAGCTACATTTCAAACCACCCACTGTTCTTGTCAGTTTGTGGGGTCCTTCAGGCTTTTCAGTCTCAGAGGCTAAAACTGAACTCCATGCACGGTTTCCAAAACCCATCTCTCCCACTGACTGTCTCGTCTTGACTGAGCCCCAACAGGCATCCATGCCAGAGAAGTGTCAGCCTGAGACTAACCCTCAGGCTCGGTAGGTGTTGCACACTGAATCTGGTCAAGTAAGTGCTCCTGTGCTGTTCCTAAGTCTTACCTCTCCTCTGGTGCTAATTCGATCTCTTCTTGTCCCACATTGAGTCAGGCAATACCTGCCTTTACTCCAGTGCCCTGCACTGGAACTTCTTCCAATCTCAGTGTATCCCACCACGCGTTCAGTTACACACGGAAAACGATTCTCTTCATTTCAGTCACTGACAGTTTACCCACTGACTGCATTCACGAGGGTGTTAAACAAAACAAACGTTGGTTCCGGATCGGGATGTCCACAGCAACGACGCTGCTGTCTTGGATTTGCGGCTACAACTGGCAGATTGTCTTCCTGGCCAGTTCCACCTCAGAAGGCATCCCCGTCGTCCTTTGGCAACTCTTCCATGGGTTTGTTTAGGGAAGGACTGCACGCTGTTTATACAATATACTTATCTAGTATACTTGTTCCTCCCTTGTGGCTGGAGGCTTTGTGAAAAATATTTTGATTTACTACAGGCACAGAAACATCAAAGGTCTAGTCCTTCTTATACCACATGTTCAAAAATACTTTATATTCATGGTATATGGAGATATTTTGTTACTTGTGAAAGCTGGAAGCTAGATTTGTCTTCATAGACTTGGTCTTTTAGACACATCTAAACTAAAAAATATATCTTCACTTAAAATTACTTCTCTGTTTGAAGAAAATATTCAGGAAACACTATATAATACTACATATAATATCTGCTTCAGCACTCTATCAATACACAAATAACTCTTAAATTCAGTAAGTCAAACAACTTTATTTTTTTCCATGGTCTAACTTTGTGAAGGGATACTTCTAAAAGACACTATAAAAATGGCTGATAAGCACGCAAAAAGATGTTCAACATTTGTTTGTCATGGGAGAAATACAATACAAACTAAAATCAGGAAATACTATTTCATGTATGCCAGAAGGCTCAAATTAACAATACTGACAATAGGGGCTGGAGAGATTGCTCAGTGGTTAGAGCACTGGCTGCTCTTGCAGAGGACCTGGGTTTGATTCCCAGCTCCCACAGGGCAGCTCACAACCATCTGTAACTCCAGTTCTTGGGGAGCCCATACCTTTTTCTGAACTTTAGAGGCACCAAGCATACACATGGTGCATGGCCAAGCATGCTGGCAAAACACCCAGACACAGAAAATAAAATAAATAAATCTTAAAATAGCTGTAAGGAGGGACCAAAGACACAGGACTGCCACACACTGCTGGCAGCGAAGAGTGAAGTGGAGGACTGCCCCCCCCCCCCCCCCCCCCCCCCGCCAGCTCAAGCTTTCCAGTGAAGAACAGCAGTGAAGCTGGGGGAGCGCTGGGGAAAGTAGACCAGCAGCTAGACCAACGCGACAGGATGCTCGGTGGCAACTGGGCCCCAGAAATACAGTCACCCGGCCTTTACACAGGAGCAGAGGCCAGGGAGGAGGTAAAGAGACTCCTTTAACAAATGGTCTTGAAACAGCTAGGCAATCCCATGAAAAGAAGCGACTCTGGACAGACTTTACACTCCTAACACAGACGGACTCAGAATGGAACACAGTCCTAAACGGAAACATACAACTGCAGAATAAAAAGACGAAAATAGGAGACAATTTAGATGGCCTTGAGAATATGGTGACCTTTTGGATTCAACATCAAAGGTGCAGGTGAGTGATCAGATGTTGACACTGCTGCTCATTCAGAGGATGAGATGATAAAGTAGACTGGAAGAAAATATTTATGAAAGATATCTGATGGAGTTTATAAAGTGTACAAAGAACTCTGAAATCTACGGTAAGAAAAGAAATGGCCCAGTTTAAAAATGGTTGAATTACCTTTAGCCGAAAAGAGAGACACAGCAGGAATATTAAATGTTCTCAGTATTGGGCTGGAGAGATGGGTGAGCAGCTAAGAGTCCCTGCTACTGTTCCTGGAGACCTGAGATTGATCAGTTCCCAGCACCCACACTGGGGAGTTCACAACCACCTGTACCTCCAGCTCCATAGGCTCTCACACCATCTTCTGGCCTACAGGTACTGTACTCATGGGCAGGGGCATACACGCATGCGCACACTCACACACAGATAAAAATGAAACAAAGCGCAATTTAAAGGGGTCAGTATCACAAGTTAATTGCAAATTGAAACTACCATGAGCTACCACTATATATTTAAACGATGTTGGTTAGAAAGAGAGTAACAGAAACTCTCAGTCATTGCTGGCGAGGATGGGAAATGGCTCAGGTACCTCCGAACACAGTTGAACGGTTTCTTCCTGCAAAACAACCTTTGGTCCAGCAACCACACTACTTGGTAGTTACCCAAATGGCTTTAAGATTTATTTCCATGTGTAAATTTGCACTTGGTGTTTACGGCCACTCTGGTCATCATTGGTGAGATTTGAAAACAATCAAGATGTCAGGAGAACGGGAAGATGAACTATGATACAACCAGACAGCGGAATGTTGATAATTAGAAATGAGTTATAAAGACACGGATAGCGTGGAGGAAACTTAAGTGGGTATTAAAGGCCAATATGAAAAGGCTGTAAATTGTGATTCTAATTATAAAGCATTGTGGAAGAGTTAAAATTATGGAGATAGCAAAA
Organism: Onychomys torridus; assembly: GCF_903995425.1. Taxonomy (NCBI): domain Eukaryota; kingdom Metazoa; phylum Chordata; class Mammalia; order Rodentia; family Cricetidae; genus Onychomys; species Onychomys torridus. Next base: position 463,412 of record NC_050464.1, on the reverse strand, counting down.
AGACCAGTGGTTGTCAGAGACTAGAGAGATGGAGGGATGCCTAGGTAGAACAGAGGATTTTTAGGGCAGTGAAGCAGTTGTGTATGCTACAGTGGTGGACGTGTGTCATTACACACCTGTCAAAACCACAGAATTAAGGTAGAGAGAGTGAACTGTAATGCACAATGTGTGCTTTGGAGTGGGACAGACAGCCCACCCTTTGGCAGATGTTGATAGTGGTAGAAATGCACGTCGGTGAGGGCAAGGGGCAAAAGGGGGCACTGGCTTTCTGCTAAAGTTTGTAACGAACCTTAAAGTGCTCTACAAACAGTCAACTGGAAAGGTGTAATTTTTATTATAATTATTAATTTTATTGGTTAGACTTTGAAATTATGAATATAAAGTGGTATGTATTTCTTTTTCAGAGTTTTTTTCTTTGCATGTGTATGTGTGTGCATGTGTATATATATGCTCTCCTGTGTGTGTGTGTGTGTGTGTGTGTGTGTGTGTGTGTGTGTGTTTGTGTTGGCCAAAAGTTAACATTGAGTGTCTTCATTGATTCCAGAGCTCATCAACCCCGTCAGTCCAAATAGCCAGCTTGCTCTAGGGCTCCCCTATCTGTGTGTCCTGTGTGCTAGTGTTACAGAAGGGTAGTCATGCCTACCTAGGATTTACATGGGCACTGTCTCCAGCTCAGTGGTCTGTATGTCTTTTGTTCCTCCAAAGTATGCTAACTAGCTCTTAATCTAATGTGCAAAATTATCATCATTAGAGGCATTTAGAAATGTTGGGTACAATCTCGCTTCTCGGCCTTTTGGCTAAGATCAAGTGCAGTATCTGTTCTTATCAGTTTAATATCTGATACGTCCTCTATCCAAGGACAATATATTAAATGGATTTTTGGAAAAAAAAAAAGAAATGTTGGGTACAATCTCAATCACCTTGTACATAAATCATCCTGACTCCAACAATGGCTTTTAGCTTGTGGGTCGCAACCCCTTTTGGGGTGGTGTGTGTCAAATGACCCTCTCACAGGGGTGCTTAAGACCACCAGAAAACAGATGTTTACATAACAATTCATAACAGTAGTAAAATTACAGTTATGAAGTAACAACAACAATAATTTTGTGGCTGGGGTTATCACAACATGAGAAACTGTATTAAAGGGTCACAGCAGTAGGAAGGTTGAGAATCACCGGTGTAGAGCATTACAGGGAAAAACACATTTAAGGTAGTCTGAAACAGTGTGCTTCTTCATGGCTTGTGATTTCTTTCACATAAAAGGTGAAGCAGACAGTGGCCAACCTTTCTCGGTACACAGACTGGAGGAAGCATACACTGGAGAGGTAGATGACAGAATCGCCTCTCTCAGATTTTGCTCCTGTAGGTGAGAGAATACATCACACACCAGAAATCCTCATTGCTCTCTATCAAAACTGCTATAAAATTCTGGTGTGAGTGAAGCCAACCTTCAGTGAGGACAAATATGTGGTTCTGGTATTTATTTCCATTCATACTTAATCATAAATAATAAGACAAATTCTCAAACGGTCTGGGGTGATGGATTAGTGATTGCCTGACAGGCTGTTTAAGCATGAATGCGAATTTCAATTATAGAACGTATTTCTACAAATAGAGAGCTCTACTGGACTGGAGCCTCTCTTGCGCTTATACCACAATTTATTCTTCTTCTGATTCCTGGAATGCCTAGAAGGACGTTCTATAGTGTTTACACAAGTCTATGGGTGTCTTCAGATCACTGTGATCGTCTTGGCGCAGTCAGGACAACAGAACCCAGAGCACTGACCATGATGCCTTACAAACTGTACCTGGTTTGCCTTCCTGCAGCCAAGCAGAGGTGCAAGACCAAAGCGAGTCAATTGGCTGTGAAGGGGACAGCCTGTCCAACCCAGGACAGACAAGGAGACAGGCCTCTGGGAGGACCGTCTGCATGAGAGAGTGAAACATGAGTGACATCCAGAAGTCAGTCCAATCTCCTTAATTTACTGCTTCTGTCTACTGAGGATTCATTTTTAGTAAAATCCAGAAAGCAGAGGTAAGTGCCATGCTCCTGGCAGTCCTTTCCCGGCTCACTTTCCACTGAAGGAGAAAACCCTGGAGAGAAAATCTGGGTTTAGCTATTAATGCAGACAAAATGGTCTAAGCCTTTCAGGAGAAATGATCACAAAATCTTTTCAATTTGCTGCTGCTGTCATGTCTTATAGATGGGCTAATGCGTCACCAAAGGGGAAGGAAGCGAGTTTATGTTAAGCGTCAAACTTGGGGTTCTACTAGGGAAGTCGGTATGGAGAGAAAAGCTGATATTCATCTATCTGAGGGTGTGTGCTCTGTGCCCCAGGAAGACGCTGAGGATACAGAGATGAGCAGAAGATAGTTCTTATCCTTGAGGCTCTCACAGTCCCATGTGGGCTGCAAGAATGATAAAGAGAGGAAGAAGCAAGTCACTTCCTGAGTGCACCAGACCAAAAAGATAACATGTGAGCAAGACTATGAAGAGCTAAGGAAATTTGCTGCCCAGTCTAGGATAATGGCAGGCAAAGGAAACAGTCATCACATAGGATGAGAGGGTCTAGGGATGTCAGTCTGGAGAGGGAGGCAGGGGCTGGACCATGAGGATGGGAATGAAGGAATTAGGAGCAGTATGTGGACGATGGGGAGATACTGAAGGATGTTATGCTAGGGAATATCACCATCCTTAGACATATACCTAAGGTGGGACAGAGAATGAATTTACAAGGGACAGTCAAGAGATGGCTCGTGAATCTGGATGAGGTCCTGGAGAGATGGCTCAGTAGTCAAGAGCACACACTGCTCTTGCAGAGGCCCCAGGGTCCATTCCCAGTACCCACACAGGTGGTTCATAATGGCATATAATTCAAGTTCTAGGGCATCCAATATTCCCTTCTGGCCTCAGTGGGCACTTGCATGAACTTGGTACACATAAACTCATTCAGGCACACACAAACACATAAATAAAAAGAAAATAAATCATTTGAAATGAAATTTGAAAGAATCTGAATCAGACGTTGCTGCTCTGTTCATAAAGCCAAAAATTGGAAGCAGTCTAGACGTCCATCAATGGAAGAATGGCTAAAAAAATGCTGTACATTTACACAGTAGAATATTACCCAGCCATTAAAAAAAGAATTATGAAATTCACAGATAAATGTATAGAGCTAGCAAAAAAAAAAAATCATCTTGAGTGAGGTAATCCAGACCAAAAAGGCAAATATGGTAAGTGTTCAATTATAAGTGGATGTTAGCTGTTAAGTCTTTGATAAATAGGCTGCAATCTGTATAAATACAGTGGTTAGGTACAGAGTGAAGTACGGGAGGGGAGGGATGGATCACCCTAGGAAAGATGAATAGAATAGATAATTCTGGATGGGAGGGTTGGGGGGACTGGGAAGCTCAAAGTCGGAGGGGAAAGGCTAAGGGAGAAAATACGGGAAGGGACAGCTAAATTGAAGAACTATTTGAGGGTTGTATGGAAATCTACTACAGTAGAGGCTTCTTAAAACGTACATATGAGAAAGAAATCTAAATGGAATCAACAAATAATGAGGAAGACAAAACCCTAAGTCACCAAGTGAAACCTCCATTTCTGGGAGTAGGTTCTGTCTAATTGAATTGTTGGCTAAAGGGACCCCATGGGGAGCCCCAAACAGGCTATTGCCAAGGCTCTCGGTTTATCTCCAAAAACTGAGAGTAAAGCCCTATTGCTGAAGACACCACCTACATAACTCATTGAACCCAGAGATGTCAAGCTGGTGCCTATCTAGAGTCAATTAGTGGTCATGGTCCTGGAAGGAACTCTGCACACCACCAGAGGAGAAAGGTAAACCCAGCTACAAACCCTGTGGTCTACAGTGGTGACCTGCACGCAAGATATGTTAGCGCAGTAGTGGCACAGAGCTTGTGGGAGTCACCAACCACTCTCTGATTGGATTTAAGACCCACTTCATGGGATGGACCCATACCTGACAGTTCTTGGGTAATCAAGAACCTGAGGCTAGAGGGCCAAGGGCCCAGGGGAAAACCAAATGCTACTGTTTTGCTAAGGGAGTGAAGCAACAGAATGACTCCTAATGACATTCTGCTGTACTTATAGATCAGTGTCTCACTCAGTCATCGTCAGAGAAGCTTCCTCCTGCAGCAGATGGGAACAAATGCAGAGACCCACAGCTGGAAAATGTGCAGGTATGAGAGACCTTGGAATACTCAGTCCTAAATGGGATGTCTCCATCAAATCCCTCCTCTCAGGGCTCAGAGAACCCTGTGGAAGATGAGGTGGAAAGTTGTAAGAGCTGGAGGGGATGGAGAACACCCAGGAAACAAGGCCTTCCACACACACATGAGGACCAATGCACACACTGTGGCTGCATGCACAAGGCCCACACATGTCAGAACCAAATAAACTCTCAGGGCTGAGAGGGGCACGTAGGCACTAGCTTCCATCTCTAATTGATAACTTCTTGCAAATGAAAAATTGGTTTTCTCCCGAGAAGTTGCAAACCACATTGAAGGGCAGGTCCAATGTCCATCCAGCAGTAGATGGCCACCATAAAACAAACTCAATGTTTTTATGGAGTTTTTTTTATTTTTTGGACTCACAATGCTTTGTCTGTGCTTTTTTTTTACTTTATAAATCTTTTGCTTATACATTATGGTTATGTTTTTATATATTATGTGTTGTGTTTTTATGTTGTATGGGAACATATATGTCTCTGCATCTATATGTTTCTTTTTTTAAATAAAATAATTTTTTTATTTAAACATTTTTCTTTCCTTTTACATACCAACCCCTGTTCCCCCTCCCTCCTCTTCTTCTGCTCCTCCCCATCTATCCTCACCCCCACATCCCCTCCTCATAGAGGGTAAGGCCTCCCTTGGGTAGTCAGCACAGGCTGGCATACCAAGTTGGGACCGGACCTAGCCTCTCCCCCCTGCATAAAGGCGGAGTAAGGCATCGCACCACAGGGAATGGGCTCTAAAAAGCCAGTTCATAAGTCCTGGTCCCATTGCCGGGGACCCACAAACACATCAGTATGTGTTTCTTGTGCTTTTTCTTTGGCTCCTTTTCTTCTGTTTGCTTTGTCCTATTCTGGTTTGGTTTATTCTATTCTATTCTATTCTATTCTATTCTATTCTATTCTATTCTATTCTAATTCTTATTATTTTCTAGGTGCCTGTTGGTATTCTTCTGAAAGAAAGGGTGTGAATTTGGGTGGGTGGGGAGTTGGGGACAATCTGGTAGGAGTTAGGGGAGGGGAAACCGTAATCAGAATAGATTGTACGAATAGAACAATTTTCAATGAAAGAGAAGAGAAATCTGAACGAGAGGCGGCAGAGTGGTAAAGAGAGAGCATCGGGGTGTCTATGTGAGGGTAGGATGTGATGATCGGCTCATATGGAAGAGAGGAAGGCAAAGAGAGGCCAAGTCTCAGATTTCAGGTTTTTGTGAATGGGCTGTCAATAAATATGAAATATGGAAGTCAGTGGGGAGGGGGATATGAGGAAGATGATGAGCTCTGGTCTGCATATGTTAAAATTTAGGGTCTTTGTGACATCCAGACCCACTTGAGAGTGAGTGGAATACAGAATGGAGTAGACCCTCTATATCTTTGGGAGACTGGTTCCAGGAGTTCTGGCAGACACCAAAGTCCTCTGATGCTCAAATCCCTCATGGAACATGGCACAGCATTGGTATATAATCTCTTATATCCTCTCCTATAATTAAAATCACTCCTGAGTTATTTACAGTACTTAACACAATGTAAACATCATGTAAGTGGTCGTTTTAAGTTTAATGTGAGGTTGGTTGAATACAGGGATGATGACCCCATGGATATCAAGGGCTGACTATAACAAGGCAGAAGCAAGCAAGCTGGGGAAAGAAATTCAGAACCAGTGGTTAGGACTTGGGGCCAAGGTAGGAAGGCAGCCTCAGGAAGGTGAAAGTCAGTGTAGATCAGTGGGGACCAGCTGAAGGTGCCGCCTTAAAAGCCGAAGAACTTGCACTCAGGAAAGGAGGAAGCAGTTGGTTAACTGTGTCAAGTATGTACGAAAGAACCAATGGTCTGAAGCTTCACATTCCTTTGGTAAAGTTAGTGGCATGGAGCTAGAAAGTCCCTCAGAGCTCCGAGGACAGTGGTCAGGAGGGGAGGCAGAACGAGAGGATGCTGGGGTGAGGGACGACGGCCAGACTGAGGCCTTGCCTTGGCGGCAGGAGGAAGGCCATGGTGGAGGCAGAGCAGCAGGGTCAGTGTAAGGGGCAGAAGCCTGGGGACACTCACAGGCAGTCTGTTCCTCCCTTAGCAACCGTAGGAAAACAGTAGGTCCTTTCCTTCCTCATACTTTAGGCTCATTTTTTGACATTTCCACGGCCAGACCTCAGATGGGTCACAGGGTCTCCTACAGTGATTTAACGGCTGGTTTCCTGTGATATTTTTTATTTTCCTGCCAAAGGCATGGGAGGAATTGCAAAGCAGAGATGGGCGGTCATCTCTTCCAGACCATTCTGATTTCATTCCAATGGCCTGACCTTCTTACCCTTGGCTCCTGTCAGGGCGGTGGATGGAACCCTGTCAGCCAAGGAGCGTCCTGGGTGGGAACTTCAAAGACATTCAAAGCCAGTGAAGATGTGCTCCTGACCCAGGGTCATGGGGGCTCCTCCATGTGCTGAGGCCCCAGGGCGTGGGAAAGGACTTGGTGCTGAGAGTCCGGTAAACATAGATTTCGGGGAATGGAGTGGACGCTCCACGCCAAATACACAACTCTACTACTTAATTCCCAAGACTCGAGCGTGTTCAAAAGTCACAGGCCATCATAGAAGGCTTCATGGTGTCTGGGTGTGATAAGGGCATTAGAAATATCGTCTAAAGTAAGCAAATGACTGTCACCCTGCCGCCATGGAGACAGACAAGGAAGGCCGTGCCTCCCTCTGCTTTCCCTTTGGATGTTCCACCAAGTGCTTGGAGCGGGAGAAATCACCCCTGTGCTAGTACTTAAATCCAGGAACTGCCTCTGGACATTGGCTGAGGTATGGGAGGAAAGCAGGGTCAAAGGTCACCTATGCAAAAAAAAAGAGTACAGGCTGTGTTGTACGAAAGTGATGAGTGTGTGTGTGTGTGTGTGTGTGTGTGTGTGTGTGACATAATCAGCTTGCACAAAGGCAGTTATTATTATCATTTTATTTTATGTGTATGGGTGTTTTACATGTAGTCTGTACCACTTGTGTATCTGGCACCTAGGGAGGCCAGAAGAGGGTCCAACTGGAGTGACAGTTGGAAGCCACCATGTAGGTGCCTCGGTCCTCTAAAGACTAGGAAGCACTCTGAACCACTGATCCATCTCCCTAGTACCCGCTATGGTAGGTGGTATTATTATTATTATTATTATTATTATTATTATCACTATTATTAGGTTTTTCGAGACAGGGTTTCTTTGTGTAGTTTTGGTACCTGTCCTGGAACTCACTCTGTAGATCAGGCTGGCCTCAAACTCACAGAGATCTGCCTGGCTCTGCCTCCCGAGTGCTGGGATTAAAGGCATGTGCTACCACCATCACCCGGCAAAAGGTATTTTTAAAGGGAAAAGATTTACATTCTTTTCATGGAGACTGTCATTGTTTAATATTAACAATGTGAACGCACTCAAATCAAACGGGTGTGTGCAGCAGTGCACTGTAACACCCTTCTCTCTGCATCTTCCCATTGCTGTTCCTTGCTTCTGGAGACTATTCTCCACTTCTCATCCTTTTAAACACACGGGGAAAGCGGCACTGGGTAGTATAACCCACTTTAAGGTCATGTTTGAGCATCCAGGCCTAAGTCTGCACCCAAGCTGCAGTGAATCCTTCAGCCCAACAGTGAGGATGGAGCATCTCACCTCCCCAGAGCTGTGATTTGCCTCAAAGGACAAACTTGGCAAGCTCTTTTGACACCTTTCCTGTCCTCAAGGTGTCCCATAGAGTTGAATTCCAACCAGCTCACTTAGACAACTGGATTTGCAATGAGCTTTTCATGACTTTCCAGTCTCAGTTCAGTCACAAGCAGGAAAACAGAACTCTAATGGTGACTTCTGTGTACTGGAAACGGAGCTCTTCCAGCCTGCCAGCAGGCAGCAGTCATCCTCACGGAGTCTGCTGGACACAGCCCTCTCTGCCAGCATTGCTGCAGTCACACAGAAAGAACTCAGCTGCTGTCGGGGGGGGGGGGGGGGGGCTCCCATTTTCAGCAGAGGTAGAAAACCTGCCTGGTTTCTGGGGACTAAACCCGAGAACCACAAAACAGCAAGAGGTAGACAGCTGTACACCCACCCTGCTTCCTCTGCGCAGTCTCCTCCTCAGCAGGATCTGTGTTTTTACGCTTCCCTGTTCAACAGGTCTCCAGGAAATGGATCTGAGACATGACCTGCTTGTCTACACAGGTGAGTAACACCCCTGTGGTGAATACCCCTTTGCAGGCCACTCTAGCTCTCCTGCCTGCCTCTGTCTCCCTGGAAGGAGTTCCCTTTCACTGACTCCCTTCACCGTTCTGCAGGGCCTCAGCATTTCGAGCAAGCATGAGAACTGTACAGCTCAAAAAGGTTGAAAAATAAAGCAGAGGGGCAGGCAAGACGGTGCCTACCAGGTATAGGTGCCTGATGCCAAGCCCGAGGGCCCAAGTTCAATTCCCAAGACCCATGTAGTGGGAGGAGAGAAGCAACTCCTGAAATGTGTTCCTTGGTTATACGTGCACACTGTGGTGCCCCTGTCACACAACAAACAAATAAACAAATAAATAAACATGCAATTTCAAAAATCAAAAAGGAGTAGAAAATTCATTATCTCTGTGAATATAGTGCATAAAAGGAGGAAAAAAGTATTTCACCTCTTACTGTTCACTTGGCACTAATCAAGACTCACCCTCTGAGCAGGCAAGTTTCTAATTAACTGCTCATTAATCTCAAAGTTTTAAGAGCACCACCATTCTCCTCTGGTGGGAGACCTGCTGCTTTCTGCTGCTCACAAGGCAGGAAATCTGGACTGTGTGGAACTCACAGCAAAGAAAAGCAATCCCCTGCCCTTGTTGCTTTTCAGCTAGCCACCTCTGGCTGTCAACCTACTCCTCGCTTCCTTTGATCCACCCAGGGTGTGTGACTCTTCCTCCGGCCTCCATTCTACCCACAGCTCCTGCACCCTGAGAACCGAAGTTCATATACCTCCAGCCAAATGCTTCCTCACGAGAATGAATACAACGGCTTAGAAGATCTTACAGGATATAAAAAAAAAAAAGGTATAAAAATGACATTCTAGTAATAAAAAACTGGATGTAAAAATAATAGCACATACGGAATGATGTACTCTTAGGTATCATCAAGACCATTTCCTGTGCTGTGAATTACAGTTTGCTGTTGTAAACATCAGGAGACCAAAACACGTACTGATTACTAATCCACACATATGTTTAGGGCCAGAGAGATGGCTCAAGGGGGCAAAGGCACTTGCCACCGAGGGCGACGGCCTGAATTCAATCCCCAGGAGGCGGGATAAAGAACTAACTCCTGCAAGTGGACAACGTGTGGCACACATGTCATAGTCACACACATCACACACAAAAGTACACAGGCACGGTCAAAGTGACTTGATGAAGGATGTCAGTCCAGGCCTTTCAACAGGTAGTTGAAACAATTAGACGTTGAAATGCAATGAATGAATCTTGGCCCAGGCCTCGTACTTACTAAGATAAACTCAAATTCAAACTGCATAGGGTAATGTCCTTGTGACCTTATTTAAGGAAAGACATTTTTAGAAACACTCTTAAAATGTGGACAAAATAAATTTGGCTAGAAAAAAAAAAAAAAAAAAAAAAAAAAACAACCAACCTTCATTCTGTGACATTGCAAAGAGGATTTCTAGGCTGGCAGGAAACACTGACAAAATGCGTTGTCCGAGGAAAGAGGTATTTATAACAACAACAACAACAACAACAACAACATCTCCCAAGCTCAACAATAAACATCATTCAGTTAGAAATGAGAAAAAGATTGAATAGATATTTTGCAGGAAAAGATAAGGTTGGCAAAAGATGGAAAGATGTGTGATTTTACTGGTCACTAAGAAAATGCACATTAAAAGTCACAACACAGTATTAGATAGACAACTGTTAAATGTCCATGAGCAAAACAAAAACATACTAACAAAAGACCACGTAACTGGATCCCTCATGTGTTGTTGGGGATACAAAATAAGAGGGTTACTTGAAGTGGTTATTGCCTCTTTATAAGGTTAAAACAGACTTGTCATGAGCCCCACAGCCCCATTAAGATTTTAGTGAAAGAAAAATACATTTATGCTTAAACAAAACCATGCATATCAATGTTCAAGTGTCACATTGGTACCCTGAAGTCTGTTCGTACAATGGAAAGGAATATATTTTTGAAACGGAAAGTAACAGGAGTTAATCTTAAGAACACTGCACCAAGGGAAAGGAGCCAGGCAAAACAGCCGTATACTGTCCCGTGCCACATCTGTGATGTTCTGATAGAGACAAAACTGCAGGCACCAAAAACACATCTGTAGTTGCCAGGGTTTGGGAGCAGGGTGGGCATGAAGGATGCAGAGGAAGTGGGGCCTTCAGGGGCAGCGGATGGAGCTTCTCCAAACCTTGATTACATGCTAGTTCCAGTCCATTTTGAATATATACATATGTGTGTATATATATGTATAAACATAATGCTACAAGTCATTTTACAGAAAACAAATTTAGAAGACTTAATAGAAAAAGACAGTATAATTTTAAAAATAGGAATTTTTTTTTTATGTCAGCCAACAGGAATGTATATGTATGCAACACTGAAAGGAAAAGAAGCCTGAGGTACTAACTGGATTGTACTGTGTGGAATGAGCGTTTGTCAGAAGGTCTGTTCATGCTTCAGGTGTTCCTTCTGGAAGGAGAAGAGGAAATGCTCTTCCATGTCAGAGCTTTTGAAGGATCCCAAGGAAATCATCCGTTCACCTCACAGAGGTGAGAGCTTATTTGTTTTCTAGCCTAAATGGCCTGTATCCATTTAGATCTATGACTTGACTGTGTGTGTGGTGTGTGTGCGCGTGTGCGTGCGCGTGTGCGTGTGCGTGTGCGTGTGCGTGTGTGTGTGTGTGTGTGTGTGTGTGTCCACGCCACAGCACATGTATGGATGTCAGAGGACAACTTTTGGAAGTTGGTTCTCTCCTCCCACCATGTGGGTCCCAGGAATGCAACTCTGGTAGTTATGCTTGGCAGCAAGGGCATTCAAACCGTTGAGCCAACCAGTTCCCATGTTTATGATTCAAAGAGTTCTTTTCTCTTTTAACTGACAGGATTGATGCATCCAACTGCAAGCAGATACACAGTATTGTCTTTGTGAATAGCAGAGACTAGTCATTAACACAAATCTTCTTTTTCGTCATTTAGGAAACAGGGAGTGAGCAACTCTGAACAAAAAAACAGATATCGGGGAATCTGAGAAGCCTAAGATTATTTTCGCTATGCTCATCATTAACTTCCTCTTAAACACTCATATTTATCAAACGATGGAAAGAGCAGTGGACTGAGGGTCACCAGTATGGGATTTCCAAGTCCTCTCTTCGTTTCCTGAAGAGTGATAATGTATCACAGCTGACACCTACCCCAGCTCTGATTTCTTTCCAGAGTGTTAGCAGGAGACCGCAACGTTCTACAGACACTGTTAACTTTTCATGTTTGTCTAAGAATATAGATTCCACTGTCTTTTCAAAATTATTGACCAAAGTTCTATGGTTTCTTATTTGTTCTTTTGCTCACACCTCATCTCTCCACCTGGGCTTCTCCCACTACTCTGGGAGGTGTGTGTGTGTGTGTTGGGGAGGGGATCCTTCACACAGACATCTTTGCTTTATTATGTGAGGAATCCTCTAAAGAGGATTCCTCACATAATAAAAATTGAAATATGTCAGTCTGCCACTGGGTTTACACGGCTTTACCTGTTCCAGTTCAAAGAAATAATCACTTTAGATATGTAAAACAAGCTTAGGTCCAGTTGAACATACACAAAGCATGTCTCAGACTCTGCCCTGACATCGCTTGTGATGGCTGCCCACCCCGACTCCTTCCCCACCTCATCTGTGCTGCCTAGTCACTTGCTCTGATCCTCAGTTTACGTTTCTGAAATGGCATTTCACATACCCTGAAACACCCGGCCCCCTCTTCCTCTTCTTCCCTCTTCTGTCTTCTCCTCGCTCCTCCCCTCCCTCTCTCTTTCTCCTAATCTAATGTCTAAAGCTCCCTATTCGGGCGTAAACTCTACAGAAATAGGAACTGGGCATGCTCAGGTTACCAGGACCTACATCTGGGGACAGTGGCCACACGGTGACTATTTCCTTAGTCGCTAAACTCGACCTTCAACTTCCCACTACCCAAATGGAGACAGACCAAGGCAAGCAACAAAAGTCAAAGGTGCTTCACTCATCCGACTTACCTGCAGAGAGGTTCTACAAGGTCCCTTTCGAGAAAATCATGGTCTTTTTTGACAGCCACAATGTTGATGGGAAACTGTGAATCTAGGAGGGAAGGGAAGGCAGAGCTTAATGCCCTTTGCTGTATTTGAACGCAGGCCAATGCGCTCAGGCCACCATGTTCTGCACAAATCCCCGACCTCAACCACAGCTACAGCCTATTACGATTGCTGATGGCATTTAAAAATAGCACACGATTTTATTTTTATCACAGAAAATGCTTTTGAGAGTACAGTGTAAGTACAAAATATGAAAACAAGCACCCGACCTTGGCCACGATTAAATGCTAAGTGCCCTTAGTGTCTGTCCTTATCAGACACCCTCAGGTGGAGGTGGGGAAGAGCATCAACATTATTTCCATTCACCAAGCACTGCTACAGACTTAGGATTTCATAGAATTCTCAGTTTGGAAGACTTTTTTTCCCCTTCACAAAAAACATTTCCCCAAATACCTCAAGTTCAATGGTCTCAGATTTTCTTTTCCTTCCTCCCTTCCCTGCTCCTTCCCCTCAAACTTCCTTCCTCCCCCCTTTCCTTCCTCTCTCTCTCTCTCTCTCTCTCTCTCTCTCTCTCTCTCTCTCTCTCTCTTTTTTTTTGGTTTTTCCAGACAGGGTTTCTCTGTGTAGCTTTGCGCCTTTCCTGGAACTCACTTTGTAGCCCAGGCTGGCCTCGAACTCACAGAGATCCGCCTGCCTCTGCCTCCCGAGTGCTGGGTAAAGGCATGTGCTGCCACCGCCCGGCTATTCCCTCTCCTTTTTGGTAGCAAAGTTTGCAGTCATCTTGAGTTTCCTACTGATGCTACAGGAGAAGAGACCTCCAACTCCATGACTATTCCTCAAAATAGGACTCATACCAACTGGGCGGTTACTATCAATATCCAGAATATGGCTTTAATTTTAGGTGCCTCTATTACACAGGAAAACCTCTGGGTATTACTTGGCATAAACAGGCAAGGTCAAATCTAAAGTCAGTTCACTGTGACTGCCACGCCTTCCTATTTTTCACTTCCCATACCTTCTGATTATAGTTATAATAAAGCTAATGTTTCTAACCTCCCTCTGAATTGGAAGCAGATGCTACTCCTCCCCCCATTCTGGGGACACATCTTTGCCTCTTTAGAGCATGGGCCACACAGTAAAAAATTAGACATTATCAGTTTGCTGATGTATTTACTTGGCCTGACAAATTCCAATTTGAAGACATAATCACTTGGTTAAAAAAAAAAATCCAGTCAAGTTAGATGAAAAAGTATTTCAGAGTGACTGAATCCTTCCTGGTCCCCAAATGAACACCACCTCACTCTCCTGGCAAATGAGGGTACATCACACTGAGAAGCACAGACACGAGAGCCCAGGGTCGCTAGTTTTAAGTCCTGACTACTTCCTTGCTATGTTTCTCTGGGCAAAACCCTGTTCCTCAACTGTACAATATCACAGTCATGGTGGCTACTCTATGGTGGAAGTGTGAATACTGGTTTTTGAATAATAGCAGCCACAGAGAAAGCTTTGTTCCCATTATGTTTATGCAACATTTATGGATTAGACACAGTCTGGCTTGTGCATGTTTCTGAGCTAACAGCACATCTTAGATAATTATGGACTGCTCACATTTAAATCTCATAGTAGCTGTGGCATGTACATTATAGTGTATATATTTATATGTAATACTCATCAAGAATTAAAAGGCTGGCATTTCACTTAGGGAGAGTGAGCTGCTCATTGCTGTTTTTCTTTGGACACAAACCTAGACATGTTTAGGAAGAGAGAATCTGAATTGAGAAAATTCCTCCATTGTATTGGCCTGAAAGCAAATCTGTGGGCTATTATCTTGACTAGTGATTAATGGAGGAGGGCCTCACTCACTGTGGGTGGTGCCATCCCTGGGCTGGTGGTCCTGGGTTCTATAAGAAGATGAATTGAGCAAGCCATGATGAGCAAGCCAGTAAGCAGCACCCCTGCGTGGGCTCTGCATCAGCTCCTGTCTCCAGGTTCCTGCCTTGAGTTCCTGTCCTGACTTCCCTCAGTGGTGGGTGTGACCTGAGAGTTATAATATGAAATAAACCCTTTTCTCCTTATTTTGGTCATGGTGTTTGTCACAACAGAAACTCTAACTAGGACAGAGTCACTTAACATTCTGGGCTTTTCCTTCCTAATTAGTAAATTGCTGGGAGAGAGTAGGAGGCGGGAATAGCTACATTTAAATATAGGAACTATAGGAGTCCATGCCTCCCTTCCTCCCTCCCTCCCTCCCTCCCTCCCTCCCTCCCTCCCTCCTTCCCTCCCTCCCTCCTTCCTTCCTTCCTTTCCCCCTCGTCTAAAAGGCTCTGTAGGACCCCATGGAAACATTTTTATCAGAGATTTTAAGCTTCAAACTACATTCCAACATTAACTCTCCTTTGTCCTTACAGAATTTAAATGAACAAAGTAGAAAATAAAAACCTTTTTTTTTTTTTGTTTTTTTTGGTTTTGGTTTTGGTTTTTGGAGACAGGTTTTCTCTGTGTAGCTTTGCGCCTTTCCTGGAACTCGCTCTGTAGCCGAGGCTGGCCTTGAACTCACAGAGATCCACCTGTCTCTGCCTCCCGAGTGCTGGGATTAAAGGCATGAGCCACCACCGCCTGGCCCTTTTGGTTTTTAATATAAAATTGAGGTTTTGGATGAAAGGACAGGAGCCTTCTATAAGTAAACATTTATTTTGTTGGATCTATCCAGCCTGCACCGCATTTGTTCCATCAGGAAGGGAAGCTGCCTCGGTTCATGCTCTAGGCATCCTCTCTCCAGCTCTCAGACCCGCTCTGCTCTCTCCTACTTTGCTGGATGCTCTGAGACTCACTGGGAGAGCTGATGGCATCCAAAGAGATGCACACTCTCTGCCTTCCTTTTTGCTGAGTCAATGGGAAGCCATGCTTACAATGCAAGAGGGATCCACTGGCTCTGCCCATGGCCAGCTGTGTGCTCCCCCCAGGGAAACGAATGAGGTTCTTCTTTTCTGGGCTCTGGCATCATCCCCCTGTGGTAGTGACACCGCCAATAACTATAAGCTCTTGGCTCCTCCTTTGTGTATATCTTATCGACAGTTTTGTAATAAATACCAGTAGCTCTAATTTTCCACAGATGGTCTCGTGTGCCATGTGCTCATTACTGGACTCGACTACTTTATGATATATATAGACAATCTACAAAACATCGAAGATTTGATGGTGACCTTAGACATCAGTAAGATACGGATAAATGAAAATGGTGGTTAATGAGAATGTCCCCATAGGCTCATCGTGTTTGATCACTTAATCCCTAGTTGGTAGAACAGCTTGGACAAGGATTAGGGAGTATGGCTTTGTTGGAGGAGGGGTGTCCCTAGGGGTGGGCTTTGAGATTTCAGAAGCCCATGTCATTCCCAGCATTTACCCTTCCTGCCTCTTGCTTGTGGATCAGATGTAAGTTCTGAGCTACTGCTTCAGCACTATGTCTGCCAGTTGCTGTGCTCCTCATCGTGGTGGTCATGGACTCTGACTCTCTGAATCTGTAAGCCCCAAATAACCCCTTTTCTTCTATAAGTTGCCTTGGTCATGGTGTTTTATCACAGAAATAGAAAAGTAACTAAGTCAATAAATTTATTAACTATTAATTAAAGAATCAAGAACCAGAAGTATAACGCTGGCAAGAAAAGCCACTTCCCCAAAAACTCAGGAGACTGACATCTGGTCCATAACATTTTTTTTTCTTTTCTTTTTTTTTTTGTTTTTTGTTTTTTGTTTTTGTTTTTTGAGACAGGGTTTCTCTGTAGCTTTTTGGAGCCTGTCCTGGACTAGCTCTGTAGACTAGGCTGGCTTCGAACTCACAGAGATCCACCTGCCTCTGCCTCCTGAGTGCTGGGATTACAGGCGTGCACCGCCACCTCCTGGCCCATAACATTTTTAAAATGTAAAATAAGCATAAAGAAGGGCTATCCCCAAACAAATAGTTTAGAGACATCTAAGAAGCTTACTAACAACAAATTCATTGCAATCTCAAGACAACTGAGCCCAATGAAGATAAAACAAGGAACTGATCGGCAAAGTAAGTTGAGGCAGACACTGGAAAGAACTTGAAGAGCTGGGTGGGCATCTGCAGGGGGGAGAAGAGAGGGGAGCGTGAACGGGAGGGCTGTTATTTCCAGATGTGCCAGAATGAGCTTGGGGCTGCCAAGGCTGAGGGAGGAAGGAAGCAAAGCCACCGTGCGTCAGAGCAATGACAGAAAGCACCAGGCAGGGTCCTCATGGTTCGTCCTGAGCTTACTCTCTTCCCAAAGAAGGAGGGGAAGGCTCACATACCTTCATACAGCTGAGCATACTGTGGAAACCCGGCAGCTCGCAGCCAGTCACATGCTTCCTTTGCCTCGATTTCTGAAAAATACAAGAAAAAGAACATTGTGAGTCCGACAGCCACACCCCGGTTCTGCTGGTGTGCTCTTGAGAGTCATCACGAGATAAAGCGTCTCCTGGGTTGTCTCGTGTAAGTTGGCCTACCCAGAAGGGAGGGTGTACAGCACGTCCAGGCCACTCAAGGTGCTTGCTGTGTTGTCTGCTCAGAATATCTCTGTACAGCCGTGGTTCACAGAACGACAAGCACAGGAGGCAGAGCACAAAGGCTGAATGTCCTCCAGGGGAAAACACCGTATTTAAGCACCAAGGAACTAGGTGATGCGGGAGGAGAAGAAAGACTTATTATAATAATAATCATAATCCTCTTTTTAATGGACCTTTTAAACCTTCCAAGATAAGCCCGAGATTATTTATTCAACCTTGCTTTACTCTTTCACTCAAGATTAAAAACAACAACAACAAAAAACAACCACAAGCGCAGTCCATTTTCCCACGAATGAAGGCATTACAAAAATCCACTTTCACCGATGGTTTTAATTCCCAATACATCGCATGAAGATGTTCATTGGTCAAGCCTATTGGAACAACTTCAAACTCAGAGTGCAGAGGAGAAAAGGATACTGAGACCCGAGTCTCATGGAGCAGCCAGAACCGAGAAGGCCACACCCCAGAGGCCGCCTGGTCCTTTGGGTGACCGATTGTGGGGTGGATATACCAGCTGCCCATGAAGACAACCTCCCTGAGGGAGTCTGTGGAGTGAGATGGGAGGAGCGACAGCGTGTAAACCAGGTCGTTCTCTGACCTCGTGAATTGTGGGTGATTTCGCAACCACCATGCTGTTAGATAAACATCAGCCCAGGGAAAAGAAGTTCATCTGGCGGGAGTTCAGTTTCTTCTCCAAATAGAAGTAAAAGCCCAGGGAAAGGTCCTCACCGAAGATCTCCTCAGCCCCTGGGATGCTCAGTCGGTGTGTTTCCATCCCCCCGGGTGCTTGTTCCTCTGTAGCCAAAACACACACACACACACACACACACACACACACACACACACACACACACCAATGATCTACATGAGCATGGGCTGCAGACCTGAGACTGTACGCCCTTTCTAATAAAATCTCAGCATCTGTCCAGCATGTTCGATATGACACAGACATTTACTGTATATTAAAACAAACCAAAGAGCAGATCTTAGCTCTCAAAGACACACAAAAGTAAAACCTTCAGGGAGGCAGAGCTTCCTTTAGTATCCCCAATCTGCTGCCACTCCAGGAATAGAGAACTTCCGAGTTCTGGTCTTTGTAGCATTGAGGGGTTTCTGCTAATTCTGACCAGCATGGATTTCACATTCACATCAAGTTTCAGGCTGCATATCTACCGCCTGCTTCACTACGACACTGAGTGTTGAAATGAGAAAATAGCTGATTTCCGGACAGGCTTTAAGTTCAGTTAGGTGTTGGTAAGGAATCAAAGAACTCTGTATTTTCTAGTGAATCACACCAATTATGGATTTTTCTGTTTTATTTTTGTTTGTACTCTGATCAAAATGTAGATTTTTAGCAAGAAAGCCCCAGAGAGCCAGGAAATGATGTGGAGAGACCTAGAAGCCAGGAGCTCTACAGCATAAGGAAACTCAGAGGGAAATTGGAAATCAGGGAAACGAAGGACGGTAAACCCCTGGGCCAGAAATGATGACAAGATGTGGGGACCTAGAGAGGCGCAGCTCTGTCTAGAAAACCTGCTGGAACTGAGAACTGTGATCAGGCAGTGGGGTGGGATAGAAGCTAGGCAGAACGATTTTACAGAAGGTCTCTCCAGACTATTTCACTTCCTTTCAAAAATAATTGTTTAAAATGCTTATGCCAAGTTTTTACGTTTCAGACTCAAATCCAAATTGTGAGGAGTAAATAATAGTGAATTAGAAAATGCCACTCACCAGGCTATGGTGAGCGGCTCTTTAGACCATACTCAATTGCCTTTATTTGCCTAAATGCTCATCATGTGCACACCCTCCTTTTGCATTCTACAGTAAGAGTCAGTAATACGTTCTCTTACTGGAGGTCTTGTTCAGCTTCGAGGACACATAGAGCTGAAAATGAAAGGATGGGAAGGGATACTGTGCCTTGGAGTGGATGGGAAGGGATGCTGTGCCTTGGAGTGGATGGGAAGGGATGCTGTGCATTGGGGTGGGGAAGGGATGCCTTGTGGTGAATGGGAAGGGGTGCTGTGCCTTGGGGTAGATGGGAAGGGGGAAGGGGTGCTGTGCCTTGCAGTGGATGGGAAGGGATGCTATGTCTTGGGATGGATGGGAAGGGATGCTATGTCTTGGGATGGATGGGAAGGGATGCTGTGCATTAGGGTGGGGAAGGGATGCTGTGCCTTGGAGTGGATGGGAAGGGATGCTGTCCATTGGGGTGGGGAAGGGATGTTGTGCCTTGTGGTGAATGGGAAGGGGTGCTGTGCCTTGGGGTAGATGGGAAGGGATGCTTTGCATTGGGGTAGATGGGAAGGAATGTGTTTGAACTCTTGGTCCCCACATGGTGGTGGTGTTTTGAAGGTTGTAGAATCTTAGAAGGGACATAGCTGCAGAGGATGGGTCACTGGGAGTATTGGGGGTTGGCATTGAGGGTTATAGGTCAACCTCCTTTTCAATGAGCTCTGTGCTCCCCAGCCTGTCCAGATATGAGCAAGTCCTTCCCTACCATGCCAACCTGTATCCCCTCAAACTGTGACGCAAACCAAATCCTCCCTTAAAATCCCTTCTCTTGAGCAGTTTGTCACCATCATAAGAGAGGTAACTAACATCAGACAATTGGGAACCACAAGAGAGCAGGGGGAGTTAGTCTACCAAGAAAGAGGTCAGTATGTAGTGATAAAGGAATCAATCCATCTAGAGGACACAACAGCTCTCTATACACACCTACTATCGGGGCACCTTAACCAGCACAGTGAATATTAAGATAACAGAAGGGAATAATGGCTGCTGGCCTAGTGTCTTGACATCACAATTGAAGAGCAAAGGAAACTTACCAACCAGCAACAAAACGATCTTGTATATCAAATTTCACTTTGACTGTTCAGCTGAGTTGGGAGGGGCCTTACAGTGTTCTCTGGCTCACCCACAGTCCCTTCAAACCCCTATTAGACAAATGCTATTTTCCCCAGGGCCTTTGCAGTGGCCAAAATGCAGGACAATTAGAAGGGAGTCATATTACCAGTGCCATTTCACAAAGATCTATCTAATGAGATTTAAATGACACTTGATGAGGAAAGCATGGGCATTTATTTTTTAATGTGCTCTTGGTAACCATCACCGTATTATGCAAAAGCATTAAGAACCATTAAAATCACATTTTAACTCTTCTGTTTGTTCCCCATTTGCAGCCCTCACCTGCTCTTGTAGCAGCTGCAGCAATACATCAATTCACTGCAGCCTTCCCCTGAAAACACAAGCTTTGTTTTCAAGAATGCCCCTGGGTGCAAGGACCTACAGATCTCTCCTGAGGTTATTGTACAGGAGACATCCCCCTTTACCTGCAGAGATGTGACCCAAGATCCCCAGTGGATGGTGAAACCCTGTTTGTAGACTAAGCCCGTTATACGCCATGACTTTTGATTTGATAGCCGAGATGGCTTCCAAGTGACTGTCGGGCAGGTGACATGCACAGTGTGCACATTTGAGACAAAAGGGCGACTCTCATCCCCAGTGTGATACGGTGGGACTGTGTAAGATTTCATCATGCTCCCAAAACTCATGAGTTGTTATTTTTATCTATGTATCTTTGTATCTATGTTTCTATGTATCTATGTATTTATCTATGTATCTGTCTATGCATCTATCTTATCTATGTATGTATTTATGTATGTATCTACCTATCATCTACCTATGTACCTACCTATCTATCCATCCATCTATTATCTATCTATCTATCCATCTATCAATCATCCACCTATCTATCATCTATTTCTCTATCTATCTATCTATCTATCTATCTATCATCTACTTATCTATCTATCTATCATCTATCTATCCATCCATCTCTATCTATCTATCATCTATCTACCTATCTCTATCTATCTATCTATCTATCTATCTATCTATCTATCTATCTTCAGTGTTTTCTGAGGTAGACTTCAAGTACCTGAAGTCATGGAAAGGGGAATTGAAAAAGGTTTATTGTGTACTTCACTGTGGAGAATATAATCCATTTGCCTGGGTACAATGACAGGACTTCTACAGAACTAGAGATGAAATTTGTGTATGTGTCTGTGCACGCGTGTGCATGTTTGTATACAGATGACCATGCACAAGTGTGAGAATGTGGAGGCCTAAAGCTGACCTTCCTTTATTGTTGTCCAGCTTATTGCTTGAGACCATGTTTGTCTCTCACCGAATCGAGAGCTGAACATTCAGCCAGACCACCTGGCCAGCCAAGCTAGCCCTGCAGAACCTTCTGCCTCCACTGTCTCAGTGTTGGGATTACAGGCATGCACCACCGAGACTGTTTGTCCTGGGGATCAAACTCCAGCTCAGCATCTTGCCTGGCCAGTGCTTGGCCAATGGAACCCTCTTCCCAGCCCCTCCAATATCAGTTTTGTAACAAGTCTACATAATAACCAATAATCATAATAATCAAGTCACTTGGCTCATTTTGCCCAAGATTCTTTTGTTGAGTGTCTTAAACTCTATGTATACTATGAATCCAGTATACACTAAGCTTCTCCATCAGATAACGGAGATGGTTGCTAAGTTAATAAAAGACAGAGAACAAACACAGCCTGGGTCCAAGGCACAGAAGGATGACTCAACATCATCCAGTTATAACAGCAGGACCTCTTTATCTGAGGGACCCCTTCTGACTGGTTTGAGGCTGACCATCCCAATTCTCAACTACACATCATCCATGGGTTCCTGAGAAGTCTCCTTCTCTCACAGTATAGCCTGAGGAGCTCTAGGGTCTCACATCAACAGCATTGGGGGGCTGAAAACAACTTGTGTTTCAATGGCTTATGCAACAAGTTCAGTAGGCGTCTGGTTGGGGTCGGGTGCCCATCTCTTTCTTCTTGTTTGTTTTTAATTAATTAATTATATTTTATATGCATTGGTGTTTTGCCTGCATATAAATGAGGGTGTCAGATCCCCTGGAATTGGAGTCATAGACATTTGTGAGCTGCCATGTGGGTGCGGGCAATTGAATCCGGGTCTTCTAAAAGAGCAGCCAGTGCTCTTAACCATCTCTCCAGCCTTAAGTACTCTCTCTTGAGACCTGCCTGTGATTCCAATTTGACAGGAAGTCACAGGCTTCTCCTCAGCTGCCTTAGCTTCACCTCCTCACCTGACCTACAGCCGGTTTGCTTAGAGTGTGACAGAGCTGGTGGTGTGGGGGATGGGGACCTGTGGGAAAGGGGGACTATCTCAGTGGTGCAGGAGGGCTGTACGTTCCTATGGGTAGGAGAATAAAGGCACTGCAGAAACAAGCCCTGGCTAGTGATATGTTTTCACAGAATCGTACCATGTTTCTTAATAATTGTACACATTCAGTTTTAAAACATTATTGAAGAAAACCTGAAAGGTGCAATCAAAGTAAACCCTTGTCTCATTACCAACACATAATTTAATGTATGTTATCTGCCAGAGTGGCAACATAATAATATCTTAGCTTGACTGCTGTTCACAAACATAATTATACGCTGTATGTTCCCATAGAATGATATTATTTATAAAAAACATGAAACTTATTTTGTTTGGGGAATAATTTCTTAAATATATTGATATTTGAATACTACCAAGTTGTATTTTGCTGGGGGTGATAACAATGAACGTAGCCAAAATAAAACACTTCAGCAAACCCTGCCCAGTGCAGATTGAAGGTAGGAGAAGGCTGGAGATCCACAGAGGTAGACGTAAACCGTTTTCCTCAAAGGAGATGTTAACTTAGCGACTTAGGTGTGAACAGTGGCTGTTCCAGACTCAGGACGGCCACAGTCAAGGCAAGAGCTTTGCTGAGCTTCGAAGGATCTGCTGTGCAAGTCTGCAGCGCTCCTCCCAAGTGACAGCCTTATTGTGTTTTTAAACTGGTGATCATCAAGAGAGAAATGCCTAGCTAAGCACGTTAAGTACATTTGGGTTCACGTTGTGCCCTGTATAGACAGCATCGTCTTCCACAGCTAACCCACAGGTATTAAGTAGTCTTTCTAAATGGCCGAAGATTCAAACCAGGGCTACGTTAGGATGATTTATCAGAAATCTGACTGGCTGGAAGGAACCAGGGCTCCTTTACTGAGGGTTTTGCTACTGTGATAGTCACGACCACTGACTGTCCTTACAAACCTCCTGCAGACTTCACAGCAGACTGGCTCCAGTGTGAAATAGCTACTTCCTAAGTGTTCATGGAAACACTCAACAGGAGTGAGTCAGGAAAGGGGGCTTGGGGAGCCCTGGCTTTCCCTCTCCACTGAACTGGAGAGCATATTGTGTGTGCATCTTGTTCCTGAAGAAGATCTTACTAGCGGCGAGGGGTGACTCAGCCACCACGAGATGTCTCCTTGGATGCAATTAACCAGCATTATAGTATCTGAAGGTGTTAAGATTTCAACAGGCTCTTGGTTATAGGTTTAGGATAATTCATACTGATGAGTTAGTTTCATGATTAATGTACTACTTAAGGCAAATGACGCCTCTGCCTTCATAGAGAACTTCTCAAGTGAAGGCCCTGCTTATTAAATGTGCATTTCTTTGGTCAGATATGAGGCGAATTCTGTTCAAATTAATGCCAGGCTAGCCATTTCATCTCTATATGGCCATGAATAACATGCTCATTAAGATTGCACAGAGCACATACTTTCCCGAATCCTTCTCCCAGGAGGGCATTAGAACCTAAATTACAGGTGTAGGCCAGCATATTATGATTTTCTCTGCCTTCGATTTAGAGCTATGGCCTGATGTCAGGATCCATCATTTTTATTCCTGCATTTTATGAATCTGTATTAAGTTTGTTTTGGTATTTTCAATACCTGAATAATTCACACACACACACACACACACACACACACACACACACACACACACACACATATATATATGCTAAGGGTGCTTTTTTGAATAACATTTTCCTTTATATGATATTCTAAGTGAGGGCAGGGAGCTAAAACACAGGTTATTTAGGGCAAATTTAAGATTACCAATCATTACATTTTCAAAACATCAAGTCAATTTATAAACACCTGTTTTATCTCACCATGGTTTCAAGCAACCCTTTTCTAGATGCACAACAAAACATATTGCTGTAAGGAAAAAGGAAGGAAAATCCTGGGGGTTCATAGACACATACAACACTGTAGCATCTAAATCCACTTCACCAGAGCAGAGTGCTTGGCTCTCAGCATGTGCATTTCTTTCTCCAAAGCCAGAGTCACGTAATGACATAATGTTTATTCCTTCATCAATTCTTAAAAAACCATTATTTTGTTTTTAAATTATGTGTATGAGTGTGTCTCTGTGTGTATATATGTTCTCATGGATGTAGTTTTCATAGAGCCCAGAAGAGGGCTTTGGATCTCCTGGAACTGGAGTTACATGCAGTTGTGAGGCACCATGTGGCTGCTGGGAACTGAACCCAGGTCGTCTGTAAGAGTAGCCAGTGCTCTTAAGCGCTGAGTTGTCTCTCCAGCCCTTCATCTTAATGTTAGCCTTATTTCCTCGTTTTGGAATATCAACTGCAAGCTGGATTAATAACAAACCTCATCACTAAAATAATTTCTATTACAGTAAAAGGGGGGTAAGCACATTTTAAGAAATAGGTTTATTCCTAGTCACCAAAGAGCTGTTTTAAATTCTTTTTCAGCCACATTGGGAAAGTCATGTGTATATGACACACATTATATAGCACATGGTATTTATAATATGCATAAATATACAAACTAAGTATTTTTAATAAATAATCAAATATATAATTAGTTAGGTTGGCCATAAGATCCACTTCATCCAATGAGAGGTAAGCAGAAGTAATATGTGCTAATTAAAAAAAACCCAAACACACAGGGGTTGTCACCTGCCAGTTTTTCCTTTCTTGTCCCTGTGTCATGAGGCTGCATGTCCTAGGTAGGGGTGGAACTCAACCTGGGTCTCAGAATGATGACACAGGGACCAGAGTCACAGCAAATCAGCCCTGGCATGAACCTTGAGCAAGGAGTAAGGTTTCTTTGTTTTATCACATTACAGTTTCAGAGATTTGCTGAAGCAGCTGTCTCCTGCAAGCTAATTTAAGCTGCTGCCGTCCCCATGCGAAGCGTACGGAAAACACTATCAACCTTTCTTTATTTCTACTGGAAACTGGAGTTGAGTATCTCCTGCTGGGGCTCTGGAATGAAGGCAGTTGGAATCACTTCTTCCCCCAAACTTGCATCCTTGTCAACTGCAGCCAGCTTGTGTGAACTCAGAGAACATAAAAGGTCTCATTTGTACCACAAAAAAAGCCAGAGTCCAGGTGCAGCAGAACAAGCAAGCTTTAGGAGTATAAACACCATTCTCGGGGACCATAATTCCTAGTAGTATTTAATGAGATAAAAATGTACAGTCTCCCCACTCCAATCAGTACCAAAGAGAGAGCAGAGAGGATATACTTGTCCAGCCAAACAATTTCTGACCAGACTGTGTTGACTCAAGTTTTCCATTAGACAACGAAGAGCCTTCGTCTCCTTTTTCATTTGGGACAGACTGTTCCCATCAGGCACTTGTGATATTTCCCAGGAAGGCTTCATGCGTCTACAAGCGTGTGAACATCCTCAGCCTTTTGAAGTCGAGGACAAACGGCTTACCACTAGTTCTCAAGAGAGTCTTCAAGATGAAGTCAGTTACGCAAATGAAATCAAAGTAGGGAGACAAGCGTTGATTCATTAGAAAGACCACGATTTACAGGTGTGGGCTGAAGTGCCTTGAATATTGACCCACCATGACAACAGGTTCTAGTAACTCTTTTTGGAGCAAATACATGAGTTTGGAGGCACACACACTCTCTCTCTCCCTAGTCTTGTCTATCTTCTTCTAGCAAGGTAAAGAGCGCACAAGAGTTGTCCTGATGTTGGCTCCCCAGCAGGACGTCTAAACTCTGCATTGGAGGGACTTTGATCTCCCCAGTTGGAAGCTGCCAGGCTGTTGGTTTTTTGCTTCTCAAGAGGCACTCTTCCATCCTATCTGGCTCTAAAAAGCATTTTTTTAAGTGTGTGTGTGTGTGTGTGTGTGTGTGTGTGTGTGTGTGTGTGTGTGTGCATTTGATTACAGGTGCCTCCAGAGGTCAGAAGAGGGCGTCAGGTCCTCTGGAACTATAAATATAGACAGCTGTGAGCCACCATGTGGGTGCTGGGAAGCGAGCCTGGTCCTCTGTGAGCTCTGCAAGTGCTCTTAATTGCTGAGGCATCTCTCCAGCCCTGTGAACTTACTTTTAAATATTAAAAATTATGCATGTTCCTAGGGACACAAACTCCTCTTGTAACGGTTTCAGGATATGTCTGAATGTCTGTACTTGGAAGAGGTTAGCCCCTCTCTGATCAGTTTAGCTCATCTCTTTCCACAGCTCCATGACTTCAATGACACCAGAATCTTTCATGACATTGATGAAAGGCTTGATATCTTTTAGGATAAAGCAATGCCACCCACCCTCCATGCTTCCACTCCTCAGGGCTAGCATGGCAACTCAGCCAGAACCCCGATGCCTTTCTGAGACTTGTGATGAACTCCAACTAAATGCTGGGATCAAATAAAAACAATTTTTGTTTAATTTAGAAACATTTGTACAACTCAGGAATAATTTTATTACCTGGCTATACAGAAAAACTCAATGTTGTGTATGTGTGTTCACTTTCGTTCTTTGTCATGGGTTTAGACTGTAAATAGTCACTGAAGGGTACCTTTGGTAGCTTTGGGGAAGGCTTTCTTTCTGGATGTTGAATTCGGATGGCATTGGCTCTGCAGATGATTTTCTAAATGCATGACATTTATTCTAAGAGGATGAGAAGGACAGGACTCAAGAAATTAAGTTGTCATTGGTTTCTAGCCACTGATTTTATTCATCAGTGTCCTTCAAGGCAAAGAAGATTACCAAGTGAAGAAATTTAAGTACTGGGGTTTTGATTTGGGTGTTCCTTAACAATTCATAGCAGAAAGAATTTATGGATGAGTTCAGTCAGGTAGCTGAAATAGCTTTACCTGATTTGGGGTGGAGGAGTCCAAGGTTTAATTGATGAGGTCAATGCAACCTGTGGTGGTTTGAATAAGAACAGCTCCTACATGCCCACATGTTTGAATGCTTAGTCACCAGGGAAGGGAACTGTTTGGAAGGACTGCAAGGATCATGAGGTGTGGCCTTGGAGGAGGAAGTGTGTCACTGGGGGTGGGGCTGGGGGTTGGAGGGTGCAGTCTGAGGTTTCAAAGCCTACACCAGGCCCAGTCTCTCCTTCTCCCTCTGCCTGTGGATCAGGATGTAACTCTTAGCAACTGCTCTGGGGCCATGTGTGCCACCATGCTCCCGCCATGACAGTAACAGACTAACCCATGAAACTGCTTTTCTTTTCTAAGAGTTGACTTGGTCATGGCGTCTCTTCACAGTGACAGGACAGTGACTAAGTCTCAACCCTTTTCTTCGTCAAGACACACGGACACAGTGCTGACTCCTGTCAGTCTACAGTCTAAGTGCGTGTCACACCAACACTGACGTCAGTTGGAAATATTGCATTTCTCTCCTAGGAGAGTTGAGGATTTGAATAAGGAAATGCATGTATGTCTACACATATGACATTTAAGCAGGAGACCATTTGTGAGGGAGAAAGGGACCAACAGAGAGAAAAGGGATGACTTTGAACCAAACACGATGATGGATAAGCAGGAAAATGTCATAATAGAACACTAGTTCATGTAGTAATTGAAATTAAGAAGAAGTAAAAGACACCTGAGACACCCCACAAATGCATGATAAACATCTTAGGTCATGATTAAATAAAATACAAGTGTGCTTTTAAGCCTCTTAAACCTTACATAGTCCCCTTTGCATAGCAGGTAACTCAGAATTGTAGAAGATTCAGGTGGCTTTTGTCATTTGTCCCAAAGTCTTAGGAACAATATAGGGAAGAACAGACACATGAACCATGTAAGTACAGAAGTGCTCCTAAACAGAGATCCATCCACATCCACACCTCACATGATGAGAATGTAATTTAGTGCCAGACCTAGCTTCCAGGGACATACCCCTTTGTTCATGTACTCAGTATGACAGGAGTCTAACATGCTTGCCCAAATACTGACCAGATTCAAGTCCACAAGGATAGTTTTGTAGGGCTGAAGAGATGGCTCAGCAGTTAAGAGCACTGGCTGCTCTTGCAGAATGGGGTTTGGATCCCAGTACCCACGTGGTGGCTCACAACTATCTGTAACTACAGTTCCAGGGGATCCTACACCCTTTTTTTTGCCTCTTTTGGCATGGCGCGCACACACACACACACACACACACACACACACACACACACAAAGGCAAATATTCATGCACCTAAAATAAAAATAAAATCTTAGGAAGATAATGTTCACAAGTTGAGGTAGCAAACTAACTTTGTAGTCCTTAAATGGAATCTAAGAGAAGGAAAACATATTTGAGCTATAGATTTAAACACTTACCCATGGACACGCCAACTAAAGTGTACCAAACTAACAGCTCAAAGAGCTACCAATGCTCTGTTCATCACTGCAGGACCAGCCAACAAGGGAAGGGGCCCTGTGACAAGACCTGGGAGACGCTGATGTCAGGATGGCACTAAAGCCTGGCCAACGCACAAGCTGGCAGAGCTGTTAGGGCACCCAGTAGGGCTACCAAGCAAGGGAACAAACTGGTTTTCAGATAATAAGACCTTATAGAGGGCCAGAGCACTTTGTGTAAAGATACAATGTTTACTTTCAAATATCAAATACAAATACAGCTGGGTCTCCATATCCTCTGTATTCTGTCCACATGGACTCAATCAACCTCAGGTTAAAGATATTGGGAGAAAATAGGCCTGACCTGAACAGGAGCAGACACTTTCCTTTGTCATTGTTCCATGGGCCATGCATTGAGATAACTAGTTCCACAGCATGTCTGTCATTTAAAGTATCAGATGCAAGTCGTCTACAGACTAGAAAACAGACAGGAAGCTGTTCCTAGGCAGCATGTAGCTATGCCGATGTCAGCAAGTGAGAGACTTTTATGGCTCTTGGTGTCTGAAGGAGTGGGTGGAGGCGGTGGAGCAAAACCAGGAAGACACCAAGGGGTTGGGGTAATATAAATTTTCTCCTTTTGAGTAAAAAGACGAACAAAAGGTGAAAAAAAATGAAAAGAATGAAATTGAAAATCCCCTTAGAGATGAACACGTTCAGTTAGCATGAAGCTACTTGTCACTTATTATGAAAATGTGTAAATATATCTACGCTAAGGATATTAGGTATTATTTTTTAAAGATTTATTTAATTTTACGTGTGTGTGTGTGTGTGTGTGTGTGTGTGTGTGTGTGTGTGAGAGAGAGAGAGAGAGAGAGAGAGAGAGAGAAAACGCACATGAGTGCAGTGTCTCTGGAGGCCAGAAGAGGGCGTGAGATCCCCGGGAATTCAGGCTATGTTGCTTTAGTCAAGCACTTTTACCAGCTGAGCCATCTTGTCAGCCCTCTCCTAAAAGTCCGTATTTCCAGTTTACCATGCCACCAGATATCCTTTCAAACACTCTAGGTAGCTAAATAATATTCCTGCTGCCATTAGTTTAAGACCTTCTTTTCTTATCAACCAAGGCTTCCACACTCCTGAGTTTAAAATAAATTCATTTCTCCAGAGGCTTTCATTCTAAGTAAAAAAAAAAAAAAAAAAAAATTACCAGCATGCACATCCTAATGAATGTATTTCAGAGACACTTTCTGGGTTGACATTTCCCATGTTACTTTACATTCTGGATTAGGACACATTTCATATGGTTCTGATTTATGTTCTCAGCAGACTTCACAAAGGAAATTCCAACTGGAAGTCTTTTCCTGCAGCAGAGCTCGGCTTCAGTGATGCCACAGGGACGCCTTAAACTAAGAGGAGTCAGGAAATGCAAGGTCTCAAGGGTGGACCATGCTCCCATCTCTTTCTTCTTGGAAGTCTTAGGTATGCAGACAGCAGATACCTCTGTAACAGCTGCTCCCTATCCTTGACCTGCGCTACGTGAATTTACACTGTTTCGAGGATGGTAGAAAGCTGGTGTTTATTGAATGCTAAAGTTTCAGGGTTTACTTAAAAAAGAAGAAGAAGAAGAAGAAGAAGAAGAAGAAGAAGAAGAAGAAGAGGAGGAGGAGGAGGAGGAGGAGAAGAAGAAGAAGAGAAGAAGAGGAGGAGGAGGAGGAGGAGGAGGAGAAGAAGAAGAAGAAGAAGAAGAGGAGGAGGAGGAGGAGAAGAAGAGGAGGAGGAGGAGGAGGAGGAGAAGAAGAAGAGGAGGAGGAGGAGGAGGAGAAGAAGAAGAGGAGGAGGAGGAGGAGGAGGAGGAGAAGAAGAAGAAGAAGAGGAGGAGGAGGAGGAGAAGAAGAAGAAGAGAAGAAGAGGAGGAGGAGGAGGAGAAGAAGAAGAAGAAGAAGAAAAGAAGAAGAAGAAGAAGAAGAAGAAGAAGAAGAAGAAGAAGAAGAAGAAGAAGAAGAAAACAAATAGGGCCAAATCTAGGCTAATCTTCCATCTTTTGAAAATGACCATGTGCACTCTGGTAGATTACTCCACAATTCATACCCATATTCATGAAACTAGCAAAGTCGTACAAAGTGAACATCAAGAAGACCCAAAAAGACAAGATGATTTCACTTGTATGCATAGCTTTCTGGGGAAGTCAAGACAAACGCCACCACCAAAGAGGATGTATTCTAGCTTCTTCTTGCTCAAGTTTTTCCTCGCTGAATACTACACTTTCCTCTCTAAAGAGAGCCTGCCCGTTTATCTAGGAAGCAGTCCGAGGACACAGGGAGACTAAGAGGATGCTGGCAGAGAACAAAGCTGAGCGTGGCTGAAAGTGAAGGCTGAGGTTAAATTCCAGCTCCATGTTTCATGACCTCCAACCCTCGGGAGGCTAGATTTACAGGCCTCTGTTTCCTCTTCTAGAAAAGGGCTAAACAACAGTGCCTCCCTCAGAGGACTGTAAGGAATGAAAGGACTCCATCACTGGGAAGTGATTACCAGAGTACAGCCTCTGCTACTCTTACTACGGGGTGGGAGAGAAATGCTGACTTTTTCGGTAACAGACAGGGTTGTTTGTTAATTTAATATCCCGAGAGCTACCCACTCAGCCCTTCATCTGACCTCAAAACATGGAAGGCATTTATATATTTATTTATCCTATTGACAGCTGCGTAGCGCCCCAATGAGGACGCCTACCGTTAAGCTCTGTAGAACACTGCATGGCTCCAGACACATAGGGCTCTAAGAAGATAAACACCCTGTTTCAGCACAAACCAGGAAATCACACCCCTGGGGGGATGACAATGCCCTCCGGGGCTCACGGCAAAGGATGTATTTTTGGATAAAGCGACCACTCAAATCCCAGCAGATGATGTGAAATTTGAGTCGGACAGTTCTGCTGTGGAGAACCCTTCTTCTGCCCGCCAAGAGCCTTGGAATCTCATGAGCTCATGCCTCCCTGGCAGCAGGTCCTCACGGGACTACATGAGTGCCTGCTGGAGGGCCCTGAGGCCACGCGGCACCTGTCAGCCTGCATCTAGTTCCTCCTCTGACAAGGCGCTTAACATGATTCATTCCGTATCCCACGGAAGGCTACATTACAGTCTCTCCGCTAAATGATACGTGCCGAGCAAGTGTCATAAACCAGAAGTGGCTTTGAAGGCTTCTCCTAAACGGCTGTTACTCTGGGCATATGAACACCAGCCGAGGAAGGCGGTTTTGAGATTACAATTTACAACGTGCATACTAGTTAATAAGTAAAACATTAGCCTCCCTATGCCTGATACTCGGGGAACTCAAGGTCAAAGATGCCTTAAAACAGAGCCAAATGCAGCAAAGCCTCGGGAAAAAGATCTCTATCAGACTTGTGGTCTTCATTAAGAGAAACACATTGAGAACGTTGATTTTCCATGTCCTGAGGAAAATCTGAACACATGAATGAGTGAAGGAAAGGGGCTTCCTGTGGGTTAATGACTCGGAAAAGTTGGGAGATGATGTGCAGCTTAAGGTCACTACCTCAACAAGAGGTCCTGATTCTCCCAGGTAGGCTTCATCCCAAGTTCATTCTTACTGTGCAAAATACTCCAGGGGTCTACACACAGATCTGCTTTGTAAGGAGGTCACACGCGAACTCATTTAGACACCATGCAAACGAGCTGAGATTCGGTTACCTTTATACCAAAGAACTATTTTGAACTTCTGTCTAAAAGATTATAATGGATGTTCTCTGGCTGCTCAAATTGTACCTAATGTGGAACAGAAGCTTTTGAAAACAGTCTTCCATGAACCTCTGTTTAATCTAAAGTAAAGAACAAGTAAATATTCATACGTAATTAAAAAATATTAGGAAGTCTGTCTTGAACAGAGCAATGGATGGTCTGGGGCCCTGTTTTGCAATTATTAGTATCAGGGTTTTTTTTTTTTGTTTGTTTTGTTTTTTGTAGCTTTGTGCCTTTCCTGGATCTCACTCTGTAGCCCAGGCTGGCCTCGAACTCACAAAGATCCACCTGGCTCTGCCTCCCAAGTGCTGGGATTAAAGGCGTGTACCCACCACTGCCTGGCTAGTATCAGTTTTAATATTTATTCTTTGAGAAATATATTTTGATTACATACATCCCCCACTTCTAATTCCTCAGAAGTCCTCCTCCTGATACTATATCCTCTCATTAAAAATAAAATCCATTGAGTTCAACTCCTGAGGCCAATTATGTGCATGGGTGTGGGATTACTCACTGTAATGCAGGCAACCTATGAAGAAAGGCGACTCTACCATCTGTAGGAGCCAACAGCCGCCAGTGGCTCCCCGGCTGGGGGTGAGACCTTATGTGCCTTTGCATGGTCTGGGGGTTCTTTTTGTTTTGTTTTGTTTTGTTTTTCAAGACAGGGTTTCTCTGTGTAGTTTTGTGCCTGTCCTGGAACTCACTTGGTAGCCCAGGCTGGCCTCAAACTCACAGCGATCCACCTGGCTCTGCCTCCCTAGTGCTGGGACTAAAGGTGTGTGCCACCACCACCTGGAAGTCTGGGAGTTCTTAATCTCAAAGCTTGCTGCGTGCAAATGTTGCATATGTGTGTGCATGCCTCTGTGTGTGTGTGTGTGTGTATGTGCGCGCGCGCACACACACACACACACACACACACACACGCGCGCGCGCGCGCGCGTGCGTGCGTGCGCGCGCAGGTACATGCATGTGTGGGCACACACATCATCATGGTGTTCACCATGGTGCATGGGCGGAAGTCGAAGGACAGCTCAGAGAGTCAGTTCTCTGCTTCCACCATGTAAGTCCTGTGGATGGAATTCAGGCTACCAGGCTTGGCTAGCACCCGTATACACTGAGCCACCTCACTAGTGCACAGCTCTGGTCCTTGGGCTAAGGCCTTGTGGACAGTTTGTGTTCAGTGACTGTTGACTGAAGGCTTGAGTGACTCTGGGAGAAGGAAAATGCGGATACAGAGGCTGACAAACTGAGAAACCTCTCTCTCTCTCAGATATGCAGGTTCCTCTAATCCTACCGGTATGGGTTAAATGTACGGTGAAGTACCCTTGAGGTGGGAAACCCTCCATAAAAAGAAGGTAACATGGGGCTGGAGAGGTGATTCAGCAGTTAGGAGCACCTGTTCTTGCAGAGGACCTATGTCAGCTTGTAGCCATCCTTAATTCCAGTTCTAGGGTATCTGATGCCCTCTTCTGACCTTGAACGCGTGGTATACATACATACACACAGAACACTCATGCATATTACGTAAAAATAAATAAATCAGCAAAAGAAGAAGGTAGCACCGTCCCTCTGGTTGTAAGACTGAGCCTGGACATTGTCTGTGGACATCCCTGGGTGGCCGTGTGCCTGAGCATCTGTCCTGTGCTGACTGGGAGAATTAGTCTTGCTGACTCTGGCCCCTCCTAACATTGCCCCTGCATCAGATCCTTGGGAATTCCAAGCACACACAAAACTGCCAGGGTTGGAGACAGGGGAGTGACTGAGGAAAAGGCAGCAGCAGCATGGTGCTCATACCTGTAATCCCAGGTTCTGGGACTGAGGAGCTGAGGCTGAGGACTGCTGTGAGAGTCTCATCTCGGCATCTATTACACAGTGAATTCTAGACCAGCCTGGGCTTCAGTGTAAGACAGTGTCAAAAAAAAAAAAAAAAAAAAGAAGGAAGAAAAAACAAGGAAAAGGAAATTTTACCTCATTTTATTCTCACAGGGAATTACTGTCCCTTTCTAAGTAATGAAGCCCTAGAGGGACAAAGTCATACTTGAAAAATCACTCATGGTGGCGTCACAACCATAGAAAGAATAGTATAGCACTTTCAAATGTCTTCATTGTAAGATAAAGAAATAAAATGCATATTGTGAAAGGCACACACTTACATCTGCACACACACAGGCTGAAACAAAATTTCACAAATAACAGTTACTTTTTCCATATGCAAATCCACTTTCCCTTCCCATCCCGTTTTATCCTTCCCAATCTGATACGCTAGCATCACTAGTCTCAACTGTCAGCTTGATTGGGTGAAAAAAAGCACCTAGGAGGTGAGTTGAGTACACCTCCCGGTGTGTCCAGTGGGAAGATCAATTGGGTGCACCTCCAGGGGTGTCGGGGCGCGGGGGAGGGGAGAGGCTATCCGAAAGGAATGTGGAAGATGGACCCAAATGGAGGCAATAGCATTCTGTAGCTGAGGGACCCAGATGGAACAAGGAAACCATCCCCTGCTCCATCCTGGCCATTCTGCCTCCCTATCATGGTAGGGAAACTTCTGGAACCCTGAGCCAAAATAAAGCCTTCCTCCTTATTTTTCTTGGGTGCCTGTCACAGCCATGAGTGTTTCGTTACCACTCATGTTGACTCTGTTTGGTAACACTTGGTTACGTGAGAAGAATCTGGTTAAATAAATCAACTGCATGGAGTTCTAAGAGTCAAATACTGGGGGAGGGTGTCTCCTTAGGCTCCCCTTCTTTCTTAATCCTCCGAAGTCTCACGACGCAATCCCAGCCCCCCCTGAAATGTTACATTTCTCAAAGCCCTCTTTCCCTCCCCTCCATTTTCTCCTCCTTGGTTCAGGTCTTGTGTCCAGGACTATAGCAACAGAATTCCAAAGAGTCTCCTTCAGTGAGCATCCCTGAAAGTTTTCCTCATTCCTGTCACCAGCAGAATGGAGTTTCAGTACACCATTAGGACCCACTGTGCCTCCCTGGACTGGCTGGCCCCTGCTGGTCACGGCTCACTTCCGGCTGTCCAGCACTGTCCGGAGTTCCCCGGCCCAGGCTGTGGTTCACACTCCACACTTAGTTCCAATTGCTCCCTCTTTATCTTTCCTTGCGTTAACAGTCCCACGTCTTCCCCGCCCGGCTTGCTCTCATTATCTTGTACCATGATTCAGTGGAGACACTGAAATCCCGGGTTGGTCTGGCTTTGGGCTGTTACAGTCCTTATGAGATGACCTTGGCATGTTCTCAATGCACATTGGTCTCCTCCATCTGACCACAGCTCTTTGAGGGGCTTACTCACTCTGGCACCAATAGTGCCTGGCAGAGCACATGGAACCTGGTGTGTGTTCCGCGTAGGTGTTGAGTCGAGGGCAGCTGGGAAGGGCTTCTCAGAGTGAACTGTAGACTTATTCCTGCCAAAGTACTCTAAGAAGTCTGTGGCCATGGAACCCTCTTCTCCCTGGAAAGTCTCCTTTGCTTCCCTTCTCCTTACCTGGTCTGACTCGAGGAGGCGGGGGAGCAGGGGATGGGTCACAATCTGCGTGCCATAGCGTTCTGTTATACTCCATTTGAGAAGCCTGACGCACCTGATTCCGGGGCTGAAGTTGGGCAGCGTGCCAGGCCCCAGGCATAATCAATAACAATCATTGGCAGGGGACTCTCCTGCGGTTTAGAGGCCTTCCACAGGTGGCTCTGGGAGAGTGCTGGGGAGACAGATGTGGCACAGAGCCTGGTCCTAGGAGACTGAGGCTCGTTCTGGTGGTGAGACAAAGGTCAAGGCTCCTCACGAGGCTGGATTCAGTGTGGACACTCCAAAACACCCCCTGGATATGCCCTAGAGGAACCCTAACTAACTGTGATGGCCTCATTTGCACCCCAGAGGCAATCAACCAACTGGCCATGATGGTGAGTGGGGATATGAGGTGCCAGTAATGACAGCAGTGCCTTCCATGCCTTGAAACTGAATCCTGTTCAACTGTGACAACTTGGGTTCTCGGCGAGAGGGAGAAACTGGGTAATACACCGGGGTGAGCTGACTGGGGGCCCTGAACTAGCTGTGTCTGCCTCTTCTTTGTACTCTGAAGGCCATTGCCTTTCCCAAGGGTGCAGCTCACTGGACACTTCTTCCAAGAAGCCTCCTTGGAACCATCTAACAGGATGGCTACCTCCACTCTGTGACCCATGGCCACCTTGAATTATCACTTGATTTCTATGACCAGGACTTGCATCTTTTTATTAGAGTGAAAACGTGAGCATGGTGGATGTGGAGAGAGGAGAGACTCAATGCAGGTTTGTGGTCCTGACCATCACAAAGAAAAAATGAGCTTGTACAGGGCATGGCTGAGGGTGACGAGGACAGTGTTGTAGGTGACTTTTGTTAATCTCTAGGAAGAGAAAAGAGTGAGTGTCCTTACTAAATAAAATGAAAACAGAGATGGAAGGAAGAACAAGTGTAGATTATGGACAACAACCTTAAACCAAAGACACCATGGAAAAAAGGTGGAGCTCCCCCAGCGAAGGGCTCTGCAAGCCAAGCCTTCTATGCACATGTTCACCTCATCACCTGTACTTGTCAGTGAAGTTCTGAGGGTGTGAGGAGCCCAGGGAAAGGAAGGACAGTTAGCTCACCCTGCCATCCTGTTTTGGATACAGGAATATTATTTCATTTTGTGTTTACAATTGCTGAACAGAACGAATATTCTATATTGACATACATTTAAAAACTTGAAGCCTGGGCTGGAGCGATGGCTTAATGGTTAAGAGCATTGGCTGCTCTTCCGAAGGACCTGGGTGTAAGTCCCAACACACACATGACAGCTCATGACTGTCTCTAACTCCAGCTCCGGGGATCTGACACCCTCACACAGACAGACAGATATTCAGGCAAAACACCAATGAACATAACAAATATATTAATTAAATAAAAACAAACCCTGAAGCCATTATTTTTCCCTGAAATGAATCTTGTTTTTACCCTTTTCCCACTGATATACCTGAACAGCAGAAAGAAAAGGTACCCTCAATGAATTTTACATACTTAGAATGTAATGTGTTCATATTTTTTTTAAATACCCAAAGTTCTCCTTCAAACATGAGGAAATTGATGCTCTAGGGAGATGTATGATTCCGCAGTTTCTAAAGACTCCTGGGCATTGTGCCTCCCTGAAGAAGCTCACATGCAATTTTAAAAGAAAGAAATCTTTAGAGAGATCTCTTTGTTCATTTTTTTATAACTGCCCCTCTGTGTACCACATGAATTCTAACGCCATAGTGAGACCCAAGGGCTCAGCTCTGAACAACCAAGAGACACACAGCCAAGAGACAAGCAGAGGTCAGCTAAGCTTAGCAAGATCACAGGATGAATGTGGAACCTCTCTCTGCTCAGCAATGTAAAGTGCTGGCTGGCAAACAAAGACATTCTTCAACATATTTCCTTGAAACACAGGATGTCTCCAGTGAATTTTACTAGAGAATCCCACCAACCTCGTGCAAGGTGATGACGGTGGGGACACCCTGAATCTTGTTTAGTATCCATGGCTCTCAAATCTCTTCAGTAAAACCTGTGCTCCTCCAGACATCATGGAATCCCTGAGCACAGGTCTCAGTGAGGTCAGCCTGTACCTCCCACTTCCAAGGCCGGCATGCTAGGGGCGCCAAACAACCAGGGTTCTCTGAACTGTCTCCAGCCCGACGCCCATTCCCCATGCCCATTGTCTTCAAGATGTTCTTTTCCATCCAGGGTGACTTTGTCCCACTCCATCCAACCAGCCAATTCTCATCCATTTTTCCCTTTTCTACCTCCTCAAACTCCCGGCCACCCGAGGTTGACCATCCCTCCCTCGGCGTCCTGTGTCCTTCCACACCACTTACCCCAGCATTAGAATTTTCGGTTTACTTCACTTCCATAGTCCCTCCACAGCAGTCTGCTTCTGCATCAGCCCAGTGCTAAGCACCCCAAAGGGGCTTAATTAATGTTTTCGGGAAGACCAAGGAAGCTTCCAGCACAGAGGTTCTGACATACTTAGAGCAGGGAACAGATGATCATTTTCTCTCCGGCTTCCGGCCACCGAGAGCAGAAAGGAACCTCACTGGTCCCCAGTGACCTGCGGGGCCTCTGCCGAGATTCCAATCCTCCACACTTCCTCTCCCATTGTTTTCATGCACATTAAAAAGAAACATCAGAGCCTCAAGAAGGAGGATTCTGTTTGGAGCCTAAAGAAGCATGCCCTGTCTGAGGAAGGGGTTCCTCAGGGCAACTGCAGTGTAAGGTTCCACTGCCCCCCCCCCCCCCCATTATCAACAGAGTCTTTCAGACGAGGACAGAACAGTCCAGCCCTAAAGAAATAGCACATAAGTCATTGTGAACGGCCATATCTTCTGTTGGAAGTTTCCAGATCTTTTCTTACACACAAGGAGATTATAAACACAAGGTGAAAATGTTCCATGTGGCTGGGGATGTGGCTCAATGGCAGAATCCTTGCCTAGCAGGAGGCCCTGGCTAGACCAGCCTAACATAAAACCAGGAGAACACATCCCATATCTGGCTGATGTAGCTGAGATGGATTCTTTAAGGGACCTCCTCCTCCTTGGTACAAAGGTATAATGCAGGCCCTTAGATGTCCATGGATTCTCTTATTTTTAAATTGAATTCAACTTCGGTATTTTTGACATGGGGGCTTGCTGTGCAGCCCAGGCTGGCTTTGAACTCACTATGTATCTCAGGCTTGCCTCAAACCTGCATCCTCCTGCCTCTACTTCCAGAATGCATATGACCTCTTAAACATTACACAGCTCCTCTCCTTTGGCAAGTGTGATTTCTATTTACGATCTAAGCTATATATTATTAATTACGTATTTCATATTGGTACTTATTTCATAAAGTGATTATTGTGTCATCCTATTTAGGATATTTGAAATGATTAGCAGTACACACATACACCACGCTGTATGTTTTTAAAATTCACCTGTACATGATGGCTTCTATTAGCAAAGGCCCCAGAGTCCAGCACACTGCTTCTGTCAGAACCTTCCTGAGAAGGCACTTCCAGCGTCTGCACCATTCCCTCAGGCTGCACAAATGCTTCCGTGTGTCACAGCAGCTGCTGTGACACACAGGGATGACTGTCCTGGGAAAGTGGAGGAGTAACCCTGGAGCTGACGTCACCGTCATTTCTGACATTCCAACCCAGTTCTCTCCCCCATAGGGACACGTTTTCAGACCTATAGCTCACTCCTCACTGCCCACACCTGACTCCCAGGCCATTGAGTCACTTCCTGTCTTCCAGACTTGCTGTTAAACTTCCTTTTTTGTAAAAACAAAATTAAGTTAAAACTTAAAGAATATTGTGACAGAAACAGAAAGGTCATTTAACAACTGTAGGCTAATAAACATGCAGTGGACTGTGAGTTCCCAGAATCCTTTGTGGTTAGGCTGTGAGAGGAAATTCACCCAAGGCTTGTGGGTGACTCGGCCAGTGACCCCCATCTGCTCCCCTTCCCCAGATGTTCCAGAGACCTCAGAGGCTACATGCGGAGGCGGCAAGCGCTTAGTGTGTCCAGATGTGAAGACTTTCCCACCTCCAGGGTGAGTGGGAGACACATTTGTAGTTGTTAAAGATCGTGACCACTTTTGAGAACAGAGAACTGCTGGATCCCCAGTCTGGAAAACTGTAGGTATATAGCCAGCATTTGGGGGAACACTGAAAGTGGGTAAGTTACATAGAATATGCACATAGAAAACAAAAATGAATAGTAAGTTCTGCAGAAAATTTCTGGGCACATTTTTCTGCTGCGTACACACACACACACACACACACACACACACACACACACACACACACATCCCTCACTCTAAATTTGCTCAAAAAACTCTGTTGTCTTTTGTGTTCCTTTTGGTCTTCACGGAAGGCTCCCAACTTTCAACAGGCACCACACCAAGCTAGATTGTGTGAGGGCTGCTTTTGAAAAGGCTTCAATTGTTTCCCCTTAAATGACTATTTCTATTTCGGTTGACCTAAGAATTTGCTTTAGCGCTGGTCAGTTTTACACAATTAAATGTATTTAAAAAGCAACTGGGGATTTTCAAGACTTTAAGGGCAACCCCCTAAGGGGACGTTGACTAGGTGGCTCAGGTTTCCCTGCGCTAGTCTCCTCATGAAGAAAGCTCTTGTGCCTGTCAGGATCCATGTCCATGAAAATGACAATTGTCAGATGCTTTCCTTTAATAAAATTCCCACAAAATCCTCTTATGTTTGCATTTCTTTTCCTTCTAAATTCAAGTTCTGGGCTTAAGTCTCCCAGGAGCACTTGGTATTTCTTTTTAATCGTTCCTTTTTATTGGGACAGGCAGTGTCTGCCAGGTATGAGCCAAAGATTCTCAGGCCTTGTATCTCTCTCTCTCTCTCTCTCTCTCTCTCTCTCTCTCTCTCTCTTGCTTTTTTGAGACAGGGTTTCTCTGTGTAGCCCAGGCTGGCCTTGAACTCCCTGAGCCCTGGGATCAAAGGCGTGTGCCACTACTGTCCAGCTTTCCTGCTTCTTTTTTTGTCACACAGGCTCCATTTTTTGAAGTTTCCTTTTTTTTTTTTTTTTAAAGAAATAACTTGGTCTTCTCATGGGACTCCTAACAGAGGGAACAGGGGCTGTCTCCAACTCTTTACTGGCTTTTGGGACCCTACTCGTCATACCGGGTTGCCTTGCCCAGCCAGCCTTAATACATGGGGAAGTGCTTGGTCTTTCTGCAACTTTGATATGCTATGTTTTGTTGATATTCATGGGGGACTTGCCCCTTCCAGGATGGAGATGGAAGAGGAGGGAGTTGGGGTGTGTGAGAGGAATAGGGGTGAGGGACTGGGAGGGGAGGGTGGTGGGTAGGCTGTGGCGGGATGTAACATAAATAGATTAATTTAGAAAAAAAAGAATGCCATAGGCACATAGCTTGATGTTGCCATAAAACCTTAAGACAGAGTTACATACCAGGATTTTAATTCCTTTAGTGTGTTTCTTACATCAATAGCAGGTACAGTAGACCTAAGCAGGAATCTCCAATGTAAGCGCATCCTTTAAAGCCGGTACTTAGCTGGACATGGCAGCATGTACCTTTAGTCCCGGCACTTGGAAGGCAGAGGCAGGCAGAGTTCTGTGAGTTCCAGGCCAGCCTGGTCTATACAGTGAGTTCTAGACCTGCTAAGGCTACATAGTGAGACTGTATCTCAAATAGATAGATAGATAGATAGATAGATAGATAGATAGATAGATAGGTGCTTATTCTAGCTATTTCTCAGAACAAAAAGAAAATAAGTAAATGAAAAAGAAATAAAAAATAAGTATATACTCAGTGTAGGTTTCTTAAGTCAGAATCTATGACGTCTTTCTCAAGCTGATCTTCTGGGATTCAGGGTTCTGCTTAGCATCCCCTTGTTCGGCCCATGCTTGGTGCCCTGGGTTTTGGCAAGTGATGAGTAGGGAGTAGGGGCACCTGGATGAAATATGACACCTGGCAGCTTTCAGCTTCGACCCACTCTAAATCCTTAAATGCTGTTGGAAAAATGACAGCTTGCCATCTGACCTTAGACTTCTTGTTATTTTAGAATTTGGCTTCCCAGTGCTCCCTCGGGAGAAAACAATCTTCCCACTGTGTAAGGAACACTGTGACAATGGAGAGCGAAGGAATTCCTATGTGTCTAAAGTTCCATCCTGGGTAGGGAGCACCATGATGGTGGTGGTGGTGATGATGATGATGATGATGATTTTTATAGCCTGAATGTGGTTTGCATACAATGTACTGGAAAGAGTTCCTGAAGCCAGGGTGACAGCAGCACCCCAAATGTTTTTAAGTTTGCAGCTTTTGGCACTGCAGCTATGGTGGACCAATGGACTCGGGACTGGGACAGTCCACCCAGCCTCTATGTGCTCACTAGACATGACACAACCATGAAAAAAGAAGTATTTGATAAAAGAAAAAACAAAAGCAAACCCCTCAGGTCCATCCCAATTCATTGTGCTACTCAAATTTCAATTAAAAAAAAAAAAAGGCTTTGGAGCCGGGCGGTGGCGGCGCACACCTTTAATCTCAGCACTCGGGAGGCAGAGCCAGGCGAATCTCTGTAAGTTCGAGGCCAGCCTGGGCTACAGAGTGAGTTCCAGGAAAGGCACAAAGCTACACAGGGAAACCCTGTCTCGGAAAAAAAAAAAAGGCTTTGGAATTCGATAAACAATTTACAAAGTATAATTATATTTGATAAGTTACATCATAAACAGCTCCTGAAGTGAAATTGAACCAAAAAATTATATTTCTAAGTGTACTTTTCTTGGGAAAGTTCTGATGATTCAGCCTCAAAAGGTTGCTAGACCATAAGCAAACTGATTCTAAAATGATTTAAATTTACTTTTTAAAGATGCTTTCATTGGTCCTACTCTATCTCTTGTTACCAAAACATTTATAAAGCTTTCAGGGTTTTTGTCATTGTTGTTTTTGTTGTTATAAGGTCAGATAACGAAGGGAAAGGAGAGCTTGCAGAGTGCGGGGGGGGGGGGGGGGGGGGGCTTTTCTAGGGCACGCTATTCTCTCACAGGTGGCTTGAGAGGGGCATAATGAAGCCACCCTGCAGAGGGGCTTGCTAGCTGGGTGACTTTGGCAGCAAAACGTGACCCTTCCCAGCCTTGAACCTTCTTCCCAGGAAGAGGAAGCCTCTCAGACCGTCTTTCAGATGCACTGAGACTCTTGTAATTTGCACGATGATACACAATACCGACATAGAGAAGCTCCCACCACTGGGACGGTGGCACATGACCCCAGAGAACATGAGCCTGGACTTGGGTCCTGGCTGTGTGAGGGTAGACAACGGTTACATGCAATGCTAACTCTATCAAGTAAATCCCTGTGAATGTCAGGGAATACCACGGAATGTTGAGGTTTATCTGACTCTTGCATTGCTTGGAAACTTTTGGTGATGAGCCTTGATCCCTGTGGTTGACAATGACTTCACAGTGTGGTCTCTGACCTAGCAGGCTAAGCTTCTCCACAAAGCCACAGGCTCAGCTGCTGACTCTTGGTCCCTCCCACCAGGCCCAGTGTGTTCTCTCTCAACTTTGGGATCACATGTGACATTTCTAATCTCTCCCCATTTTGTGATCCAATTCTAATAAAAGTGAGCGTGAAGGCGGGTTGCCAAATGTGGAGCCTGAGTAAAGCCATACTGTTAAGTCATTCTGTTACTCTGAGGCAGATCTAAGGCAGCATGTCTGGGTGAGTACATGGCCTCCGACTGCACCAGCTTCCAAAGCAGCTGTGCAGTCTGGCCTGGTGCTTGCTTGCGGCTGTGGCTCACAGGCAGGCAGGAGACACAGTGTCTGTTTATTAGCCGGTCTGAGGCATACAGCACATGGTTAAACGTGGCAGCAACTCACCCACCATTGTCACTGAAAAGGAGAAAATTTCCACAGCATGCAAAAGCTTTAGGTACTTTGTGGTTTGACTGGAGATCAACGCTTGCAGTAATTGTAGTATTTACTAAACAGGGAATAAGCTATTTGGGAGCTGAAGGTGGATCCTGGTAACACAGTGTTCCATAATCTTGAATTTTTCCCCAAAGGCATATTCTGGAATGTCCTCTTTAGCATAAATCATATGAGAAAGGTTTATAAAGCTCACATACAAAAGTTTATCAAAGCGCTATTTTTATTAAAACAAAACTTTCTTGCTATAGACTGTTCAAATATTCTGCTAAAGACAATCTGCATGGCTACTGTTGACGCACCAGGTGAGGCACGGTGCCTGATGCTTTATGCAGAATGGCTCATTTAACCATCCCCACCATGAGGAGGAAGAGGCTGAGGCCCAGGGAGGTTAAATGAGGTGACCCAGGTCTTGCATTAGGGATGTTGAGACAAGCATTTCTGTTTCCAGCCTTTGCCTATAACTGTGAACTCTTCCAAATTTTCCGAAGAAGCTAGACTATAAATAGATTGAAAACACACCAAAAGTTGTTGATATAATTTCTCTCTGTGTGTATGTGTATGGGGTGGAGAAATGCCACCTATAAAGACAGGCTTATCAAATTCTCCTAAAAATAGAACTTGCTCTTGACAAAAATGAGGAGGAAAAGTGGAATCACTAAAGCAACATTTTCCAAAGGTCTTGGTAGCTTTCCACAAGGTTATGCAGGAGAACACTGGGTTTCCTGTTGGAGTGAAATCCTTAAGAGTTTTTATGGAGGTGAGGGCAGGGAACATTTGAAAACCATCAAACCGGAGTGTGTGATTGGCCACCCAGCTACAGCGCCTCGTGTGGCCTCTTGACCTGATGACACCCTGAGGTTAACTTGACCAACACTGCCTCAGAGGTGAGCGATCGAAGACTCAGATACATAGGAAAGTGTGTGCACAACCAACAATGGTCTTGGGATTCAAACCCAAATCATCCTGAGCCTCCAAGTCTTCCATCTCCCACACAGC
This sequence comes from Onychomys torridus, assembly GCF_903995425.1. NCBI lineage: Eukaryota > Metazoa > Chordata > Mammalia > Rodentia > Cricetidae > Onychomys > Onychomys torridus. The sequence continues at coordinate 418,669 of NC_050464.1, read as the reverse complement.
CTCTTGTAGGTGTTGGCTGGTACACAGTTTTTTCAGCAAGAGAACAAAACAGAGCTCTTGTGACTTGGGGACAGGGAAGAGAAAGTACAAGGACCAGTAAAAAAGACAGGAGGTCAATCCAGTCACCTACACTATTAATTAAGCTTTGTTATCTGCCAGCTAAGTCCTGCATGGCTCCATGGTGATTATCAAGGCAGTCAGGACTTCAAATGGTACTGATAACAGAATGTAATCGGATTATGCATTTCCCCCTCTTGGTAGCTTAAGCAAAAACGTTCTTTTAAAGCCAAGGTTTCTGTGTTGTTTTTCTATTAGTTACTAGTTCATAGTGATCCCAGAGACCTCAAGGATTGTTAGAGCTGATTTTCACATACCCATGGAAAGAGAAAGAACTAGTTTCTCACTGAGTAGGAATGAGAACTCAGAGACACACGTGTAGCTTCTTCTGGTTTTCAGTGTGAACTTAACAACCTGTGGCCTTCACCCAGCAGAAAAGCCACAGCAATGGAGCACTGGACACAGCCTGTGTCTAATCAAAACATCTTTAATTTATGGTGTCTGGACCACTGACATTTCCCTTTTAAAACCAGATATTTACTTAAGTACTTAGAGCAATTTTGTAAATAAACCTGAATTTAAATTTGGAGAAATGGTTAATATTTTATTTTGGAAATGTTCTGCTTTTAAATTCACTTTATTAAAGTGAATCTTTTTTATTTTCATTTGTTAGGTTTATTCATGTATTTCATATATATATATGTTTTGTCTACACGTGATATGTGCAGTGCATCATGCAGTGTCTGAGAAGGACACATGAAGGTACCGGATCCCCTGGACTGGAGTTGTAGATGGCTGTGAGCTGCCTTGTGGTTGCCAGGAACTGAACCCAGATCCTCTGCAAGAGCAGACAGTGCTCTAACCATCTCTATTCCCTATGTGTAGCTTTGACTTTCCAATAATATTCTGAGTTTTAAAATATCTCTTATCGCGTCCCTTGTAAATGTAGACCCGCCTACGCTAGGTTAATTGGCATTTAGGTTTGAAAGTAGATTTGTGTTTAGACATCCTATTTTAGGATATTTAGCATGAAGCGAAAAGTTTGCTTTCATAGGGACTAGGTATTAAAGAACCACGTTTGTTAAGGGCAAACTCTGCAATGCTCTGGCGCTCTGTTATCATCAGAGAAAATATCGGAGAACCTCAAAACAGTGAAGAATTAAAAGGAAAAGACACTTGGTTCTCAGCCCCCAGATATGTTTCTCACTTTGGAGAAAGTGAAAACGGGTTATTTTTTTAACTTAAAAAAATGAATGATAAACGGCTTTTTAGAAAGGAGATTATGTATGCTATTAGTCATTCTGAAAAATGACCATGGTTTCAGAAGCTTTGATTGGCATTTTCTCTGTTGGGACTCTCCCCCTTGTATAAACACATACACATACCCATGCTTCATATGAGCTGCAGTCTCACAGGGACTTCAAGGAAAAACTTAAACAAAACAAAAAGCCCTCATATTTTCCCATGCTGGTTTTTTTTTTTTTTTTTAACTTCTTCTGTCAGAACTTTTATGAGACTGGAGGAAACTCTTCTATTTACTTTCCTTTGTTCTTCCCGTCTTACTGGAAGCGAGTGTTATCTAGATGTAATCATCCTCAATGAGAATAAATTTGGACTAAGGAGATGACTCAATCAATGACTTCAGAATTAAAATGTTTAATTCTGCTGCCACTTTGGATATGCCATAAAGAGTCAACATTTTCACCTATTCAAATGCGACGTATATTTCCCCTTCGAAGGGAAGAATGCCATTTTTATCAACCTTTTCTTTCACCTTCAGACTTACCCAGCCCTCTGCAACTCAGCTTTTGAAATTTTTCCACGGCAGTCGAAACACTTGTGAGGGCTAAGGATGCAGCACCGTGGTCGCCCTCCTGCCTAGCAAGCATGAGGTGCTGTGTTCAATTCCCAACATCACTGAAACAAAACAACACCCTCTGCCCCAAACAACAGTTAAAAAAAAGAAAAAGAAAAAAAGCCCGGCAGCCTCCCCACTCCCACACACAGTATGAATCTCTCTAGCCTTCTTTCTCAGGTTCTTAACATGGTTTTTCCCTCTAAATCACTGCTTGTGTTCTTCTATTTCTTAGTGAGCATGCCTGGTGTTCCAGCCACCTGGAGCTGACCAATATTTTCCTATGTGAAGGATCCCATAGCAACCAGCTTTGTGTCAGGGACACAATGCAGCTGTCTTAGAGCTGCCAGCCGTCAGCACCCACAGAAGGTCCCTAACAGTGTTTGAGAAGGCGAAAGTCATCATCTCTCAGGGCACAGTGTGTGTGTGTGTGTGTGTGTGTGTGTGTGTGTGTGTGTGTGTGTGAGAGAGAGAGAGAGAGAGAGAGAGAGAGAGAGAGAGAGAGAGACTCAATGAGTGCCGTGCGTGCATGTGAAGGTCAGAGGACAATCTCAGGTGTTGATCCTTGTTCTTCACAGGCCAGCTGGCCGGTGAGCTTCTGGGAATTCTCCTGTCCCCACCTCCTATGTCACCATCGGAGCACCGGGATGACAGTCACATGTGACCATGTCCAGCTTTCACACAGGTCCTGGGGATTCACACTCAGGTCCTCACACCTGGGTGGCAGGTACTGCGTGGACTGAGCCTCTCCTCAGCCCTAGAGCCCAGCTCTTCAGTCACAGGGGGTAGAAACTATCGAGGAGGGGAACCGAGACAGGCAAGTTACAAAGATCTGTGTAAACTATCAGTTTCCCACAAGCGCTGCCATCTTGCAAAGTTAGTAAGGCTCACACAGCCTCAGTTTCTCATTTGTGAAATGTGGCCGTGAGAACGTTGTGGGTGAAGTATACTGTGGTTGGCAGATGAGAAGCACATGGTGTATCTGCTATTATTAAGAAACACATAATACAGATACAGACTGGGACAACAAAGGTCTAAAAATGAGGGTGCAGAGGAATGCATTGGACATGCTTGTACTTTTATTTTGTACATTTTTTTTAAAACATCTTTTTTGCAAAACCAAATTAATTTGCCAGCATTTAATATGGGGATGCCATGCTAAGCCCTGTTGGTGGTTTCTGAAGGCAGGTGGGAATGGTATGGGGTGGAGGGCTGCTGTGTGGAACAGTAATCTCCCCTGTATCATCATATCATAGGAAAACCTACATGGACCCAGTGGAGAGCATCATGGACAACGCTACACGCTCTTCATTAAACAAACCCCGCCGAAAAATCGATAATTGACTTAAGAGTCTTGCAGAGTTGTTTTGAAGGAAAGAATATTAATTATCAGGAATGAATAGCCAACCAGGATGACATAAAGCCAGTTCACAGTCACCTCTCCAAAGGAAGAATAATGAGAACAGATCAGGATGAGGCGAAAGTCGGGTTGAGCTCATTTCAAATAGTTTGGGAAGACAATGTGAAGTGTGGTTTTATATCCTTTGGCCTCTGTGTCTTGAGCTATTAGTGACAGTGAACATGAACGTATATTAATGTGCAAAGATAAGGATGTTAGAAATGCTATTCAAGGGGCTGGAGAGATGGCTCAGTGGTTAAGAGCACTGGCTGTTCTTCCAGAGGTCCTGAGTTCAATTCCCAGCACCCACATGGTGGCTCACAACCATCTACAATGAGAGATCTGGTGCCCTCTTCTGGCCTGCAGGCTGAATACTCACTGTATACATAATAAATAAATAAATCTTAAAAAAAAAAAAAAGAAAGAAATGCTATTCAAGATTCTGTTGCTGACAGGAGGGTGAAGAAGTCCTCAAACTCTCATGGTTGGCTACACTCTAAGGCTCTTGATGGATGCTCATACAAAGCTCTGTGATACCATGAAGGTTGCTGCAGTAACTGAGATGACTATTAAGAGTTGGGTAGCAAACACCACGAGGATACCACAGACAGAGAAGTGATTCACGTACCAAATGGAATGGAGCACAGAGATGACATGTGTCAGTGTGAGATTCCATTACAGCCCTTTGGTTGGCAACCAACTTAGAACTTACAAACTGTCATTTCCAGATCTTCCCATTTGATAATTCCTGACTGTGACAAACATAGGTAACAGAAGTCATTGGTAACAAGATGTGGGATAAGGGGAACTACTGTATACTTACAGTAGTGAGGTCCCCTGTACTAAGAACCATGTGTATACAGGCACACATATCATGAGCTTATCTCCCATGGCATGCTTCCAACACTTTATGCAATGTAATGCACTTTGTATTTCTACTGAGAGGTCATCAGATGAAGATGTTGGTTACCCAAGCCCTGCTAAACCTACCTAGTGCGGAGAGGTTAGTATCTTTAGTACCCTAGAGCCTATTCACAGCACACATACCCCGTACGAGGTACCCTCATAGCTCAGTATTACAGACAGATTTAGGTATCACCTATCATTGAAGAATACGGCTGTTTGCTTCTAACCAAGACAGCTCAATTGAAGAAGGCTTGTAGAAACAAACAACAAAACTCCCAAGACTAGCCCTCTTGACAATCAGCCCACTAAAGCTTGCCTGAGGTGAGCCTGCTATCAGAGTTAAGTTTGTATGCTCCCTCATTCTCTCCACTCTAAGAAGCAAACTTGACACACCTTTACACATTTGCAAATATCCGCTCCTCTCCCATTAGTGAGTTCATGATGTCTCAGTAAGTGCACCGCTCACTCAGTGATGCCACATACAGTCAGTGTCAATGTGTGCTTGTTGAGTGGAGGAAAAAAGCTGTCCTTGAGTCAAAATACACTACCCATGGAGTCGCACATCACAGCGCCAAAAGCAACATTCTCTACTCGGTTTTGATGCTGTTTTCCCCACTGGCCCATGAGCTCCATGAGGGAAGGGAACTTCATTTGACTAGTTGAATTATTTCTTGTGTTACAATAGCTTACAATTGGCCTTGGCACATATATTAATAGTTGTTGCATGGGTGGACAGATTGCAATGGGCCTATTCACAGTATTCTACACATACTTTGTGAAATAATGTCAGAACTTACAATAATTGAGTCTGTCTCTCCTTCAAGTCCCATTTCCTATGCAGTAACATTTGTAGTAGCATGCTAGGGGCCACCCACTTATTTCTCTAAAGAATTATTTATTTTTATCTTATGTATATGAGTGTTTTGCCTTCACCTATGCACACTATCCAAGGAGGCCAGAAGAAGGCGTCGGACCCCTGTAACTGGAGTTACAGGTGATAGTGAGCCATATGGGTGCTGGGAACTGAACTGTGGTCCGCTGGAAGAAGAGCCAATGCTTGTAACTTCTGGGCCATCTCAGTATCTCAGATGTTCTCAACCTGTGGGTCATGACCCCTTGGGGGGACTGAATGATCCTTTCACAAGGGTTGCATATCAGGAAACCTGCACATCAGACGTTTACATTACGATTTATAACAGTAGCAAAATTACAGTTGCGAAGTGGTAACAAAATAATTTTATGGTCAGGGGTCACCACAGCATGAGGAACTGTATTAAAGGGTTGTATTAGGAAGGTTGAGAACCACTACCCCAGCCCCATCCCATTCACTAATTCATTTTTTAATACATCAAACATTTTAAAGTTTTTCAAAGCAGATCTTTGTTTGGTAGCATCTCTAGTCTCCTTTTCCTGATACTAAAATGGATTTATACTTCTTGGCCAAGAGTCACACCATACACCAACCTTTCCAGTTCTTCCAATTAGATGTGAATATGTGCATTGCCTCCAGCCTTGGAGTCACACTGAAGTCACTCTTTCCTGAGTCATGACCCTCTCTGGCCCCTGGATGGGGAGGGATGCTCTAGGCTTGTTTCCCTTTCCACAGTTCCTTGTACACAGCAGGTGCTCAATAAACACGCATTGAAAGGAGATACACACTATTACTGTGTATATTCTGCAGTGGGACAGAGGACTTGGCGTAAGAGTCACAGTTGGATCAAATAAAGTAATGTGGAGGGCACTGAAAAGAAAAACACCCTCTTGGCTTAAACAAACCTCGGAAGCAGGACATGTCAAGAGTCAAGCCTAAAGACACAGATCTCTTCTTGTTCTTTGCTCTAAAGCCTGGCACAGAAGGGTGGTCCACTGTGAGGTCTCATCATCAGCTAAAATAAATAAATAAACAAACAAACAAATCAACTGTTTTCATTTAGACTGAGCTCTGACTATTGTATTGCTGATTAACTTTTTGTGGTCTTATTCAAGTACTTGCAAAGCCTCAAGATCACGAGCCAGGGAGCTTGTAGAAAGAGCATGGGGCTCTTTGGTGGAGTCATTTATGGTTAATTTAAGAAACTGCCTCTCATCGGCTTGCTGGGGTTGTCTAGGTGTATCCTGTACTGGTGCAGTCACGACTGGGCCCAGCGCCAGACAGTGCAGACAGTCTAGGATGCAGGATAACAAGCATGTGTCGATGAACAATGGTTCACAAGCGATTCCCCTAAGCCATTGTTTTCTGGTGGAGATAGAGTCATTAGCCCCAAGAAGACTTGTGGCACTGGGTTTGCAGAGGCCATAAAGGGACTTTGCATTCTAGAGATCTCAAGAAAGAAGTTCTGGTGGTGCTTCTTGCCCTTTGCTGTTGGGTGTGAGATGAACAGGTGTCCTGAGAAGGCATTTGCACCCCCTCCCCCTGCACCCCTTTCCTCCTCTGGTTGTAGAAGCTTACTGCTTAGCATCCTGAAGTCTTCCTCAGTTCAGGGATTCTGAGTCCCTCAGCCTGCAGCTGGCTTCTAGTTCCCCAAACAGGCTCTGCTCAGCTCCAGGTCAGATCTGTGGCCAGCCTCTGCCCTGAGCTGCCTGTCACATGTGTGTGAAGGCCTTGGAGTAAGTGAGCTAGAACGTGATACAATGAAGGTGTCTCTTCAGACTTCTGATGCCTTGCTGAGGACAAACGGGGTTCCTTCATGAAAAAGATTTCCCGTTTTCAATCGGGTTACTCTCTCACGACTCACTCTGCCCTGCTCCCGACACCCTCCAACTGTTGGCATTGCACGTTCGCCTACCTCTAGTCCATATGGGAATTTATTTTTGTATTTATTACCATGATTATATTCATTTCTTAAGTTGGTGTTCTCTCATTATTTAAACAGAAAACAGAGGAATTACATCAATTACTCTGCAATGCACAGAACATGTATCTAATCAGAAGCATCTAGAAACATCATTAAAGACGGCCCATAATTTTCAGAACCTTTAGGACTAGAGAGACGTATATTGAGGAAAAGCTCTGCCAGCTGTCAGTTCTTCAATCTGGTGTCATGGCTGAGAACATGGGGTGTGGGGGTGGCAGTATGAAGAGTGGGGTGCATTCTAAGTATCACCTGAGAACTGACAGCGGATCCTCACTTGCTAAGCACAAGGCAAGATGATAGATAGTGTATATGCTCTGTGTTCAGCAACTGCACAGTCCTGATTTGGTGGGAGGTTATTTCCAGTTCCTCTGTGATTCATCCTGATTCAACATGCAGAGGCATTATGGTAAAATGGATTTACCTCTTCTGGCTATTCTGTGTTTTTTTTTTTTTTTTAAAGATTAAGTGTGAGATTATAGAAAGCCTCCATAATTTACATAGTTTCTTCCTTGTCGTTTAGCAAGTATATTCAAGTTTTCCTGCTTAACCTCATTTGAGAGAGGCCTTGAAGCAGTTAGACTTTCCATCTCTTGGCTGGAGAGATGGCTCAGTGGTTAAGGGCCTGCACTACAACTGTAGAGGGCCAGAGTTCACTTCCCAGCACCCTCCCCCAGCCTCACACCTGAAAGCCCAGCTCCAGGGGATCCTACACTCTCTTCCAGCTACCACAGACATGCACTCATGTGGCATACAGATATATGTGCACAGGGGTGTACATACATAAATTAGTACAACATGAAAAGAAATCTAAGTGTGATTAGTAGGACTGAGGTATGATCAGTAGGTTAACATTTTATCTAGTAGTGACTGCTCTGAGATCTTTCTGTTAGAATATCAGGTTTCCAGTCTTAAAGGTCTATATGGTATTATAACGGTCAAATAGTTCCAGACATGTGGTTACCTGATTGTGGTATTTGCAATGGCAAAATACCACAAAAAAACCAGTAGGGGACACTTTCTGTTTATTTATCTAACAGACATAACTTGACCATTAACATTGTAGTTAGGAGAAACTACAGTGAGTGCCAGATAACCAAGTAACTGATGATGATTTACCAATAAAGAATTCCAAGTAATGGATAATGCGTAAAGAAAGAAAGAGCAAGATGAAGACTTAATTCAAAGTGCATACTAAAGGGGTCATGAATGAAGAAGGCTGTGATCCTGTGAAGGAACTGTGTTGGAAGAGGGTTTCAAAGAGTATTGATATTTAAAGCAGCTTTGGAACTTGAGGACAGTTTCTCCATGGTTGGTTGCCCCAAAGGTATAAGCACCACTATTGCTGAATCGGTACAATCTCTAACTGTATCCTAAACACTTCTCCTTACATTCACAGTAAGTGGAGCTTCCAGCCCTCATCAAAGAAGCTTCTTTTGGCAGCAGATGGAAACCATTACAGAAATCCACAACTGGTGAAACATGCAAAGAAGAAATGACCGTGGGGGTGGCCAGCCCATGGTGGATACTTCTACAACACAACCCCTACAACTAAAGACTCAGAAGACAGTTCAGAAGAGTAAGGAGAAAGATTGTAGGAGCCTTCCAGAGAACCAGGAAGTCTGCTGTGAGACTGTACCCACAAAATGTGGTCATCTAAACAAGATCTGAATGGGGACAACACCAGCTGACATGCCAACAAGGATGGGGAGAATCTCACAATTTTCTAAATGTGAGAAATTTACCTCTACATGAAGAGCTACAGGCAATGAATGGATCTTGAGAAAGGAGAATCAGTCTTCTGAGGGGCAAACCCCCTGATAGGTCATTTAATCCCAAATCATCAGCCTTAAATACAAACATGAGTAACACCAAACGGAATTATCAGGCTGTATTTATATGTACGTGTGTGTGTGTACACACATATACATATGTGCGCATCTGCAACAATAATTAAATAAGAACGGGTCATGAATTTGAGAGGGAGTAAGGAAGATATGAGAGGATTTGAAGAAGGAGAGGAGATGATGTAAATACAGTATACATGTATGAAACTCTCAAAATAAAATTAAAAGGACTTTTAAATCTAAAGGTATTAGTGACTAAAAAGGTAAAGGAGATGGAATGTGTAAAAGGGCAAAGAATCAGTAAAGCAGGAAGGACAAAGGGAACGTACACAGCAAAATAGTGTGGTAGATGACAGTGGAGAAACACCAGAGACTAGGCCCAGAATATCAGAGTACTTACGCTAGAGCTAACACAAGACCACTGACTTAAATACAAAAGTGAAGCAAAAACTACAGTGTGAAAGAAGGAAGTGTAGAAGTTGATTTTTCTAAATCATGGGAGAGCAGGGGCTGGAGAGATGGCTCAGCAGTTATGAGCACTGACTGCTCTTCCAGAGGACCTGGGTTCGGTTCCCGGCACCCACACGGTAGCTCACAGCTGTTTCTAACTCCAGTTCCGGGGGAATACGATGCTCTCTTCTGGACTCCACAGGTTCCTGCATGCATGTGGCACACATAAACTCACACAAATACACATATATACACATAAAAGTAAAATAAAATAGAACCCTCTAAAACCTAACATTCTTTTTGAAACCCAGAACTGGAACCTGAATGGCATGGAGGTCTGCAATGGGGCCAGTTGCTGGATGGGAGGACATGCAGGAGAAAGCTGCTTGTTCTAGGAGAGGATCCAGAACACTGAAAGAAAGCTATTGTAGCTACTTGCTTAAAAGACAGTGCTACGATGCAGTTGCGTGTAGCTACTGCAAGATATCGCTGAGGAGATTGGATGTGAAGAGAAGCCTTTGAGCAATGGGCAGGATTTATTAAAACAAAGGGGTGGAAAGGAATATTACAGAGAGAAAGAGGTTTAACGTTTCCAGGCATATACTGTCTTTGATCTTCAAGACAACCCCAGGCACACAATCTTATTCCCACAGTACAGAAGCAGAACTATGGGCCCATAGGACCCAGCAATGGCCTAAGGTCTTGCAGTGAGTGGGTGGTTCACAGGGCCATCAGGTCTCCTGATTTATGGGTATCCGAGTGGTGTAGGCAGTGGGCACAAGGAGGCCTGACTTTTGGTTGCCTTAGCATGAGTGAGCTGCCATCCTGTTTATCAGTTGAATGAAAATGCTTTAAAACAGAGCACACTAAGGCCCGCTACCTCCAATGCTTTGTATTTTATACACAGCCACTTTTATTGAAACATTTAAAAAAGATAATACATATATTTACCTGAAGATAAACATTATATATATATATATATATTTGGGTCTGTAAAATGGACAAAGAACATTAGTCAACTTAGTTGGCACTGTTATCTAGTTTCTCTATATTAGAAAGTTTAAAAATATGTTGCACCAATATGAACCCAATTTCTAAAACTTCAAAGCTAATTGAAGAGATGACTGGTTTTTCACAATGCTGGAAAGTGTGATGAGTAAATGAAAGAAAAGTCCACATAGAGGGGAAAAAATTAGGCGGCTCCCTGCAAGAGCAGGCAACGATAAACAAAAGCAATACCACATGTGATTATTGAATTTGATTTTCGAGTGATTCAGTGTTTCAGCACCATGAGAAGTGAAGGCAATTTAGTAGTGTGAGGCATGCGAGGATCCCCTGCTGACATCTGAAGCTCCTCGGGGAGGGATGGTATAACCACTCACTCTGTTTGCAAGCCGTGAAACACAATTATTATTGCGTTAATGGTCTTTTGTGCAACACGGTGCTTATGATAAAGACCCAACGCTTCTGAATGGTCTTCGCAACAAATTTTAAATGTCCCTATCAAATCTGACATGGAGACAGAATCAGCCATGTGTTCCTCCAGGTGACACGCATGTCAGCACATGGGGATTTAGCTCAGGCAAAAGATAGTGAGACCCAACATTCAGTTTCTAGTTTTCCCATCAAGAACAGACATTCCTGTGGCGTTCATGACTAAGTGTGTGGGAAGGGTCCTGCTGAAACCAAGTGGCTCAGAAAGGGCCCAGGGCCCCTTCTCTATCGGAGGAACGCTGGCCTTTGACGGATACTGGGGGAGGGAGGACCACTCTCCTTGGAGACAGACCCCTCTTGGGTTGCCTGTGCCCCCGGCGATGTTCACAGACCCACATGCACATGGGCAGCACTAACTGGACATAGGGTCATTAACAATAAAAACAAAAAATGAAAAGAGGACATGAAGCTGGGTGGGGTGTGGGAGGGGGAGGGGGCCTTGGAAGCTGGGCAGGGGATAGCTCAATCAACAACATACATTGAAACCTTCAAAGAATTAGAAAATTATTAAAAGGAAAGGAAACATTGGCTGGTATGAACGGTGCCCTCATACAGACACAGATATAGAGATCAACAACAGAATGTTCCAGTGCTTCCCAATGAACATTATACGTCCGTCTCTAACCTCCATCTTATGTCTGGCTTCCCTGGAGCCTTGCCTACTGACTGACATTTTCTTCCTTTGATTTTTTTCTTTTTTGGGGGGATCTACAGGATACAATGAGGGCAAACCTTTAGTTTCTAGTTTCTCCAACAAGAACAGACATTCCTGTGGCGTTCATTAACAAGTGTGTGGGAAGGGTCCTGTTGAAACCAAGTAGCTTCAGCAGAGGCACCACCTCATTCAAGGTGCTCAGGACTCCAATAGGAGCGGGGCGTCCAGGAATCAGAAAGAGACCACCACAGCCCCCTCCCACGTAGCTGTCCCCACCATCCGTCACTGCACCGTTCCCACCTCCATCCCCCACAGAAATGAAATTAGCCAGTGAGGATTTTTGTACAATGCATAAAACAGTTGTCTTCTAGGAGCTGGCAGAAGATAAATGATTCCGGACGCTGGACTGTGGCCATCCCCACACATGCTACAGAGCTCTGACGTCCATATTGGGCCATAACCCTGAGTGGTGTCTGCCTCTGCCAGTTTACACCGGTGCCTCCGCTCCTGGTTTGCACTAGAGAGCCAGGTCACACTCAAGTCCCCTTTCGCCCGTGTAGGTTAAAAGGGAATTGTCTTTTTTTTTCCTTCAGTAAAATGGCTCCAGCATTCCCCCTCAGCACTTTTTCTTTGCTATTGCCCAGGGAATCTGCTACTGAAGCCACTGTTTTGATCTCCCATTGGAATTAGACAAACCCACGCCTAATAAAACACACGGCATCTGACACTGAAACCATCAACCATCCAGAACCACACAGCAGGATTATTTCACGAGGCAGTTTGTGTTCTGCAAAAAAGACCCAGAAACAGCTGCTTTCAAAAAATAGGGTCCCATCAACTGGATGATTCGGAAGGCCTGTAGGAAGTTTAGACCAATACAGTATGTTCTGTCGGCCCCACGCATCTAGAAAGTGAGCCACTGTGACGCTAAATTGTATTTGGAAGATAAAACTCTTATTCACGGTTCCAAAAGGTAAAAACAGGCAAGAGAGGAGGAAAGAAGAGAGGGCATATGGGAAGGAGGAACACAGGCAGGAAGACAGAAGTCTATGTCTGTAATCTGAGAGCTGAAACATAAAGTAGATCATTTCGCAGCCTTCAGATGTCTTTAAAATGAGTAATGGGACCTCAGGCACTGCCTCAAGTTCTTGTCAAAAGAACGCTCTCCTCAGGTCACTTCTACCCGAGAAGCAAACTTCCTACACCCAGAACAAATCTTGCAGCTCAGATAGGAAGCGACCTATCTTCCCACCACTCTCTTGCTAAGGAACACAAACTTACTTCTTTGGAAAATGTCCTTAGGCTGCGCTGTGCCTCTGGAACAAAATCCCTCTCTTCTTCATTTCCTTTCCTGCTGTCTTGAGAACGGCTGCTCAGAAGCGGACAGATGGCTCCTCAGCCACTCACTGCTTCCTCTTCGTTATCTCTGCCAGCTAATATTTCCTCTGTGCTTAGCTGTTGTCTGTGAGACGGGCCCACATCACTCCAGCCTGATCAATGGAGTGCCTAGTTTGAGGTTGGTTTTGGCCCCTCCTTCCAGCTCTAAGAGGAAAAAAAATGAAAACTCACAGCTGGATTTTTTTTTTAAATCTGCTCTTTTAACACTGGCTCGGCAGCCCTGCACATACCAACGGGAAATGCTGCCAGTCTGTCCCAAGCCAAGAGTGCGTTCCTTATCCTAAGTCCCCTGCCATCGGCCAAGCATGCACCTCACCTGATTATTCAAGTTAGCCTAAAACATTACAGGAATGAGGAGAAGCATTTCAAACCAAGCTTACATTTTTCCCAAGTGTAGTGAGCCTCAAAAGACAATGAACACACCACACCACCATACACACACACACACACACACACACACACACACACACACACACACACACACATGATGGAGTAACCTGTGGTACGTCCATATTGAGAAAAAACAATTCCAAAGATAAAATGGAAAAGGAGGAAAGACTAAAATCAGACATTGCAACATTGATGCACATATAATTTTCTATCCCAAATCCAAGTCACTGCTCACACGCAGAGTGTTTACTGCTAATATTTTCACTGTCAGTGAACTTGCTGGGTCAAGAGAATACATGGCCAGGTTAATTGCTAGCAGGTACAGTTAACAGGAGTGGCCACACAGACAGCCCATGTGAGTGTTATGAAATTGAGATTAAATATTTAAATTCTTAAGTAGTCCCCAGTCAGAAAACTTGAGTTAGTTCTTTTCTTTTTTCAAAACAAAAAACAAAAAACTTGTGTTTTGGGATTATAATCTAATTTCCTCTTTCCCTTTCCTCTCTCCTAAACCTTCATGGTCTTTTTCAAATTCATGGTCTCTTTTTCCTTAATTGTTACATTTGTGTGTGTGTGTGTGTGTGTGTGTGTGTGTGTGTGTGTGTGTGTGTTCCTAAACACACTAATACAGCTGCTCTGCTGGTATAATGTTACTTGTCTGTCTAGGCTGACCATTGGGTATTGGGTAAGTACCAACTGAGACACATCTACAGCACATCTTCCTCACCTAAGGCTGAGGAATGGTTTTGGAAGAAGGGGGGTCAAAAGATCACAAGAGCCAGAGAACAGGGGGTTCGCTGTGAGAGGCTCTCTCAGTCATGTCAGAAGCTGCACCCACAACCTCTCATCAACACGGCTGCCAAAACATGAGCCGAAAACGACAACAAGACAACAATAACAACAGACACATTAACGTGGAAGGGAGGGCCTGAACCTGAGACAGAACTAGAGGCGACTTAAGAATGCCGGAGCAGTAGTCTTCCCCAGGGAAGAGCACACCAGTCAACTATGGAGTCTCAGTTTTAGTTCTCTGTGTCTGTCAACATGAAAGGCATGAAGTCATCGCCAGTGATCACACAGGCAACTGCAAGATTAAATGATGATGACGGAGTACTTTCTTGTTCCAGTTCAACTTTCACATCGTCCTTTTCCAATAAGAGAATATTAAATCAATATAAACATTTCATCTGGTGGAGGACTGTAGCAAACTAAATATCACAGGCAGTGATAAGGAGAGGGAAAGAGCAAAGGGTTCTGAGAATAATGTCAGGTCTCAATATTTGAATTCTATAGGGACAGACTCTACAGCAAACTCTGGGCACAGAGAACAGTTAACAGTGAACTTAGGGTATGCATGTGTGTACTATGCCGGGGACAACCATGGGTGCTGTTTCTTGGGCTCTGTCCACTTTTTCTTTTTGAGAAAAAGTCTCATTAACCTGCTAGGCTAGGCTAGCTGGCTAATAGGTCTCAGGATCCACCTGTCTCTACCTTCCCAGTGCTGGGATTAAAAAACGGATACCACACCCAGATACTTTGATGTGGGATCTGGGGCTTGAACTAAGGTCCTCACGCTTTCAAGGCCAGTACTTTTAACAACGGAGATATCTCCCTATCCCTGAGCTGTAAAATTATGGTACCTCAGTTTCTCTTCAGTCTCACCCTATCCTGGAACCACTACGTCATTTGTCTGGCAAGTCCATTACAGGCAGAGATGCACAACAGGTGAATGGGAGGACTAAAAATTGGGTTAATGAGGGTTTCTGGCTTCAAGTGTTGGAGTGAGGATGACTGTGAGGACCTTGGCTTGAAACTGGAATATCAGCCCATGCAGGGTTCAGACTGTCTGAGGGTCCTTGTAGATTCTTCAAATGTGGGTGGGATTTGGATGCAGAATGGCTTCTTCACTAGAAAGAAAGAGGACAGATTTGTCCCTGGATCCCTGATCTGATCCAAATGTCTCCGCACCCCAAGCCCTCCCCTTTCCCACTTCCTCTTGGAGAAAGTCATCCAGCTGACAAGGGGCTGAGTCAAGAACCAGGGTGTTTGTAAACATCCCTTGAATGAAAACACATGGACCTTTTGGGTAACTGTCCCTAAATGGTGTTGCAAGCCCTTGCTTGTTGTGGCTAGCAAGAAGTGAGTTTCTGAGTTAAGGGCTGTGGGCTGGGAATCTGGGCAGCTGTGTGCTCCCGGAGAAGAGAAAGTAGAGGAGATGGGAGGTGCCTGCTGCCTACCCAGTGTGGTACCTCACTGCCTATACTGTGTTCTTGTCTAAAGACCTTGGAAAGCTCCCCATCTATTTTTATCGGGACTTCAAATGTGTGATCTCTTGCTCCTAATCTGAAGGGCTATTGTAATCTAGGATAAGAGAGTGTTCCAAGAGATAACCTCTTTACTGTTATAATGTAGAAAGCACACATACTATTCATCACAGAGGATGGGTTCCTTCAGCTCTCTATACCATCCAGTTCACAAGGACATATGCAATATGAACTATCTGGGACAAGTGCTATTTCAGATTCTAGAGTGTGTGTGTGTGTGTGTGTGTGTTAATATATCTGTATATGTATATACATCTAACAAGATATCCTGGGGATGGGATCCAAATCTAAACACAAATTTCATTTATGTCTCATGTATGCATCATACATGTGGCCTGTATTTTTATGTAATACTTTTCATAATTTTGTGCGGGAGACAAAGTTTCATGGTATGGAACTTTCTACTTGGGATATCATAGTGGCACTCAAAAACTTTCAGATTTTGGATGTTTGGATTATAGATGTTAAACTGCTGTCATCCAAAAGCAAGACATGAAGACACTGAGGGA
Source organism: Onychomys torridus (assembly GCF_903995425.1). NCBI lineage: Eukaryota > Metazoa > Chordata > Mammalia > Rodentia > Cricetidae > Onychomys > Onychomys torridus. The sequence goes on along the minus strand of NC_050464.1, from coordinate 402,533 downwards.
CGGACAGAGAGCAGAGTGGGCTTCCAGGAGGGACAGCAACTCTGACGGGGAGCAGGGGGATCCAGAAAGCATCTGTGTACTTCACATGCAAGGACGATCCGGAAGGAGGGACTGAGGCAAAGACACAGAAAGACACGGGAAGCAAGGCAAGCCCTGTGACATTGAACAAGTGTCTAGTGATCTCTCTTCATTAGTGGATAATAATTTGGCCCTGGTATGGCTGCTGCCCACGTTAAGCCGGTTACTATATGGAAAATGCTTGCAACAGATCTTGGTCTACACATCCAATACCTGCTGTTCATCACATTATCGGCAGCATCTTGGAAACATCACTTAGGACCAAAAAGGCTGAATTTGATTCAAGCTATAATTTTTAAAAGCCTGAGAGTTCTCTGCAGGACCAGCTGATTGCAGTACTTGTCTGCAATCTTTAAGGGCCTGAGCACCTGCAGTGTCATGTTATTTTGTCTCAATTAGGGCGCAGAGTGCATCTAACCCAGCATTCCAAGTTTGCGATTCATTTTACAGATGGAATCTGTACTCCAGAGTGGGGTGTTACCGGCATTGCCATTATCACCTCTCTGCCAACACCCTCCCACCCCACAGCCAGAATTCTGAGATTCAGAAATGGGTTTTGATTAGTGGAAGGCTTGACGACCACCGTGTGCTGAGCAGAACTGGAGTATTCAAAAATACTGACTGGCTAAAAGCATTATAATGTGAACGTCTTGGTGAAGCCTTTGCCTGTCTGGTGATCACCATCAAGACCTTGTCTAAATCTCTTAATGGCCTCTGTCCAGCCCCGAGGTCCAAGGGACTCTGCTTGCCTGAAGCCGCCTACTAGGGTAACAGGATCTGCCATTGGAATCTTGTGTCTGCCTCCAGCTGTGGCTGAAGCATCTGAAAGAAAAGCAAACAGCTGGGGCATCTTCAAGCCCGCACACAGTTCATAGGAACTGATTGGTATGTGTTTACTTATAAATTTACCAGTGCTGGTGATTGAGTCCATGACCTCATGTGGTCTGATCCTGAGCTACATCCGCACTCCCTGTTGTTTAAGGAATGTCTGTATCAGCCTGGGCACGAGAGCTCAAGGGAAGCCAAGGCAGAATTGCTGTAGGTTTCAAACCAGCAAACGCTTTAAAGTGAGTTAGTTTCGGGTCATCCTGGGCTACAAAGTAGGTTCTAGGCCAGCCTGTGCTATAGAGCGAGATCTCTGTGTCTGAGGGATTTGGTCTTGTTTGGTGCCCGTGTGATTTGGTTGTGAGGTTCGGGAGGGGACAGCTGACCCTTACCACTTCTTCCTGGGCAGCTGGGCATGAGCAGCAACATGACTTTAGCTCACTACTATAGACAGAAAGGGCACGGAGCCCCCAGGGCACCGAAGAAAGCCAGGAAAAGCTCCAGTTGACTTTGCCAGGGAGCCCAAAGGAAGACGTTAATTTAATCCCAACTAGATTTTTAGATGCTAAGCAAGTAATTCATGAATTAGAAATAAAACAAAACCTAGAAACATACTATACATTGCTGTTATAGTCTATGGATATCTTTAAATGTAAAGATATAGTTTTCATATAGGGTAGGTTTGTTCATTTTTAACAAATTATTTTTTATCTTCAATGAACATTTGAAAATAAATAAAAATAACATTTAAATATTTATTTAAACTGTTTTAAAATAAATTTAGTACACACACAATACTCAACATGTTAAAATAATGCTTATTGGAAAGCCTCAACACTACAGAATACAGACTAAAAATTTAACAGCCCGTTTTTATTATTCACATTACTAATTCCATTTTCCTCCCTGAAGGAGTTTGGTGTGTCCTGAATTTGTTACATATAGACACACAGCTCATTCTAGATATCCCTTATAAACACACATATTTTATGGATGTAAAGTATACACATATTTGCACATTCACACATATGTAGCCATTCTTCATGCCCATAAGAGAATTCTTTCCCACCCTAATAGGATCTGTTTTTTGTACTGTTCTCAGCCTTACTCTGTTTATTTAACAACACATCTCAGAGCTTCTCAGATGAGCAAACAGGCAGGTTCATGGCTTGGATCTGAGGATGAAGTGTGGGGCTTGTGGAGCCAGGCCGCCAAGGGGGCAAAGCTGCTCCCCAGTGCCATCAGAAGCAGACCTGTACCTCTCTGCAGTAGGATGCCAGCTGGTAATCTAACACTCTGCTGCTCTCCTACAGGGGAGCACATCCTCACGGAACAGTGAGTGAGGAAATACATGGACTCACAGGTGAGTACTGGTCAACTCATTCATTTTCCAAAGGTGACAGACTGCCCCTGCCTCGATTGTTATCCCGCAGCATCTTCTACTGTCGTGTCGTCCTTGTTAATGGTACAGAGACACTGAACTTAGACAGCCGGATGCTGAGTTGCCCCCCAGGCAGGCACTGATGTGCTCCGGGTTCGGTGAGAGACCCTGTCTCAGAAAGCAAGATGAAGAAAAATGAAGAAGGGTGCTCTTCGCCAACCTCTGTGCCAGAGTGCACAGGCACATGTGTGCACACAGGTGAGCTCACCTCTTCCAGCCCTCCTGCCCCCCACATACAACGGAAAGTTTTGTAAAACCATCTATCCTTATCCCCACTATGTTCTTATTTTGAGGTGAATCAAGGTGATACATTTGGCTATTTGCATTACAGACTATGATTTCCAAATTTCCTTTGTCCATAAGGAAAATCAGAAGCGCACATCTGCTGTAGGAGGGTCCTGGAGGGAACTGGGGCGTAACTGTAGCTGTACATGGTGGCCATGTGGTAGAACCTCATTCTGCAGCAGGTATGGTTTAGAAATGTCAGCATTGTTTTATATCTCTGCAGGATGTTCCATGGGACACACATGCTTTCTACTGTAATATGTGTAAAATTCCACAAGCTATACAATACAGGCTGGCTTACATTAACTATGAAGAAAGGAGAGAGACGTGAAAATAATTTTGTCAGTTATAAGTCAATTGCCTTGGGAAATGGCATGGTGTCTTAGTTAGCTTTCTATTGCCATGATAAAATGCCACAACTTGGGGAGGAAAGGGTTTATTCCATCTTACAGCTTTTAAGTCCATCTGAGGGAACCTGGAGGCAGGAGTTAGAGCAGAGGCCATGGAGGAGTGCTGCTTATTGGCTTGCTCCCATGAATTGCTTAGCATGCTTTCTCATACAATCCAGGACCACCTGCACAGAGGTAACTCTGCCCACAGTGGGCTAGACCCTCCTATCAGACATCAATCAAAAAAACACACCATAGGCCAATCTGATGGGGGTATTTTCTCAATTGAGGTTTCTCCTTCCCACGTGACTCTGGCTTGTAAACTAGCCAGTACGTAAGGAAAGTCAGAAATGAAATACTGTGGTACAAGAATGATTTCATGGGGCTGGAGAGATGGCTCAGCAGTTAAGAACACTGGCTGCTCTTCCAGAGGACCTGTGTTCAGCTCCCAGTTCCCACATGATGGCTCACAACTGTCTGTAACTCCAGTTCCAAGGAATCTGGTGTCCTCTTCTGCCCTCCTTAGGCATTGCATGCAGGTGATGCATATACATATATACACACAGACAAACACTCATTACACATGAAATTTAATAAAATATATTTTTCAATTAAAAAATTATATATGATTTTAAAAAGGAGACTGTCTATCAAGTCAACGTCTCTTTCACAAATCTGGTGCTCCACAGAGCTGGCTTTTTGTTTCTATTGGCTGCCTCATAGTAGGGAATGCACTTGAAGCTCTGGCATTCGGCCACCCAGCCAGGAAAAGTCCACAGTGAGGCAGAAAGTGTAGTTTTCCCTGCCTGGGCAAGCTAGTGTCATGCACAGTGTTTGTGGCAATGAGACAGGATCATCACCTCCTGAAACCTGCACCCTTTCCTTCAGGTATGCCTACCCCAGTTCTAACCCTGTCTGGTCCTCATCTCCTCTACTGTCTAGTAACCAGGACTTAGAAGGATCATATTTTATGTTCTTTTAAGATTTTAATTGTCATATCTTTTACATTCGGCAGAGAAATTCTGAATTCCTGCTATGACACCAGGCACAGGGCCTGCTCTAATTAACATGCTAATAGACCCCAACAACAAAGCTTCAGTTAAGAAAGGACAAAGCCTCTGATCATGTGATACAGGATGTTTCCCTGTGCAAGCCAGGCCCTTTCCACTGTTGGGAACACTGACTGACTTATTGCTTCACCCGATTTCCTAAGAACCCTTGACTTTTGACTTCTGGTTGAGGGTCAGCCTTAAGCACTGGACTGTGCAAAGAAGTTTCTAGACCTTTTAAAATTCACCTTTAAATTTGGAGAAGCCTGCAGATCCCATAAAAGACTCTGAAACTTGAGCAAAACATTTTTTTCTTTTTTTTTTTTAGAATCTCACAAACAAAAAAGCACATTCCTCATTTTGTGGTTTATATTTGGCTGCTTTCTAACAATAGCGCTCCCTGATTTGATTGAAACCAACTTGAAAATCAAAGTTGGAGGCATGTGCACACAATGGATCTAGGAATCCCAGGCTCCTGAAACGTGTGTTTCTTATTTAGCTGTGAAGTGTGGGTGGCCGTGAGCATTCCTGGCAGCTATAAGGCATTTGCTAATGTATTTGACTTTAGCGTTGTTAATCACACTTATCAACACAGGCAAGCAGCACTGGCCACAGAAGATTAGCTTCTCTCCTGTAATGCCCCAGCAGTTCAAAGGCAGAACATCAGCGCTGAGTGACAGCAACATCTGCACGCTCCCACGACCCTTCAGCGACTTCAGAACTCACCATAAGCCTTGGCTTTTCTTTTCTATGACTTTACACACACTCCTTTCTTGTGTTACAATGGCTAAGGCCAGGCAGTTTGCAAACTTTTAATATGAGTTGTGCTTCTAAACACTTCAGAGGTATTGAGTCCCAAGGTGGCCCTAGCGGTCAGAGAGTCAGGGTCAGCAACCTGCTCTGAGAAGTAGGAACCTCCAGGAGGGTAGAGCTTCATTTGCAGGGAAACAAGACCACTGGAAATCCTTTTGGAAGCATTAGGTTTCAACTGTGGACTTTTCCCTTAAGGCATACAAACTATTGCTTCTTGCAAAGCAGTGTTGTTTATCAGAACATGAAAACACTTTGCCCAGCTCAGAGGTGAATGGGAAGGGAAAACAGTGCGTGTGCTGGGAAAGAAAAGGACTCTCAGAGCTGCACCTGCTGGTCCCAGCTCAGACTTTTGCTTGTATTAAAGGATTCCCAGGCTCAAGGCAGGACCTGTTTGTCCCAGCCCATCCTAGCTCCACTAGACATGGTTTGGATCAGTGTTCCCAAAGATTTACATATGAAAGGTTCAATCTTATCTGGTAGCACTATTAGGAGATGATGGGACTTTTGAGAGGTGTGGCCTAGTTGGAGGAAGTTACATCATTAGGGACACACCTTTGAAGGTGATGCTGTGGCTCTGGTCCTTTCCTCTTTCTCTTTTGTGCCTCTTACGTGTCATGAGGAGAGCAGCTTGCTCCAAAAGCAGTGGATCTACCTGAAGGGAAACTTGCAAGGCTCAGAGACAAAAAGCAACAGTTTTTCTTTGTAAGCTGATCATCTCTGGTATTTCACGACAGTAATGGAGAGCCGACTACTACAGCTAATATTTACTTTACTGCTTCAGAGCCGGCAAGGATTCATCTATTCCAATCCTTAGCCTAGTCAAAGTAGCCATCTATGGGATCCTACATATTCTTTCATTTTGTGAATTATTTATGTGTAGAATCAAACCTGAGGGGCACTTTACTTTTGAACCATGGATGCAGTCAGAGGTTAAGCCATGACCTCACAGTGCCCATCACAGTTGGGGTCAGTTTCATCATGGGGAGACATGGCTAGCACATACATGAGATACGATTTAAGAGTTATTAGAGGGGAAGACTATGGGAAGAAGAGGCATCCCCCTCTCCAACTGTCTTAATTAAGAGCTAGACTATCATTTCTCCTACTAAATCATACACGCACAAGCCACCAGGGCTGGAGCACATAGCTTTTTAGGGCCAAGGTTTAGTGGCCAAGATTATATTTGACCACTCTCCACATATCCTGTGGCCTTTAAAATCCGAAAAGCTCTCTCCTATAGACCCAGGTCACTGTTTCTGATGACATCTGCAAATTGGATAGTGACTTGCCACTTAAGGAGCCAGGTACAGAGGAAGGCAAGCTGGTGACCTCCCCACTTGCCTCATTCTAGTCACTCAGGGTACGAGAGCCTCCAGTCCCCATTGCTTGGCTTCTTTGGAGCACATCCAAACGTTTTATGTATCAAGCAAAGACCAGAGTCTTCATTCCCAAGCAAGAAGCCAGACATCTGCTGTGACCCCTCTGCACACATGGAACCTGACAGTGACACTCACAAGAGACTCAGGCTCACAGCTTTGCAAGCTGAGAAAGACTGTGCCCTCATTGCTGGCCTGAGTCACTGGGCCATGCAAGCCAAGATGTACCCTCCGACAAAAAATGAGGAAGGGGCTGTCTCTGCATTGTCAATGGTAAACAACCTTGTTTTAAAAAAAAAATAAACCTGTATATTGATCAATATAATTATAAACCAAACACTAATTTTAAAAAAGATTTACTTATTTCTATTTTACGTGAGTGTTTTGAGTGTTTTGCCTATATTATGTAAGTGCAGTGGGTATGCACCATGGAGGCTAGAAGGGAGTGCTGGATCTCCTAGAACTGGAGTTACAGACCACTGAAAGCTGCCATGTGGGTGCTGGGAATGGAACCCCGTCCTCTGTAAGAACAGCCAGTGCTCTTAACCACTGAGCCACCTCTCCAGTCTCCTATTAAACTCATTAACGCAGCTTTTTTGAGAAAATTATGATCTCAGAAACTATCAGCAAGGGAACGAACTGTCCTTAGCTTTGCTCTCTCACATGCTGAGAGCTATGTTTCCATATCCTTACTCAGCTGTGAACGGCAAAGACATTCTGGCCACGCTGTAACATGAAGAGCACTCACAGCGAGTGCCTGGAGTCACCGACTCACAGGAAGGTAAACAGCGGTGGCCAGGTGCTCGGGAGCCTGGGAAACGGGAAGTTGTTTGCTGCGTACGGAATTTCAGGTGTGTAAGACCAAGAGTTCTGGGGACTCTTGCACAAGAATGTGGATTTATTTACCAGCACTGAAAAGCACAGTTAGACATGCTGGAGTTGGAGCCAGAGAGATGACTCGGCAGTTAAGAGCACTGGCTGCTCTAGCAGAGGACCTGGGTTCTGTTCGCAGCGCCCACGTGGTAGCTCACAACCATCTGTAACTCCAGTTCCAGGGGATCCAACTCCCTCTCTGGCCTTCATGAGCACTGCACGCACATGTTGCGCAGACTTCACTCAAATCAAATAAAAGTCAATCTTTATGAGAATATGGTGGAGATGATTTTCTGTTACCTGTATTTTGCTGCAACTAATAAAAATTTTAAGTGGTTTTAAGTCAGAAATCAAAGACCAGGCCCTTCTGGGTTCCAGGCCATAAACTCCACATGAGCATTGTGTTTGTGTAGAGGGAGCCAGCCCATAATATTAACAGATGCAGAACATTTTCAGGGCATTTTCTACTCCCCTTTTCTGGTCCCACTTCTCTTCTTTTCTATAGTGTTTCTGCTTCCCATGGCTTCATAGATCTGTATTAAAGATAAGGAAAGAAGAAGGCAGCCATCTGTGCTGTCTCCCTACATAAATAGCAAGGCCCTAAAAATTCTCAGCCAGTTGAAATTCTTAGCAACCAGCAGAATGTTCAGCTCTCCTCTTTGGTAATGGATAACACCACAGAGAAAATGCCTTTGGTACTCGAAAGAAACACAGCCCCTAGTCAATCTGCTATAATTTGTTCCCTGTTCCCAGGCTGACTCTTCCTGAGATGGGAATTAATTTCATGTTGGTCACTGGCCTGTGAAACACTGATAAATTAAATGATTGGTAAATACAATAACTTTCATAGGAAATAGGGGATAGGAAACCATTTTCTACTTGGGAGTACTAGAGAATTTCATTTCTGAAAACAGACCATAGATTAATTAAGTTCAGATCTGATAGCTTTAAAAAAAAAGCTTGGTGGAAGTCATCCAGCTCGTCCTCGATTACCCAGCACTTACTGGCAGTACTGAGGGTCTGGAGCAAGATAGCGAAAGTTATCTGAGGACAGAAGTTCAGACAGTGCCTGGCAACACTGAGCTCTGCCTCTGCCTCCTCTGCTGTGGTGCTTCAGGTTGCTATCATAAAACAAAGGTGAAGACAACTTAGAGACATTTCAGGAGCTCATCTGTGGTGCGTGTCCTTCAAAACTCTATCTAGAGAAGTTCCAAGTGTGGCTCTCAGCCTTGCTGCCTGTGCTCATATCTGGCTTTCCCCACTGTGGGCAACGTTCCCCGGGTATCTCCTGGAAAGTGGGGATAGCAGTAACACTTATGTCATGTAAGTAGGAATGAATGAGTTCACACATCTACGCACTTCGAAGAGCACCTGGGGATATCCAATGGTCACCAGATGTGGACCAGTATTTTCCTTAGAGTTTTCTAAATTTCAAATCTGCTCAGCGATATCCATAGAGACAGCGGAGCCAAAATGCCCTGCACAGGCTTGGTTGAACCCATCATTTTTTCCCACTCTAGGATCCAAAGTACATTTGGGTTCCTGGTAAGGAGAAGAAAGTTAACACTTATGATCACATATAAGGTGCTAAGGTGGAGGAAGTTGGTTGACCAGTAGTCTGAACATAACTCAGAAACTGTGGATGGAAACATCGATAGGAAATATTGTTCGTTCCCGGGGTGGAGATAATGGTGGGATCTTTCTAGGTTTTCATGTCAGTTTTTACAGACTTCTGTCGGGTCTTCTTTCTCTGATTTAGATCTTAGAAACAAGTTATAGCAGAGCCTGGTCCATCTTAGTCCTTCATAGTGTCATAGTGTCATCAAACTTGGAAAGACTTGCGGGTTACAACCTGTGCCCAAGCCAGCTTCAGCCACCTAGCCTCAAGAGGTCAATTAAAAGAGCTAAATTAAAAGTAGACGGCAAAAAAAGGGAGAGATTGATTCAATGGGATCACACTGGGAAAAGTGACAAAGAATTCCAGAGCATCCCTCAAGTCCATCCTGGAGCAAGAGCACAGTTTAAACAGAGTCCAAGGATAAGCACATCTGAGGGGTCAAGGTCACCACTGTGATGGTGTGATCCCGTCACCACTGACCCAGCCTTGCCTGGGCTCTAGTCTCATCCTGTGTGAAATTTGCTCCCTCTGGGAGAGGCCTTTTTCTTCTCCCATCAGGAAATTCCTGGGGAAATTCCCATTTGTTTTCTAGATTTCAAATCTGCTCAGCGATGTCCACAGACATTCAATAGAGTGAAAGGCCCAAATGTCTCTTGAGACATTCTTCATTTCTTCCTAGCCTCCTATGGCTGTGGAAGGAGACTTCATCTTGGCAGCCTCCATAGGAGTGGGAATGGGGTGGGACAGCCACACACAGGCTCTTAGATCCTCTGCCTGGACGGGAACTCAGTCACTTTTAGTTTTCATTGTTCAGAGGGTCACAGGGCCGTCCCTAACACCAATGTCACCTCAGTCTAAGGAAAGCTGTTTTGGAGCTGCCTTGACTGTAATTCTGCTCCTTTAGGAATTAACACTGTACGTAAGTGTAAAACACCATCTTATCTGTCCATTTCTTTTAAACATGTCTTTCTGAGTTAAGTGTAAATATGTGGCTCCCTGGACCTATGAATTGTCAGTTAGACAGCTGCTCAAGCTATCTGCTATGATTTGATGTGTTCTCCAAGCTTCATTTGTTTGAAACTTGATCCCCAGAGGAGCACTGGGAGATAGAAAGTGTGGAGGTGAAGGGGTGTACTAATCCACCAGTGAGTCCTCCCTCAGGTTAGCTGGTCATCACAGGATCGGCTCTGTTGAAAAAGTGAGTCTTTCCTATCATGCTTGCTCTACCTAGCTATGTGTGATCCCTCAAGAGTGGCCTCACCAGAAACACACCAGCTTCATGCAGAGCCAGAGACAAATGGGCTATCATCACGTGGGTCAGTGTCATATGAGACTGCCAAAGAGAAACCATGGAACTTGCTCTCTCTCTTGCATGTGAGGTTACAGAGAAAAGGTGGTTGACTGTGAAGGAGAAAGGAGACCCTCACCAGAACTCCAACAGTTTGACTTCCTAGCTCAGTCTTCCAGCCATCAAGGCTGTGAGAAAATACATTCAGGGGCTGGTGAGATGTCTCAGTGGTTAATAGCACTGGCTGTTCTTACAGAGGATCTTGGTTCTGTTCCCAGCATCCATATGGTTGCTCACTACCATCTGTAACTCCAGTTTCAGGGGATCTGACACCCTCTTCTGGGCTCCTCAGACACTAGGCACCCATATGGCACACACGCAGGCTTACAAGAAGGCAAACATACAAATACATGAAATACAAATAAAATAAAGAGGATGGCCTTTGATGCGTCCGGTGCCAGCATTCCATAATCTAAACAATTTTATCAGCAGCAGAATTGCTTAAAATCCTTATTCTTCCCCAACACTAAGAAAAAACCATTCCATTCTAAATTCTAGGTATGGCTGAAATCACAACTGTTTAGACAGTTAAAAAATAAGCCCTTAACATCATCTTAACATTTGAAATGGTGGTGGAGGAAGAAGGAACCAGGGAAAATGAGGGTGCTAGATACAGACATTGACCCTAAGGACGTGTGGGCTGCAGAGACGGCTCAGAGGTAGGAGACCGGGCTGCTCCTCCAGAAGACCTGCACATTCTCCCTCAGACGGTGCTCTTCCAGAGGACCCGAGTTCAGTTTCTAGCACACACACGACACAGCTCACAACTGCCTGTAACGCCTGCGCCAGGAGATCCCATGCCCTCTTCTGTATGCACCTGCACGCAGATAGCACACACACACACACACACACACACACACACACACACACACACACACACACTTGAGAAAAGATGAGATGTGACACCTTCCCCTGACTATTTTGCCAAGGATATGCACTTCAAGGAATAGCAATCAACTCTAAAGAAACCTTCACTAAATGCCAGGATACAGAGGACACAGTGGAGATAACTCCTTGGCAGAATATACCATAATAGGGTATGTGGAGTCCAAGGCCCCTCAGCAAAGAAACAGGCCCTTTATAAGTTAACTTTGTGATTCTTTGTACAATAGTGAAACAGCATCTACTATTATATGGTGGTGATGGGGTATTGTAAAGGAAAAAATAAGACTTGATTTGGACATGTGAGGCTGGGCAGGATTTTGCCGGGTGGGTGAGGGGTGGAAGGGTGGAGTTACTCAGACAAGGGAACACGGAAGTGAGATGCAGCAGCATTAGGGCCCAGGAGAGCTCAGGGAGTGAACTGCATGCTGGGTGGGTGTCAGGCTTTGGGGAAGAGCGGGGCTGTCTCTACATACTGATTCTTCACAAATCCTCGACAGGGTCTATGATTTTCAGCTTTTTTTTTTTTTTTTTAAGTGAAGCATTGAAACTGGTTGTTCCTTATTCAGATCACAAAGCTATTAAAATAGGCATTTCAAATTCCTCTCGAATATTTTTTGTTTTTGTTTTCGTTTTTTTGGTCAAAATGAATTAACAATATAATTGATTTGAAACTATAAGGTGGAGTTAAAATACAATTGCTTTTATGAAATAAGACTGTTGATCTATATGGATTCTCTAGTGAAAGTATCTATTTCAATTAATAATTGCATGAAGCCAGAGAAGGCTCGGAAGGGAGAGGCATTTGTTGCCAAGACTGAAAACCTGAGTTCCATCCCTGGGACTCACATGATGGAAGGAGAGAGCTGACTCCTGCAGGCTGCCCTCTGAAACACGCTACAATCTGAGACACACAGCCACCAAAACACGTGTCCCCACAAATAAAAGCAAAAATAAAGAGTAGGCAGAAGCTGAGAATCAGGTCGTGATCTGCCAAAGGCAAATATGAATTTTATTCCAGTCATTGCTATTTCCGCTATCTTTAAATTAAATACCAACAGAGAACATATTTCTGTGATTGCCTAATTCTCTGGGCCATACCAAGGTGCAACGCATTTGAATGTGAGATTTCAACAGTTCTTCTGCCTGTCCACTAGAGGCCTGTGAAGAGCTTCCCCCCTAAGCCCGAGTCTCATAACCGAATGGACTGAACAAAAACAAGTAAGAAATATTGATTCAATGCTGATAAGTCAGATCAGATTTACATGTAACCTCATGGTTCAGGGCCATACTGGTGAATAAAACAAACAAAATTCAATGCTCTTTCAAAACTCCACGATATTGAATTGTAAACATTACAAAATGGGGAGAAGAAACAAAAAAAAAAAAGACAAGGCAGTGTTGAAAGTTGAGTTTCGAAAGGTTCAACCACAATCCCAGAAGGCTGCCAGGTTCTGGCAAACCTTGATTAAGCAGACATATGTACCGAGTGGGCAAACGGCTGGAATAAACATGGCCTGAAAGCCTATATGACTTTCCAGGTCCTCCAGTACTTTCTGAATACAAAAGACACACAAGGGAGAGCTGTGGGCGGGAAAGTAAACAGCGTTGTAATTTAAGACAGATAGGCTGGGAAGGGACTTCTTAAACAGTGACAATATGGCAGTAAACAGAGCTCGGTGAGCTATGACACAGGCGTGCCAAGGAGGCATGGACTGAGCAGGCCCTAAGGTGTAATGGAGCGATTGCAGGAGGGGACCGGGTGATGGAGACAAAGTGTGCCCTGTGTTTGACATGTGAGCGGAGCTGCTGGGAAAATCACTAGAGGCAATGAGGTGCCCTGTGACAGTCTGCAGGCAGCCTTGGCACCGCCCTCCCCAAACAGGGCATTCTTAGTGCCTCCTCAGACAAACAAAACAAAAACACCAGGACTCCCTGAAGCACACGTGTACACACTGCTGGGAGTCTGTTTGCAGAAGTGGCCTGCTTTCAACTAGGTCCAGCTAATCAGTCAGAGAGTTGGACAGAGTGGAAAGAAAGAGCCTCTTGTTTGGAGAACCTGTGAACATGTCCCTCAGAAGCCTGTAACTTTCCCTACAGCTCACCTCTCTTTGTTGTGCCCGGGAGTTTTAAGCCCTAATGGGTTTACAATGTGCAAGCTCTTTTGGAGAGTGTGGCTGGGCAGCTGTATGCAGCCAGAGTCAGAGCAGAGACAAACCCCAGTGAATCCCACAGCTGTTGAGGTGACGCTGCCAGTACCCAAGGGGAGCAGCACTCACCTCAGGCATTGGGAAGCAAGGTGAGACTTAATGGGATCTGGAAGTGAGTGTGGGATTATTGGGAGCCCTTGCACGGCTGGTTCCATGAAGAACCCACTGAGGCCTTCATTCTTCAGTGAAGACTGTGGCAAGAATCCAGAGTTTCAGTGTCCTCAAATCAATCCCAGGTGTGAAAAGCCAGCATTGTTGTGATATCACCGTGTGTTGCCAGTTAGTCTTACTGTCAAGGTTGTGACACCCCTCCACCCTACCCCTACCCCCCACCCCAATCTCAAACATCTCAGTGTGGGCAGGAAAAAGCCTGGGTAATGTAGGTACATCTTACCTTGGCAGAAAGGAGACACGGGTGTGGCCCAGCGTGTGGAACTACACTGAAGACTCACTGGGGCCACTGTCAACAGCCTGAGCCCCCTTCAGCATCACCCATTCCACCTTCTCTTCTCATTTCAGGAAAGAAAAAACAACCCTTCATTTTAAACAGAGTCACTCTGATAGTCCACACTTTTGAGAGTAGAGATTTCACAATCTCCTTTTAAAGCCAGGGCCACTGTTTTCCCCCGCTTTCAACATCCTTCCGGTCAAGGGCTGTCCTTTGGTGCACAGAATTCCCTTTTGCTGAAATCTCAGCCTATTTCCTGCTACCCTCATGTGGATTCATGGAGAGCTGCATTATCTCCTCTCAAAGACAGTTTATTTAGTCCATTAGGACGGCCAAGGTCAGCCCCTGCTCGTTTGTATCTGAATGGTTAATTTCTCCAGTTCACAGAAAGTCCTCTTAAGTGCTGCCCGTGTGCCCACTATGCACCGTGGAGCACAGGTCTCACTTATATCACAGCTGTGTGAAGCTTGACTCTGGCAACGGAGACCTTAGAAAGAATTTCAGAACCCCAGAGGGCTAACACAGGCAAACTCTCAATTCCATGGGCACTTAAGGAAGAGGAAAAAAAAAACAAGAAACCTCCATGTATTTCCTACCGGAGAGGCTGCGACACTGATTTGGAAATAAGAGTGAACTTGGCCATGTGGGGGATGAGCTACAGCTTTGAAATGGAAGGACTTTCATCCCAAGGACAAGCTTGATTGGTCACCCTAACCACACAAGGCTGTGAGAATTTATCTCAGGTGAAGGACAAACTCAATAGCATCGGGCCAGGGGCAGGACCAGGAGCCCAGCAGCCCCCTTGCTGTCCCTAGGGAGGGAAGAAGATACTCAGAAGGGGGGGGGCAGCCTCTTTGGTAGCATATTACTCGTGAACAGGGGAGCCAAGGCTCAGGGGTACAACAGGGACAGTGGCTGGGAGCTCTCTGCTGGACATCACGGCCAAAGATCTCCAGAGCCCTCAGGGGACACCCCCTGGCTGGCTCTACTGCCCAGTGTTGGGACTTTGGAAGGCTGGCCTTTGTGTGTTAAGAGACTAGAGAAGGGAGGAGGACATGGGGATAATGCCTCCTGGAGCTTGGACATCTTGATTTAAAGACGTTCACCAAAGAGAACCCTCACCATTCTTCCTCTGTGTCTCTGTGTCTCTGTCTGTCTGTCTGTCTGTCTCTTTCTCTCTCTCTCATTTGTCACTGAACTCTATATAGGCCCACACAGAAAGGGAAGTGATCCATTCCTTAGAATGTCCCTGGCCACATGACCACATGGCTCTCTGACTCCTAACCCTAGTATTATTTCTCTGACTCTTTTGAGATTTCTTTATTTTTTTTTTTATATTTTCTTTAATTTCTTTATTGAGATGACTCAGGGTCACCTCAGTACAGCAGGTCACCCACCATGACTTCCAAGACCCTCACTGAGGATGAACATTCAACAGAAGATGAACAACAATTACACCAAATCATTAGAGCAAAATTACACAGCCTCTGTGCTCACTTCTGAATTGTGGCCTTTCACTGGTTCCAGCCTGCAGGTAGCCACCTGAACCCAAGCAATTAAAACCAAGGAAAGGAGATCAGCAGATGAGGGGGGAGGGGGGCCCTGCTCCATCACCCAGGTCACATGTTAGTGTATTCAACTGTATACATGCCGTGGCAGGTTCGAAAGAAGCACTTGGTTAATAATTTTTAATCTTTTTTCTGCTAGTGTCTTGCCATCACACACCAGAAACAACGTCACAGGCGGAGCGCTGCTCAGTGCACAAGGGGAGAATCTGAGTCGGGGCACTGTAAACAAGGTAAATTCACACACACACACACACACACACACACACACACACACGTATGCTTATGTGCACGTGGAGCTTCTAAGTACACGTATTCAGAGAAAAAGGGTCTAGCTTGGTTCGTCTGAACAGACTCTGATCTTGGAAGTGCTGTTTCAAGCGCCAGGTGCTCAGCACCTGCTCCCTGCCATGAACCGCTGCAGTCACACTGCTCTTGTGTGCTGATTTTTCTGTCCCCATTGTCCTCGACGTGTTCTGAATTAGTTCTTCGGAGAAAAATGCTCCTGGGGACCCAGAAAATCAACCCCAGCTATTTTTATCTGCCCACCAGCCTTCCTCTCTGTAGCTCAGCATCACCGAACCCCCCCACGCTGCCTTCTCTCTCCATGGGGAATTTCCCAAATGCTTTGGTAACTAACCTCTGCAGCCCATCTACATCCATGACAGGCCATGGGTTTATCACTGGCAAAATGACTCCTTGATATTCCCCGACCTTATGTGAGCTTTTGTGAAAATTAGCTATGAAGTTGGAGAGAATTTTCCAATTAATAAAAAAATGAGAGCCCCGTTTTGTAAAACCATTTTCCTTAAAGCTAGGTGAGATATTGTGACTGTAGCGTTAGGTTCTGCCTACAACAACTTGAGCTCTCTCTGACACAAGTCGAGTTACCTACCCTGACACACCTGACAGTTTCCGGGATGGAAAACAAGGGCAACAACTGTCAGCCAGGTTTCACCAGGTCTGACTGAATGGCATGCTTCCAACCCACAGTGACATGGGAGCCTCCTTTGTGACAGCTTCTCATGGTGGCTCCATTCTCTGACTCCTTCCTACCCACTTCCTCTGCTAAGAAATGAACACACCATTTATTTCAAGAGTGGCACATTTGTAAGTATTTCTTATTTGCTTGCTTTACTTGAGACATGGTCTCAACATGTAACTCCAGCTGTCCTGGAACTCTCTCTGAAGACTAGACTAGCCTCGAACTCACAGAGATGCACCTGCCTCTGCCTCCTAAGTGTTGGGATTAAAGGCGTGTGTCACCACGCAAGCTAACCTATAACTATTTATCTGCATCACTTACTTTCCTATAACTCAAGAATCTGAGCTATTGCCACAAAAAATGTAGGAAAAGGAAAAGTTCAGAAAATTTCTTCCTTAGGTCTCAAAGAAAGTAGAATGATGTAAACAGAAATGATGACATTTGAATCCTCTATTCCCCAAATGGGCACCAGGGCACTTGGGGCACTGTGGCTAGCCTGCAGGGGTGCCATGGAGTATTTTAAACTTTGAGAGATTCACAGTCAAACCCGAGTGCTGTCAGAAACCAGCAGACTGGATTCAAAGCAGTTTGCACTTCCTACTGGAGAACCTCTTGACTGTCCTTTCCATGAGACCACACCTGACAATGGCAGATGCTACATGAAATCAGTATGCAACAGAAACCCATCAGCTCCCAGTTTCCAAAGGGAACCTGCAGCATCCTACCACTGTTCAATCTCTAAATCAGGTAGAAAGAGTTATTAGTAATAGTTTATGTGCTCCCATCCGCAGATTCAGCCAGGTATGGATGGGAAACACTCAGGAAAAAGATTCTGCCTGTTCTGAATATGTACAGACATTCTTCTTGTGGTTATCTGAGGATGACAACTAATTTACACAGTATTTACACTACATTAAATATTAAAGCCATCCAGAGACTATCTAAAGACTGTAAGATGTGCATAGGTTCTAAACAAATATTACCCTATTCAATCCCAGGAACCCAGGGTTTGGGAATCTGCAGGGAGTTCTGGAACAATCCCCTCTGGCTACTAGGAGATAACTACATTCTGTTTTCTTCTGAGTTAAGGGTATTTTAAAGAAATCTCTAAGGTTTTAGGACATAAACACATCTTAAGTGGCTTGACTCTAACGACTTCATGGATATTTCTTTTGGCCTGGGGACGGGGTCCCAAATGAGGGTGGTGACTCTATCTGAAGGACTGTGGAGGAAGCAGCTGGAGCGTTGAGTAGACCTAGGAGTGTCTACCTGGAAAACTGACTCTGACTGAAAAATGTAGAAATGACCCAAGTCGGTCAAATAAACTCCTCAGTATTAGTTTACACACACACACACACACACACACACACACACACACACATCCCTTTCCTCTTAGGGCTCATTCTATAATTTTAAAATCAGAACTTGCATTACAAATTGAGAATGATCAGTGCTACTGTATTTTCTGTTTGGCACCCGAGGACCAACAGTGCCTTTTGACTCTTGGACTTGGACTCTTTCTCTGCACCACTTAGTAAGAAGACAAGGCTTATAGCTGGCCAGGAAGGCAGGATCCTAAACCTTTGAAAGGGACCTGATCTGCATTCTCTCCTGACTTGACAATGAGAAGGTCATACTTCACAGCCATTGAGAGAGTCCTGTGAAGACATCATCACAAAGAAGGGCAGGGTGTGTGGATGTCTGCCTGCAGGAGGACGTGAGGGAGCAGCACATCTCAGCGTTTCATCCCGCTTAATCCCCTTAAACCTTTGTACATCTGCAGAGGTCTTTAAACGTTGGAGTACTAAAGCTGATGCTCACAGCCAGTCTTCTTGCCCCAAATCCCCTCCCGATTTCCTTAGCAATATGGTGGTTTAAGCACCGAGCACTAGGAAGAGGTCAAGAAGGCACATCTATGTGGATACAGAAGAAAGGAGGTCTTTATTGGCTTGATCCCTCTGACACTGGAATGATTTTAGCATTAGACTTTGGGGTGTCAGCAAGCAAAGCCCCATTATAGGTTAACTAGTCTTGAGGAGCCAGGGACTAATGCCTTTCCAGCACCATCTGGCTCATGACATCTAGCTCACTACCTATCTGATGGTTTGCTTGGCTACTGAATGCTCATTTTTAGAAATTAGATTATAGTCATCTTCTGACAGTATACATTCACTGGATTCTCCTAAATATGTCGGTCTTCTTCAGTGTTTCATACTCTATTGATTTCTCCTTAAAATTTTTAAAAGTCTCTGTCTCTGTGTGTGTGTGTGTGCATGTGTGAGTGTGTGACTGAGTGTGTGTGTGTGAGTGTGAGAGAGAGAGAGAGAGAGAGAGAGAGAGAGACAGACAGACAGACAGAGAGACAGAGACAGAGAGAGAGACAGACAGACAGACAGACAGAGACACACAAATTAATTAAAAAGATTGTTTTTGGCTATTGGGGAATCCTTTGAGATTTTTTAGTAATTTACTTATTTTTTTTTTAGTTTTTCTTTTTTTAATTTATTTTATTATTATTATGTGTTTTAATTTTATCCATCAGCCATGGAGTAATTTACTTCTTTTCTACTTTTGTAAAGGAGGCCATTGACTTGGGATTGCCCAAGGCAGCTGTAGATGGGAGGATAACTTATGACAGTAAGTCTTTTCACGTGTGACATGTGTGTCTACTTTCGATTAGTGTTTGCCATTGGGAGTTGTCTTGGCCTCTTTTTCTGACTGGTCACTGTTGGTGCATGTAGACACACCCGATAGCTGCACATCGGTTACACTAAAATACAAATGCACCAACTGGGCTTATTGATTCTAAATTTTTTTTTCAGAGTCTCTAGGTTTTCTGTGCATGCAATCAAACCATCTTGTAAACAGAAGGTAAGCTCACATCTTTCCACATTGGATATCTTGTATAGGGTGCTTTTATGGACATCACATTATAAATGAAGAGATTGCGTTCAGTTTTGTTTATGACGTTTTTGTGAGCAATCTATGAGTTTCTGGTCATGAAGTTATTATAGAAGCTATTTTAAGACTATAGATTTTCCTAATCAATTGACCTCTGCTCCTGAAATAGAACTGAGTTACTTCTTGGCACTTGCAGAGTAAATCAAAGATGAAAACAATGGAATGGGGGGTTGGAGAGATAGTTTGGTGGTTGCTGTTCTAAAGGAGGACTCCAGTTTGATTTCCAGCTCTCCCATGCTGGTTCAGTAGCATCTGTAATGGCCTCTGTGGGCACAGTAAGTTATTGTGAGTTAACAGGGCTCAGAGTCCGCTACTGTTGGTTCTACGAGGAAAAGTTGGAGTCAACTGATTTACACACTCACTGGCTGGTAAACTTGATTTGTTGTAAAACATGATGCTGCACTTTATAAAGTCAGTCAGATAGGAAGAAGAAGAATTGTGGGAAGAGAGACAGAACATAATCTTCTTCTGCATTTTCATCCTCATAAGAGTGCATGAATGAAAAAGAAAATCCTGCAGTTACCAAAGGCTGCAGATGGGTCTCTGGAGGCTTAGGCTCCGCAGAGACAGCCACTTCTAGCTGTAATCGAATCATCTGGGGCCACACTCTGTGGGTCCCCTGAGGTGATTATGCTTGGAACAGAGGCTTTCAGAATGTCATTTATCAAGGAAAACATGGCTGGGGACCAGTAATGAACTAACGCCCTTGAGCAACTCATTTTTTATGGCAGCCTAATTGAAACATACAAATTGTGGAAAGCTCCTTACTTGTGAGGGGACAGGGCTGCAGCACAGATGACTGATTCCCAAAATGCAGCCATTAAGATAAAGTTTCTTCTTCAACTGACAATATGTCACCAGTCTAATTTACGAGCAGCCAGGACGAGTGGATTTGTCATTCTGTCTCACTGGAAAGATCCTTTGTCTTCCGTGTGGGAGAAAGCTACGGAGATACATTTTTGTTCCTGAAATAGGTCCTTTCTTTCACTTTTTAAAAAAAAATACATAATTTGATTAATACGTAAGCTGATTAGGTTAACTTTAACTGGAGAGTGTAGACTCTAGTTTTAAATGTATACATGTGGTTTCTGTGTCCGGCCAGGGAACCATGCTGTCTCAGGCCAGCGTTCCTTGTTCACAGTGCAAATAAGAATATTTGAGGGTGTAAGATGGGTCATGGGTGGCTTGTTATTCAGAGAACGTGCTAAGAATACATTCAAGAGTGGCCATTTCTTCAAAATTATAATTTCTTTCTCCATGTGTGGGGAGGGTAATGAGACACTCATGCTCACAGACATGAATGTGTTATATATCTTCAGAGGCAAAGGATCGTCTGCCTCAGGGTGCAGTCTAGTATATGGACATCAAGGAGGAGCAAGGGACAGTGATTTCAGATGAACAAGTGACTGTGTTCTTTCACAAAGGAGGCAAGTACCACCCTGGTTAAGCTAGGGCTGAATAGAACAATACCTACCCACTTCTTCACTCTGTGTGCCCACAGCATCAGGAAACGCGCACATGGGTTCTGTCCATGTGGTCAGATGTACTGAGGAGAGTGAATGTCCTAGTTGGCTTTCTGTTGCTCTGACTAACACCATGATGAAAGCAACTTGGGGAAGAAGGTTTATTTCATCTTAGACTTCCAGTAACAGGCTATTACTGAGGGAGGTCAAAGCAGGACTCCAGGCAAGAACCTAGAACAGAGACCATGGAGGAGTACTACTTACCAGCTGGCTACCAGCCTCATGTCCAGCTGCTTTATTTTAATACAGCAGGGGCCCACCTGCTTAGGGATGGTGCTGCCCACAGTGGGCTGGCCCCTCCTCCATCCACTAGCATCATGAAAATGCCCCACAGACATGCCCACAGGTCCATCTTCAGTTGAGGTTCCCTCATCCTAGGTGCCTCCTGTTTGTGTTAAGTTGAAAATACAAACTGAGCGGTACAACGAGCTTCTTGTGGTGGTGTCCTTGTCCATGCCTGTATGCTGGGAGCAGAGCAACCTCAGCTGAAACTGCCAACTTGATTGAAACAGTTACATGTCTCTAAAATTTTTAGTTTCTATGCACTATCAGTTTTAAACCTCAACCAACATCATGTTTTACTTTTATTAATCCCACTGACTAAATACTTGTGGAGCACTTTCTGTGCAGATGGCAGGCAGGCACAAAAGAGAATTCAGAGATCTAGGAGACACTCACTCTTAGGTTATTGGAAAAATAAGATAAATATGCTCATGAACATAAAAGAAATGCGGAGGATAGAGAGAGTGAGAAGAATGAGGGAGGGAGGGATAGAAAGACAGAGAGAATACAGATGAGAGACAGTGATAGAGAGAGACAGAGAGAGAGGAAGACAGAGAGCGAGAAAGAGGGAGAGAGAGAGAGACAGAGACAGAGAGAGAGAGAGACAGAGAGAGAGGGAACACATCACTTTGTAGTTAGGTTTCAGGAAGCACAGACCCGTCTGGCAGTGGGGTGAGACTATAACTCTCAAAGCCTTGATGTACTTCATTCAGCAAGCCTTCATCTCCTAACGGTGACACAACCTCCCCAAACAGCACCGCCTACTGGAGAAACAAGTGTTGACAACCTGTGCCTATGGAGCACACTTCTCAGTCAACCACAACAGTGAAAAGAGAAAACAAAGCACACCACAGAAACAGATCTGGGAAAGGGACTGTGAGTGGGCAGCGGCGGATGTTGCTAAGCAGCGGATGTTGCTAAACATTACCAGGAGAAGAAAGACACAGGGTGATGCACTCAGGTTCACATCTGCGAAGCCTGAAATGCGCCACAGGGAAGCTCCCCAGGGCAGAAGAACGGGTAACAATTCAGTGTGAGTCTCTTACCTTCCACCAGGGGAATTAAGATTCTACAGACTTATTTTATGGCATCAGAAACACTCTCTTATAACCAGTGCTTCCCTTAAAACAAACAAAAAACACACTGAAAAATTAGGAAACACCCTGTGATGAGTCCGAGGTGCAAAGTAAGATTGATTGCCGGACTTTTGTTTTGGAATCTCTGCAGAAACAGATTTAGCCCAAGACTGACTCCTTAAAAGTACTCTTGACTTTTCTGGGGCCCCAAGCATCACCTGATGTCGTATACGGCCATGTCTGTGGATTCTGCACAAGATGATAGCAGTGGTCAGTCCACAAAGGACACTGGTACAACTGGTTTATTAGAATGAGAGAGACTCAAGGCCACGTGGGGCCTCCAGGTGGGAGGGAGAGCATCAGACAGAAACAATATAATATATGGAGATCTAAACACGTGGGGCCTTCGAGGGAAGGAGAGGCTCCCCTTTGACGCCTGGAGAGGGGCTTCATTGAGAGTGGGAACATGAGAGGAGAGGAGGTATGGATTGAGAGCCAGCGAGAAGGGTCACACCACCATTAGGGGTGTGAGAGAGAACGGTCAGAGTACCTTGGATCAGTCTCTCAAACAAACAAAAATTCTGACTCTTTTTTTTTTTTTTTTTTGAAAAAGGGTTTCTTTGTATGTCCCTGGCTGTCCTGGACCTGGCTGGCCTCGAACTCACGGAGATCTTCCTGTCTCTGGCTCCCAAGCGCTGAGATTGAAGGCGTGTACAACTACCACCACCCAGGGAAATTTCTGACTTTTCATAACCCTTTAGAGGTTGCAGGAAGTCTCACATCACATGATTTAGTTCAGTATAACATCTATGACAGGTAATGTAGAGGTGCCAGGTACTACAAATTAAGAATTGTTGGGTCACAGCACAGACTGTGTCTTAACTGACAGAAAGAGCGGCAGGGAGGTGTGGTCTGCTTCAGGCTTTGGTGTCAGGCCTAAAAGTGCAGGCCAGTGTTCTAACAATATAATTATAAAAGTCAGTAAAATACTTTATGCCTATTTCTGCTTAATTTTAAGCCACAGCCTAGGCCCAGTGTCTTGCCTTGTTAAGACCCTTTCAGTTTCTGATGGCACAGTGAATACATTAACCACTCTTCCTGGAAAGAAGTCCCTCCATGTGTGGCTCTGACCCCTGAACACTTAGTTCTATTTAAAAACACTTTGGCTCCTGGTGTCTAGTTTTTTTTTGTTGTTGTTGTTTTGTTTTGTTTTTTTTGTTTTTTGTTTTTTGTTTTTTGTTTTTTTTGAGACAGGGTTTCTCTGTGTAGCTTTGTGACTTTCCTGGAACTCGCTTTGGAGACCAGGCTGGCCTCGAACTCACAGAGATCTGCCTGACTCTGTCTCCTGAGTGCTGGGATTACAGGCGTGTGCCACCACCACCCGGCTATGGTGTCTAGTTTTTAAGATGCATGAGGACAAGAATCTTCTCTTATTTATTGGATTTAGTACACAGCCTAGCATGGAGTATAGGTGCAATAGATTTCCAATTAATGAAATAATTAAAGATTGGGGGAAATCTGGGCATGAGCATGGTGGTGCACAACTTTAATTCCAGAATTATTCTGTGAGTTAAAAGAGAGGCTGTACATGCAAACATCTAGTAGACAGAAGGCAGGATGGCTGGTGGGCGGGTTGCCTAGGTGTCCATCACTCCACTACCATAGCTGCCAGTGTGTCGCAACTAGATGGGGTGGCTTTGAGTTACATCAGGGTGCTGTGTTGTCTGGACCTTGGGCACCCCACAGCGCCCCCTCTCTCCAAATGAATCACTTCACCTAAGCAGAAGATTTGCTAGAGCCCTTGGCCAGGTTAGGGTGATTCACCCACACCAGCTGTGGCTGTCATCAGAAAGCCATGCACACGTGGTACAGTTAAAAAGCCTGAATAGCCACTAATTTGCAGGGTGTTTGGTCTCGGTGTCCTCTATTTTTGTGTTTTAAGAGAGGAAGTGCACAAGACATTATTCCATCAGCCTCACGGAAGGGGCTGGCAGGCTCTTGTAAGTGGATGCACATGTCACATTTCTAGACACTTCCCTGTTTATTCAGAGCAAAGTCTATCTGTCTAACCGGCTGCCTGTGTAGAGTGCAGACATTGTATGCTGGGTTATTCCTTCCTTTGATGCAAGCTATAATGAAGTACATTTTTATGTTATCTGGGAATTTGAAAGCCCTCTCTCTGAGCCTCAGATTCAGCTCCCTGCTTAGCTTGCCAGTCATGCTGCCGCCCAAACTCACGGTGCTCAACCCTGAATGCAATTTCAAAAACAAACATCGACAAGCAAAATAAAATCAATAAAACTCCTTTCCTTTCAAAACAGATGAGCTTAAAAAAAAAATCCTACATCTGCAGACTTCTGATGTAGCTTTAAAAAATCAAAACAGCAGGCAGGTGGGTGAGACCGCTCAGCAAGTCCTGGTACAGGCCTAAGATCTGAGTTTGATCCCTGGATGCCACTTGAGGGAGAAGAGAAGAGATGCCTGCAAGTTGTCCTTGATCTCCATATGTACTGGCATACACACACACACACACACACACACACACACACACACACACACTATTGATTTATCTTAATGTTTAAAAGCTTCAAAAATCAAAATAAGGAGCTTTGATTAGAGGCACATTAAAAATGATGTTCATGTCTTTCAATATTTTCTGTATCATAATGGCTCCTGATGCTAGAAAAGGAAGCCCCATCACCTCCTCATCCAATTTCTTCTGCTTAAGTGGTAAGATTTACTCAGGATTTCTGAGTGTTTTGATGTCTCTGGAGGCTGCCCCGCTTTTTGTAATTCTCTGCCTGTGGCCACACCCCCGGTGGCCAAGAGGCTTTGGGAACAGGGAGAGGTTAGCTAGGATGACCCCATGACCTCAAGAGGCTGCCTAGGAGCCAAGATAACGGACTGCTAGACATTCCATCTGCAGCTCAAAGAGCTGCACTGTGGTCCTCTGTCGCTTGTTGGAACCACATGGAGTGTCTGAGAAGGTCCTCACCTGGTGGCTGAATTTAGATCCCGCCTTTCGGCAGAGTTCCAAGTGGTTTTATGTATCACGACTGCCAAGATCTCTACCCGCCAGGCTTCTGGCACAGCGCTGGAGTGTCAGAGGAAAACTACTGCCCTTAGTTAGTACCGGTGCTTTTGTTCTAGCTTATGTGAGTTTGACTTGAATCAAAGGAAGTTAAGAGCAGTCCACAATCAACCAAAGACCAAATTAGTAGAATGCTGTTTATTTTCCTGACTTTTCCAACATCAAATCACTTCTTAAGATTTGGATCTGAAAATTTTTTTTTTCAAATTAAATTTTAATGGTCCTGTTGGTGCCACGGGTGGGAAGACAGGGCTATAAAGGACAGAAATGAGTGTTTTGCCCCAGGGAGTTGTCTGGATAAAAAAACACAGTGAGTAAGCTGCCAGCCATCGACATTTCCCAAGCAAGGACCTGGCATCCAGGATATTCTCACCAATCTTTCCATATTTTTTAAACAATTGAGGACACAGAGAAATATCCGTTTCAAACAAGTCATCCATGAACTCAGACCTCACTCAGCATCCTATAGTATGCCTAAGGTGTGGAAAGAACCTACCTTCCCATCTAGGGAACTCTGCACCCGCCCCCTGCCCATGCTCCTCGCAGTCCTGCCTGGTGGATGGATGCCTCTGGCTGTCTTCCAGTAGCGTTGAAGGACGGACCAACCTCACTGAAATCCCTCTTTGCCCTTGGTGCTGCTGTGTCAATCATAACTTGATGCCATTGTGCTCACCATTCTTGCCCCACTGTCCTTACGCTATTAGAAACAGATCTTAATGTACCAACCATTTTCTAATATAAAAAAAAAAAATCATCAAGCAAATGACCAGTGCAAACATGCCAGGGCAGAAGTGAGGTTGGGAAAAGCCTCTATTCCGAACATCCTAAGGAACTGAGGTGCAGTGTTAAAAGTGAGGGCCCTTCATGGATAGAGAGCATTTATTTGTAACTTTGTGGTGGAATTTGGCTCCAGCTACAGGGCTGATGAGCAAGAGCAACCTTGTGAAGGGCAGGGCTAGGGCTGCCTGAGAAGGTGGGGCTGTGCAAGGTGGTGCGGCTGCCCCCTTGGCCAGCTTTGTTGATAGTTTTAAATATAAAGCTCTCTGTACCTGCCAAGGTCCCTGATCTAAGTGTGACCCTCCAACACAGAAGGCCAATTCTACTGATTTATGTCTTTTAAATTCTGCTTTTAGGTCTCTCAATCCTTTCATAGGAGTCATAGTCTAGTCTTTGAACGTGTTTTGAGAATACAGCCATGTTAGAAACCTCATGTGGATGTGTAAGCTACGGTGTATACTATATACAGAAGGATCCAGGCACATGCCTCTGTTGTTGGTGGTGTATGGTAAGGGATGGAGACACTCTCAAATTGAGAACACTGATTTCTGCCATTATAAGCTAAGGGTGAGGATTTATCAAGTATACCATTCTATAAAATGAACCACCCAGAATGTGAGTCAGATACTTTCCTTCAGAGCTTGTGAACCTTACTGGACCAGACATGACCCTGTGCACCGCCCCTCAGCCTACATATGAAGGTGACTGGGAAGGGAAGTCTGGCTGCAATTTGTTTCATAGACATGAATCTCCTTTCTTTTCCAAAGCTCATGTCCATCAAAATAGAGAGACAGAAACATGGGTGTAGTGAAGTTCCAACCCCCATTGAGGCTTCGTAATGGTCACGCCCACAAGGCGGGGCAGAAGAGGAAGCGGAAGACCCAGGATGGAGAGGAGAGGTACACACACACACACACACACACACACACACACACACACACACGCACGCGCGCGCGCAGGCGGTGGGAGGTATTAGAATGAACCAGAGTAGTATTCCAGGATGGCTGTACAAACAAGTATGCATATGAAAGAACTCCATCCTAATTTTCTGACCCTAGCAAATAAGCACCCTCTGAGCATCTTCCCACTGACCTGAAGAAGTCCTCCATGGGCCTTATGGTGGTTTGTATGTCATTAGCCCCCATAAGCTCATAGGGAGTGGCACTATTAGGAGGTGTGGCTTTGTTGGAGAAGGTGTGTCACTGTGGGGGAGGGCGTTGAGGTTTCCTATGCTCAGGATATCTACCAGTGTCATAGTCTACTTCCCGCTGATCTTCTGATCAAGATGTAGCCAGCACCATATCGGCTTGCATACATCCCTGCCATGATGATAATGGACTGAACCTCTGACACTGTAAGTGAGCCCTCCATTAAATCTTTTCCTTTATAAGAGTTGCTGTGGTCATGGTGTCTCTTCCCAGCAATAGAAACCCTAATTATGACAGGCATTCTCCATACATATGCCTAGACCGACACTTGAAATGATGGGTCTGCTGATTGTCCCAGGCTCTTTGTCATCAACAAAAGTCAATTTTCATACCAAGTACAAAAAAAAATATAAATAAACACACATAAGACCCACTGCCTTCATCTGACTGATGTCCGTGTTAACTCAGCCCACTGAGAGACATTAAAAAAGCTGAGAATTCATGATTAAAATGAATTTTTAAACTTGGTTTTTTGGAGTCTTGAAGTTCTGAACATGCAAATCATTAGACCTGAGTTGTGACCACAGTACAGATTTCCACAGGCATGCGACCTCAAAACATCATCCAAAACACTCATCTTTGGTACTGCTTGCTCAGCTTTCTCGGGAAGGCTCCGGTTGTCCAGGTGGCTCCCAGAATTCTCCTCCATCTCTCAATTTCATGCTGCTGACACTGTGCTAGGCTTCATTCCTCTCCACTTTCAAATCTTTGCTGGGCACCTGGGCACCGAACTCTTCACTTGGTACATAATTTCGCAGGCTCCATTAAATACCCGCAGCACTTAACCATGTAACAGTTATCAAACTTACTTGCACAGGTCCACAAGCAGAGGATTTTCTCTCCTTTCATGGTAATCATGGGGTTCCCACCCCCTACTATAACTTAGAACCGCTTTTAAATTTTTTACAATTGCTGCTTTTGCATTTATGAGAACTTCAGAATGATCGCAAACCCTTCCATAGTTAAATTATACGAGCCCATCAACGAATGTGATGGCAGAGTCTAAAATAATGATCCACGGCCCCAAGTCCTGCCTGCGGCAGATGGTGGGAACCAAGGAACATTTCAACAGAGTGTAAGCTGGTCTGGTTTCATTTGTTTTAATATTGAAAGTCAACACAGATCTCTCTAAACTTACACCACAGTGTTTGCAGTAAAAATAAAGGGCAGTTCAGTGCTGATGCTGATCCCAAATACATTTTGAAGGAAAACATGGTACTCATTAAAGACTGACTATAGATAGAAAGCTCGTCCACTTAAAATTAGAATAGAGAAGTCATGAGCTCAGTTCTGGGCACATCAAGATGAAGAGAGAAGAGTGCTCAGAGCCATCAGTAAAACAGGCAAGGGGAGTAGAGAAATCAGAAACCATTGAGGTCAAGGTAGGAGGACAGATAGGCAAAGGTCAGTGACATCACATGCCTTCTGCTCACTTAATATAGCATGCAATGGATGTCAAGTATACAGAGATGTAGATGTATTCCTATCTATAACTATAACCCTAACTCCATCCACCCATCCACCCATCCATCCATCCATCCATCCATCCACCAATCCATCCATCCATCCATCCATCCACCAAGCTATGGAAGGAATAAAGAAGTGACAGATTCCATAGTAACTGCCTTGGAATTCAAAATCCATCTGAGATGAATAGGCCTATGGACAGCCTAAGAAAGCACCATGCTGATTTGAAACTAATGTATATCATTAAAAGTGATTTGTAGTCACTTTACAGAAATATGATTTATGATCCTTGAAAAAGATCTGACTCTTTGTAAGAACTGTGATTATTAGTATCATAATGAGAGTCATGATTATGAAGGGAGGAGGCTGGTTCCTGTGAGCAGCTTTTCCAGCCTTTTCAATTCCACAAAAGAGGGCAACAGAAACCAAGTAGCAGGGCCAACTTGCAATTTGAACGCACGTCTTGGGGAATTTGCATTTAACAAGAGAAGATCATTGCTGTAAATATATTTTCCAATTTGTAACAGCTGAGACTCATAAATGGAGATTGTTATAGCACATAACAACTCACAGGTTATAAGCATGTGTTGGCAAGAGCTCTTTGGCTATTAGCAGATAATTAAAACTCACTGTTGTCTCCCAGCTGCTTCATTTAGACATTTTCATGAATGTGATAAGGCTCGATTCAAAATGGACAGCTACCCTTTTATCAGTTTCTTGGGTTAAGCAAATTTCCTTCCAGTGAAAAAGTCCCTCGAGGTGTCTTCCTCAGGCTTTGGAGTCAATGGTTCTTGGAGTGGGGTCAAGGGTTCATCCTTTATCTTGCATAGTTAAAGCAAGCTTGAGCACCCATGTCCCTGGAGTAAATGTGCCTGAATACAGCTTTTCTGGCTTTCCAATTGCAGAACAAAAGAGAACAAGCTTTGACTGGATTTTGATCAAGCTTAGAAATTATTTAATGGCTGTAAAGACCAACTGAACAGGAACATATTATCCCAAGAAATGAGTCGATCTGCCATTCTAGTGGTTAATGGGTGTACAATAAATGGAACAAGAGGCCAAGATAAAGGTGGCAAAGAAAGGTCTTTTGTAGGATGCATCATTTCTGTTCTTTCGGCCTTGGGAAGCACTAAGGTGGTAACAAGGCATTTTAAGCAATTTCTAAATGCAAAATATTTCTGCAAACCGATCTTGAGATTTTTTTTTTTTTCAGTTAAAAACTCTCAATCAAGCTCTTACGTTTACTTTTTGTTGTTTTGCATAAGGACCAGGTAGAGCTCCACACCCTCCCCTGGCCCTGTTCCAGCATGACTGATGTAGAAACGGCTTCAGTAATTATTTTATGACTTACACGCGTGGTCACTATAGCCTTGGTCAGTAGCGTGACTGAGCAGCGATGTACTGAGTTTTTTGCTTCCCAAACAAAAGGCTTCACCTGGTCTTGTCTGGGTGTAAGTACATGTGAGAACTCTCTCCAGCAAACATGTTCCTGCTTCTAAGTATCATCCAAATCTTTCCTTTCTAACTCTGCATGGAGACTCCCTAGAAAAGTTGGCTGATGCTGCCTCTTAGAAGCCTCCACTAGGTACCTGGTGAGGCTCCAGGCTGCCTGTTGCATCATGCACGTATAGGCACACTGATCTCTATACTGCTCTCCTGTCCCCTTAGAAGAACACTTGTTGACAGTGAGGCCATATTTTGCTTTGTCCCCTTTATAATGAGTACAGAGTAAAATGCTGATTAAATACACAAAGAAATGGATAAGCAAAACGATCCTCTAAGAAGGAAATCTATATGGTTTATAAGGTTTTTGTAGGGACTGACAATATTCTGAGATTTTTGTTTTGTGTTTTGAGACAAGGTCTCTTTATTACGTAGCCCTGGCTGTCTGGGAACTCACTTTGCAGACCAGCTTGGCCTCGAACTCACAGAGATCTGCCCATTTTTGCCTCCTAACTGCTGAGATTACAGGTGTGTGTCACTACACCCAGCCCAGTTCTGATGTTTCGGACAGAAAAACAAATAGTAGCATCAATCAGGAGGTCCTCCAGCCAAGAAGAATTCACAGAAGAGAACTTCTGTAAAATGAGAACGCTCACCCAAGTTTTCCCCTTTACACTCCACACCTGCACAGGTGACGTCCCCTGAGAGGGGTGTTTCTTTTGTTGGTGGTGCTATTTTCCGTCACATCTACACAGCAGTCATACAAAAAGAGTATTAACGGGGGCTTGGGTTTATTCTCACAAAGTCTCAAGTGCCAAGTACCCAGAACCCCTATTTATGATGGATCACTCAAAAGGGATGCCATGTATAAATCCTGTTATTTGGGTCTGGAATGTCACCCCGAGGCTACAGGTATGAGAGGGAGGCTTGTTCCCTATCTTGCTGTTACTTTCTATGAGATATTTGATTACACTATGTCAAGATATGTCATTGTGATTTGTTTAATACAAAGCTAAATGGCCAATAGCTAGGCAGGAGGTATAGGTGGGCCTTCTGGGCAGAGAGAGAAGGAAGGTAGATGAAGCTAGGCATGGAGAGATACCAGAGGGGCTGGAGAAGAAGCAAGACATACAAGAGGAATGGTAAAAGCCATGAGCTACGTGGCAGCATGTAGATTAACACATATGGGTTAATTTAAAGTTGTAAGAGCTAGTTAGAAACAAGTCTAAGCTAAGGCCAAGCTTTCACAATAATAAGTCTCCATATTGTTTTCTGTGAGCTAGAGGCCCAAAGAAAAATCCATCCAGCTACTGGGGGATGATGAAACCCTTCAGAAATGGATGGGAGTGGGGCAAGAGGGTAGGTACATGGGTGGGATCTGAGGGAAGAGAGGAATTTCATTAATTACATAATTAAAAGTACATGTAAAGAAGCAGGAGCTACTTAGAGGTCTTTGGGTCACAGGAGGTGTGCCCTCAAAGGGGACACTAGGTCACTGGCATCTTCTGATTCCTGTCCTCTTTTCATCACATCTCCGGACGAGGTCATGTGTTTCTGTCCGGATATATTGCCTACCATCCAACAGCTCAACAACTGGTCTGACCTGTGAACGAAGGTCTCTAGAACCATAAGCCAACATAAGCCTTTGTCTTCGTAAGTTGATGGCCGAGGCGGAAGGCTGCTATTCTAATACACAACCTTTGCTTGATTTCACAGTCATCATGGATGTGAAGGGAAAAAAATCAAAGGCTTGGTTTAATGTCCGCTGGGCTTTTCCTGGGCTATGAAGACATTCAGGGTTCCCTCTTCTGTGAAGTTCAGCTTCTCTTACAGTGTCTCACAAATTCATCAGCTCCTCAGTTGATTGGTATAGTTTCATTCATCCTTCATTGGTATAGCTTCTGCTAGGCTTAAAGAGACTCTAGGGTAGCAGTTCCCAACCTTCCTAATGACGCGACCTTTTAACACAGTTCCTCATGTTGTGGTGACCCCAACCATAAAATTATTTTCATTGCTACTTCATAACTATAATTTTGCTACTGTTATGAATCGCAATGTATATTATATCTGTATAGTATATTTGAACAATATCTGTGTTTTCCAATGGCCTTAGCTGACCCTTGTGAAAGGGCTGTTCTACTCCCAAAGTGGTCGCAACCCCCATGTTCAGGACCATTGCTCCTAAGAGTCAGATGAAAACCTTTCCTGGAACTCACTCTGTAGCCCAGGCTGGCCTCGAACTCACAGAGATCCGTCTGCCTGCCTCTGCCTCCTGAGTGCTGGGATTAAAAGCGTGCACCACCACTGCCCAGCTGCTCCAGTCTGTCTTTAAAAATAGTTTCAACCACATGCTTGTGGACACACCAATATGTAACATAAACCAAGGAGTATTCCTGTGAGACTATTACTACACTGTGTTGCAAGACTTAGATCAAACATTAAGGGTGTCTTCATAGCAATCCTCTGAGGAAGGTATTTATTATTCTAATTTCTACAAGTTCTACAGCATAGAACCTGGAATCAAGAGCTAGTCATTGTGGAGCCTAGTTTTGTCCCAAGCCAGTGATACCTTAGCTAGTGTCCTCAAGGATGAAATCACACCGCCTCCCACACAGTGGAAATTATTATTTAAATACACGGGTAAATCTCTATGGACTCAGAGCATCTCTTATAATAGCATCTTGTCTACCAGCTCCCAAGAGAAAGGAAGGCTGCTGTGGTGTCTGGATGACACCCATACCCCCCCCACCCCCCCCACTCCCCCCCATCACCAACTACCGCCTTGGAACTGTAAGCCAACAGTAACTCTAGAGAGTGTTTTTATCACAGGAACAGAAAAGCAGCTGACACAGGTGCCCACCTACCGGGCTTGCTGCGGTGGGTGGGGGTGGGGTGGGTGGGGTGGGTGGGGGTGGGGTGGGGTGGGTGGGGGAGCAATTGTCCCTGGTGCTGCTTCAACACTTACAGGAAGTCCGCTGGAGTCATTCTTTACTGCCTTCCATATTTTCTGAGGGCCTTGAGGAATGTAGACCTCTATTTTCATTTGTTATTGAGAACAAAGGTTGAGTTGTAACTTCCATGCAAGGCTTGAGTCCCAGCCTGGACACTGTCCAAAGTTCAGCATTTGCAAAGTCCTTTGAACCAGCAACGTTCAATCGATTTACTTGGACTCTCCTTGTGCACAGTTTGTACAACTCACATGTGAGTACTGGAGCATTTTAAAAACATGTGTTTGGGCCAGCGAGATGGTTCACTGGGTATGATGAGTAACGGCGCTTGCTGCAAAACCTGAGTTCGATCTCCAGAACCCATATAGTAGAAGGAGAGAACCAACAACCTCAAGGTCCTCTGACATCCACACACAAACATCACACACACACAACATCACACACATACAATTTTTTAAATGTGCTATGATTTAAAGAATTACCAAAATATTTGTAAATAAATCTATATGTTTAGTTTTGAAACTTGTGCTAGTGAATTTCCCCTCTGAAAACATAAGTCCGTTTCGAATAAATAGATTATCCAGCAACTCTCATAACTAAACCCCCTGCCCTTGGACTTGCAAGTGATGTCCTCAGTGTCCTGACGGACTTCCCCAGAGGCTGCCTTGATGTAATTATGTAGATGAATATCAGCCATGTCTGCAAGCTGCAAGAGGGCAATAATTATGAGCTAAAGGTCAAGGGCAAAACAAAGGAGTGAATTCCCTCCAACGTGTCTTTCCTCTAGTCAGGACTACACTCAGCAGGGGATGGATGGTCCTGCTCCCTGGGGAAACTGTGGCAGAGTCCCGACCTGCAGATTAGCAATGTGGCTGCTTGGACACTTGGTACCTGCAGAGTAGAAACCACAGATCCACTAACACCTCGTGATGCTCAGGTCAACCCCTGCACAAACTCAAAGGTGGCAAGGGAGAGAGTCCCATCTGGAGGCAGAGATACCCTAAGTAGACAAGAACGGACAGGGCAGAAGTGAGGTGGCTCTCACAGCAGGCAAAAGTTGTGGCACCCACTGATGTCTACTATGGGAACTTCTTTTTTAAAAGCCAAATTGGAGATCCCAGGTGGTCATTCTCATCTCCCAGCTCATTTCATTCTCTTGGCCTCAACTCGATAACATCTTTGGACATTCTGAGGTCACCCTTTATAGGCTGACCCATAGCCCAGAATAACCCAAAGAAGGAGACTTTCATCAGTAACAGTGGCGTTATGTTTTATTGTGGGTCATGGCTCATAATACGCAATTCAGCCAGAAGGGAAAGACACAAAACATTTGAGATGACTGGCAGGCAAAAACTCTAAATATGCTCCAGCACAAAAGGGGATTAAAATGTCACGGGATTTTTTTTCTCTTGAAAATGGAATGGCTTATGAATGCTCCATTCTTTCTGGAACAGTTAAAACACTATGTGCACGCTGTCCGGGTTCACAAGGCAGGGCAGGCTTTTCTTTTGTTCTATTGCTCACCCGAGAAGACTTTCCCTGGTGTACTTGGGCCCAGGGGTGGTGAGAAGAGGGGGGGGGACTGCATTGACATTCATCATGTCTGTGTCCTGTATATCCTTCCTTTGGGAGTGGGGACCACCTGAGACTGGGACAGGAGAGGCTGGGCAGGCGTGGCTGACCCTGGTGAGAGCATCTGCTTAACATTTCAGTGTCATCTACTACCTGAAAGCTAATTTGTCCAAGGCTCAGTGTAGCTGGCTCTTGCAATGGTGGGGGATGCAGAATGATGGACAGGGGTGACTCACAGACAATCTTCTCTGCCAGGTGGCATGAGTCACAAAGTGGGTGTGTCTGCTTGGGGCCTGCTTCGTCAGCCGCCCTCTATCATTTTCTCTCAGGTTTTTAGTGTGTCCAGGGGACTCACACTGAGCTGGTAGCTCTGTGTGCAGACTGTGGTTTCCAGCCTGTCTATTAGACCTGACCGACCAGGCACTCAGGGGACATCATGTGTATCTTTCTTGACAATCTGTAAATGACCTCAGCTCTCTGGATGAGAAAACAATTAGCTCCAAAATTAACAAGTCATCACCTGTTTGCATGTCGCTGTAGCATAAGATCTGACTGCCCTGGCATACCGTACCCTGAACTCACTCTCTCTGTCTCTCGGTCGCTCTTGCTCGGCTCCGCCCTCTGGTTTTCCAGGTGTAATTTATAAGGCCCGTCTGAAAGGTCAGAGTCCAGTTCCTCCCCATGCTTCTGCAGTCTTAACTACATCTGCATAAGCATTGCACCTGTCTCCTGAAGAGCAAAGTAAGCTGTAGGTAAGCATCCCAGGGACTGAGGACACTGTGTGGCAACTCCTTGCTGGCTGGGTTCACATGAGAGAAACCATTTCCCTCTCCAAACTCTTACTCTAGGAAGAGATGGCACAGCCAAGGAAAGTTCCATAAGGAAGTCAAGTCACGTGACTGAGGGTCTCAAAATGGGAGGGGTCCAAAACCTGGTTCCACCGCTTACTAGTGAAACCCCGATGAAGTCACAAGCTTCCTGGAGCCCGGATGCCCAGCTTTTTATGAGGATTATAACATCCGCATGAAACAGGGTTTCTCTACAGTGACTCTTGGGTTCACATAATTCTTCCTGTGTAGAGGAAGGGAGTGTATAGAATCTAGTACATTATAGTCCTCCACCCACTCGATGCCAGTAGCACCCATTCTCCACAGTTGAACTATTAAAAAACTACCTGGAAATTTCCTTCTTGAAGGGGAAATTACCCCTGTTTGAGATTGCAAACGAACCTGTACTCTTTAAAACCTCACTGACTCAGAAACTTCACTTTTAATCTGAAACAATTGGGGAACACAAAGAAAATAGCCATGGGTAAAATGAGAGACGCCCTGTAGTGAACAGGAATTGGGACAACAACAACAACAATAACAACAAAACCCGCAAGCTACCAGGTCCTCCATTGGAGAGCCTTTTCCAGCCACAAGCCTGCAGGTTTTAGACTCTGCTTGGATCCTGGTCGCGGGGTAGGGGCAGTTCTGCGTCATGACTTGTGGGGGCTTAATGAGAAAATGTCTAACAGTGCACGGAATGCCATCGACAAGTGCTCACACAACCACAAAGAATTAGTGCCATGTAGCCAGGGAACATGGAATGCTGCCCGGGCAGTTTCTTCATATCTGGGGCCAAAGTCACATTGTGGGACTAGCACTCATTCAGATGAATCAGCCAGGGCACCAGCCGCATGCCAGCAAGAATGAGAGAATCCAGAGCGATGGAATGTGTCAAATGTATCTTGTAGCTGTTATGAACTATGGTGTTGGCCTTTTCTCTGGCTTTAGGGGAACACATTTCAGGACTGCCAAGTGGATACCTGAAACCATGGGTCAGCACAGACCACTAGACATACTGCGTTTGCCTTTAATAAGGTTTGATTTATAAATTAGTTACACGAAGAGATAACTGTTAACAATAAAAATGGAATCATTATGCAATCACACACTGTAATAAGACTTGTGTGAATTCAGGTTCTTTCGATTCGTATCTCTCAAATACATTCCATTGAATTGTCATCTCTTTACCTAATGGAAGCACTATATGGAGTTTGGGCACACCCAAAGTAGCACTGAGCCTCACTCTTCTCGTGTTGCCGGCCACAGCTCGTCATTCTAAGAGCTCTGACTGCTACTCTGGCAAAGGACCTAAGTTTGGTTCCCAGCACCCAGGTGGCAGTTTACAACCATCTATAACTCTGGTTCCAGGGATCCGACATCCTCTTCTGGCCTCCACGGGCACTGCACTCACACAGGAACACACATAATTCAGACAAATATTCAAACATCCAAAATAAAAATATATCTTTTTGAAAAAGAAGAGAAAACGCTATTTGAAAATAGTGTGATAACTGAGCCATCCACTCAGTGTCTAACAGTCCCTGAGAGGACAGAGCAGGACAGCACAATATTTTAGCATGTTCCTCTATCTGAAATGTATGAACTATTTCTGGAGTTTCCTGTTTAATAGTTTTGAGTCACAGTTGTCTAGGGATAGCTTCAACTGCAAAAGTAGAGCCATGAACAAGGAGGGCCTACCATCCACCCACAGATTTTTGGGGGGATCTGTTTTTGGGATCTGTGCTAGCTTCCTTCGCTAGAGGCCGAAACTGTTTACACTCAATGAAAATGACTTATGTAACTCCCAAGGCCAGACTGTATATTTTCAAGTGGTTCACTCCTGAAAGGCGGTCTCCAAGCAGGAGGGGGAAAGCCTAAGCAGCTAGAGAGTGCCACCAACTGCTGGGCAGCAGCTTCTACTGTGATCCTGACTATCAGGTGCCTTCATTGCCTACACTGGGAGAGAGGGAGGTTTCGGAGGATCCCAGGACTTCATCAGCCCCACCTCCAGGTCTTTCCAGATCAGGAAACAGATGTTATGGAGAAGAGACCAGCCATCTGCCATCTCTTCCAGGTTCCTGAGCCACAGAAACCATGAGCTAGATAACATAGATGTTTAGTGCTACTAACTTTGGGGTGGTTCTTCATACAGCTGGACACACCTCCTGGAATTCAACTGCAGCTGCTGGAAATGTGTTCCGGGGGACCCGACTGGGATCAGCTCACCCTGCATATGCTCACACAGTCTACAGGGGGGTGTCTACAGGTCTTCCCCCACACAGGAAGTACACAGGGTATGGTTTCTCAAGTCCAGAGCAATTTGTAGCAGGAAATTGGAGCACAGAGAAGGATGCTAAGTGTGAGCTTCGAGAGAAACACTCCCCTGGTTAAGGTGTGGGCCCTGAGTGGTAGGTTACTGGGCCAGGAGCACCCTGCTCCGGAGTACACCTACAGTGCTCTCTAGCTCTTCTTACCAAGAGAACTAGCAAGTTCCGAGAGAATGAGCGTGGCTGTGACCTGCCTGAGGAGGGAGTTGTTGTCTGACTCAACAGAACCTCCTGGCCCTCTTCTCTGAAGACAGACCTGTCCTAAAGATTAAAGACCGTCTGTCCTTGAGGGAAGTGGTGGCAGGCTGCCTTTGAAACAAGAGTGAAGAGTCCGGAGTGTGTTGAGAAAATGGTAGCATGTGCACTAGAGAGACTGAAGTGTATCATGGGTAATCCAGCAACTTCTGTGCGTTAACTGAGCCGTTCAGTTCTCTACTGTGCCTTCTTCTCCCTTGAAGCACAGAAACTGTCCCCCCTAGGGCTCTTCAGTTATTTCATTTAATTTGGATTTAACCTGCGGCTAGAATCAAAATACAAATTAAAATTCAGTTAGAGCAGTAAAACGTCGTATTAACAGCTCTTAAAAATCCTGCATGAATATTTTTTATTCTGTATCAGCAGGGCAGCTTGCCTGAGGCTAACATGTGTGATTTCATACTTCATAAAGTATTTAAACATCTTGAAATGACTTCTGAAAGAGTTCAAATTTGAAATTCTTTCTTCATAAAATGCTGACTAACTGTTTGCAAGTTAGTAAATGAGAGGATCCTATAGGGAGGGACATTTGTTAATTGGTGTATTTACAAATTAATCTTTTTTTTTTTTTTTTGAGCTGATGATTGAACCCAGGGCCTTGCACTTGCTAGGCAAGCACTCTACCTCTGAGCTAAATCCCCAACCCGACAAATTAATCTTATAGTTCCCAGCTATTTCCAACAAGGTGGACCAATTTAACTGGTGTTTTGGTTTATTCTCATCCCCCCTCTTAGATTGATTTAACTTTAGTGTGTGTGTGTGTGTGTGTGTGTGTGTGTGTGTGTGTGTGTGTGTGTGTGTGTAGGAGTGTTTGCCTGCATGTATGTGTGTGTACAATATGCACAAAGTGCCCATGAAGGCTGAAAGAGGGTATCATCAAGCTGGAGCTGTGAGCCATCATGTGGGTGCTGAGAATTGAACCCAGGTCCTCTGGAAGAGCAGCAAGTGCGCTAACTGCTGAGTCATCTCCCCACCCCTGTGTATTGCCCCTGTGTACTCCCTCTTTATTGCCACAGTTAAGATCCACGTCTCTCCCAATATCTGGGAGGAGCTGTGATGGATAACCATGAGCAACCGTGTAATGGAAGAACACAAGCTTTGGTCGGACAGCCCACGTCAACTCCTGGCTTTGCTGGTCCTTGAAGCGTAACTTGACATATTACTTGAACCTGCTCTCTGGGGTTCAGCTTCTTAGTTTCCAATGAGACCACACAAAGTGCATGGTACAAGGAGGAAATGAGACGGTTATTCCCCATGCTTAGACAGGGCCTTAGGAAATGCATGCCTGGTCCATTAACTTGAACATGCCATTCCCGTGCTCTCAAATCCCCCTCTCTAAAGTCTTCCTTGTGTACTCAGGCTTTTTTAGTCGCTCCTCTTATGGACTCATTGTCGGCCACCCAGCCTCATCATGTGTATTGCACTGGATTTAGGTCCTGGGCAAGTCATATATTCTGGCTCATTCTGCTCTTCTACTTTGAGTAATCCCTGTGACCCATGACCAGTGGCAACATGGCTATTTCCCCGCAGCTCAGCCCAATGTTCTTTCCTCTCTCTACCTTGGCGACTGTGTACACTTTTACCTCAACAGTGCCTGTGGTGTGAGCCCATTAGTCCCCAGGAACCACACCCTCCCATGAACTGGCCATACTCAAGACAGCTGACATGTCTTATCGCACTTGGTGGCAAACTCCTTGAGAGCCGTAATCCTGTTTATATGAGTATTGCATCACACAGCGCCAGTCAACATCCTACGCACAGTTCACTCTGGTCAAGTGTTTTCTTAGTGCTGAATATGAAATAGGCTGTGGGGGCCATGTGTGAAATGTTTGTTCTCAGGTGGCAAGGGTATTTTGAGATGTGCTCAAAACTGAAAAGGTAGTGCCTAGCTGGAGGAAATAGGTCACTGGGCGAAGGGCTTGGGGGCACGTTATCTCTGAGCCATTGTCCTTCCCTGCTTCCTGTCTGTTATGTATGAGCTGAAAGGTCTTCCTCAGCCACATGCTCCAGACACCATGGCATTCTGCCTCATCAGAAGCCCTGAAACAAGGAGCCCAAGTCAATGGTACTTCCTCCATCAAGTTGCTTCTGTTGGTCATTTGGTTGCTTTGATGATAATTAACACCCATTCCAACAATATAAATTATATAGGGAACAATTATGTTTAGTGCTAACAGGTAGTGCCTCCTGATTTTTGCGCCAGTCACTGAAATTACTATAATGGATCTCATGAGAAGTTTCCCTCTGTCCTAGCTCTTCCAGGACTGCACGGAGGTGAGCTCTCGAGAGAGGGTAGGCTCTCATTCTTTGAGAACACTATGATTTTCAAAGAAGCGGGGCAGTCCATTTTTCTAGACCGGAGCCCAGTTGCCTAGTTTCTAAGACACATGGCCAATGAATGGGGCACACTGTTCTGAAGCCTTAACCTGAAGAAGGTTCTCCTGGCAGCTGGGAAGAATCAATCCTTCCTGTCCTGCAGTTATAACAGCATGGCTGCTCTCTATAAAGTGGCTGGAAGTTGAAGGAAAACAACAAAATAGCACAGTCACGAGAGCAACGCACAAACCGAGCCTGCCATTATGCCACCCCCCCTCCCACCCCCATGACTGTTTATCTCCAACTCTGCGTGGAACCTCTTCCAGGTTCACCCACAGTGTGGATGTTGTGTGGCTACACACCAAGGCACTTGGCTCAAAGTAAACATTTTGAGGGAGTGGCTGACTATGCATCCTATATGAAAATGAAAAGACTTCATTTCTTGGTAAGCCAGTCGAGTGGGTTACAACACAGATAGTCAATGTTTTGAGTTTAGCAGAACTTAGTAAACACAGAAGACTTGAAAGGCTGCCTTTGAAAAGAAGCCAAGAGGATCCTAAGCTTTGAAGACAGATTGCCAATGTTAGCCGGGCATTCTCTGGTCTTTTAGTTGCCAACTTGAAAGTAGGGGAGGCAGGTGGGACATGCTTCCCCTGGGCTGATCCCACCAAGCAGTACTCGAGTTCTAAACTAACCAGGTAAATATTTTGAGGGGCCAATGCTGCATTTGGGTAAGGTAGACTTGATCTCCGACCCATCATCAAATGTTACGTATTCTTCTGCTGTCTTCAAGCCAGAGTTGAATCAGCGCTGGACTTAGATGGTTTGGCCTCGTTAGTTTAAGCACAGAAAGTACTACCTATTTTAGCTATCATTTGATAGCTCTGTACTTGCACAGATAAAACCATTTGACTGGGAAATTCCTTGCTTAAAAGTGCAGTTTCTAAGTTGTTCTTGTGTTTGTTTTCTTTCTCTGGAGGTATTTCAAACAGGTTAACTTTAGGTCTACTGTTAAAGTGGTCTGAAGTTCCACTTTAGGTAGTAATGAACAGCCTGGCTTTCGATCTGCTCTGAGAGTAGCTGATTCACAGTAGGATGGGCCTTGTAGCTAATTGTGAGTGCCATATTTTGTTTTCTTTCTACAGTGAACACCCATATGGGTGCAGGTGCCTCACTAAGCACTTTGCATGTATGGGAATACTTCATTCACACAGTTGCACGGAGTGGCCATTATTGTTATTACCATTCTTTACAGTTTAGGTGCAGAAACAAGTTTCCAGGGAATCATGGGAATTACTCAAGATCTCTTAGCTAGGAAGCACTGAGACTTGGATTTTGACTCCTGTCTGGGAAATAACAAGGTTGGTGTGTCTTTAAGCATATTGCCTACAAACTAAAAATTTCAGCCTCTCTGAGATGCATGCTCAATCAAGATTCTGAAATATTCAGAGCACTCAAGTCACATCGCCAACATCAATCAAAAACATGCTCATTTATTGAAATGGCTAGCCACCAGGCAGAGCCAGCTATGAAGGAGAAAAAAAGGTGTTCTGCTAAGGCCATGGATGCTGGGAAACCCAGAGGCACCGTGGGCATCTGTGTGGAGGTGTAGTTATTCTCACGCTTGAGAGCAGGGAAGAACTCCTCGGGTTCATTTCCGGTTGGTGTAAACAGTTTTGGCAAGTCACGAGTTTGGGTATTCCCCCACCCAACAGTCCCCTTTGGCCTTCAAGTCCTCCCTCCAATTCCACTTCATTCAGGATATACAGCCTTTCCAAACCATGATCAGATGTACTTTTCAAAGATGTCATTGAAGTCTGGCTAAGTAGGTACCCCACTCCTAGAACCCAACCAGGGTAAGCATGCAAACGTTTAAACCAAGCAAAATCAAACTGACATCGAAGCAATGGAAAGCAGAGTGAGTAATGGGCTATGCTCACACAGTGTGCGATCCATGCTTTCGCCCTTCTTCCCTGAGCAAGGGGGACCATCGGGGCAATGTGACACGGGCCTCCTTCTGTCCCCTCAAAGTCCCACAAGCAATGATGAGCTGAGAGAACACCGGAAGACCTCCAGCTTCGAAGGCCGTGCTGGCTGTCATTCTGGAAGGACTAGCTAACTGCACAAACTCTTAGCCCTGGGCA
Source organism: Onychomys torridus (assembly GCF_903995425.1). NCBI lineage: Eukaryota > Metazoa > Chordata > Mammalia > Rodentia > Cricetidae > Onychomys > Onychomys torridus. Next base: position 360,128 of record NC_050464.1, on the reverse strand, counting down.
GTGAGCCTAAACCCAAAGCCTGTCATTTACCTGACTTGGTCCTGTCACAGTCCCTCAAGCTATGACACACACCTTCCACTTTAAAAGGTTTTGTTTTGCTCATGGTTCCAGGAAATTGTTCATTAAGGATGAAACAATGCTTAGTCAAATAAAAACACAAAATAGGACTGTTGACTCTTCAGGACTCAGGAAAAATGAGAGGGGAATTTGAGTTTGCAATGACTAATGAACGACAGTCACTCGTCACACCTCAAGCCTGTGAAACAACTTTAAAAGAAGCTGACAATTAGTAGCCTCGGGAGCAGATTTAAAGCAAACCAAAGCTAGAGTGGCGCATTCTCCTCAGGTCCTTGGGGATGCTGTGAATCATTCTTTTTGGAAGAAAAGCAAGCTTTGTGCTTAACCCAGGACAGCAAAGAAAGGAGCCATGTTCTACAGGGCTTCAGTGTTTGTGTTAAGCCCTGTCATCCCTATAGCGGGGACCCCTACTCCGGAGCCACCCGAGAAGTGGCGTATCACACTTTCATCTCAGTTAATTTTTTCATTCATTTTTTTCCCTCGGCAATACTGCTGGTGAGCAGGAGCTGGTCCTCCCAATGAACAAACAAAAAAACCAAAGCCCTGGGGTGACTTGAGAGCACTTGGGACATTTCCCTAGGGCACAGGTGTCCTCGAACCCAGGCCTCCTGCCTCCCTGATCACTCCTTTGTTTTCCTGGTTGGTCTTCCACCCCATGGATGTTTCCTGGCTACAGGGAACTTGTGTTTGAAGGATAGACATTCCTTGGCACTGTCTGTCTCCTTAGAACCCTGACTAGTCTGGAAAAATCTCAAGCAGCGTGCAAGTGAACACCCCTAAATTACCCTTTTCTGCTTAGGACTCCCCTTCCCTGGGTGATCTGCAGCCCAGCGGGCTCCTGACAGAAAGAGCAGTTGTGCAGCAGGGGAGGGGTCTGTTTATTATTTTTTATCCTGTTTTGCTTCTGGCAAAATTTCACAAACAGCCAAGGTTGGCAGAACCCTGATCATTTCTTCTGACGAGCTACTGTTCTGCAGCTACACTGGGACTATTTTGGTGTCAGGTCAGAACTGTCCAATGTGCAGGGGCAGGGGGATGGGGGGACCTCCACACAGGACTTCTTCCCATAAATCAGGACCCTCTTTTAACCACTCTTTCTCAGAATTACAGAGCTGAGGACTTTGAGACCCACTGTGCCCAGATCAGCACAGGCCTGATTCAGGTCTCATGTGACCAGCTCCTGTCTGAAAAGACCCACTGTGAGGGCACATGAGCTCCAGAGCCTTGGAGCCCTCCAGGAAGTGTGGGGGAAGGCTGGGCACACCACCCAGGCACTTTCAAGGGAGAAAGGCAGCATTTTGAAGGGTCGGAAGTAGGCGAATCAGGGTGAGGGTGGAGGAAATCTGTCCTTCCCCTCTTTTGGGGCCAGGGCCTACCTAACCACACGAGATTCCGGCCTCTGGCAAGAAATCCTGCTGCTCTGACATTTACTTTGGATAAAGAGCAGCCAGCTTTGGGAGGGCAGTGGGAGGGCCTTAGTATAGGAAGGTCACAAGCCTCTGCTGGTCATTATAGTTGAATGAGGTTCTCTAGCAATTGGGGGTGGAGGGTGGGGCTGGAGGGGAAAGAGGGGTCAGTTGTGTCTATAATGATGAAGAATAAAGGCTCAAACCATCTTTGGCTCCAGGTAAACAATGCCCACCTATAATTAGGAGGCGGATGAGGTTGTGCAGTGACAAGCAACATGGGCTCCTGGCTCATCCAGACTTGAGTTCAGAGGACAGCTCCAGCACTCACCAGTTGTGGGACTTGAGGAAAGTTCATTTAGCACTCTTGGGGCCTTTGTTTACTCACCTGAGAAAGGGACAGGGTGAGTCCCGAGGTGTGAGGTCTGATTATGCTCATTTTCCAGATGAGTAAACTTAGCTCTTGGGTCTTAATGAAAACTCAGGAGGAGGACCATACCTAACCATGCTAGATTCCTTGAAAACAATTGCTGGATTATCCCGGGGAAAGCTCCAGAAAGGTAGCTGTTGCTGTACTCAAAAATGTCAAACACTCCAAAGCTTGAGAATGATGTGAAATATCAAGAGCAAATGGCTGACCCAGGCCTGAATGTCTTCGTGCATACAGTCGTTAATAAACTTCACAGGCCACTTGTCTCTCCATGTGGGACCCTAAGTCTTTTACTGGACTGATCTCGTGAGAATGTGAGGCAGGGCTCACCCCCAGGCTGTGGGTACATCTGCACAGGCTGAAGCAGGCTGAGGAAGAGCGACTGACTGCTGGTGAGCTGAAAAGAACTTGTCTGCACCCCACACCATTCCCGGTGTCACGTGACAAAGCAATCTGCTTCAGTGGGTAGAAGCTACAGGGGTCCAGGGCAGGCTCTGAAAGGCAACCAACAATGGCAGGAAAAAGACTCAGGTGAAGGAAAGGGAAATAGAAAGCCTGTGGAAAACAGAGCTGTGAAGCAGGAGGTGAGGGAGGAGGGAAATGTGGACTCTGAAATGATTTCTGTTCTGGCAGTTGGTTAATGTTTGACCACCGCAGCTGCCTGCTGCCAGGCTTCCTTATTCGAGCAGGTGAGTTTAGATTAGTTCGCCACCGAGCCAGTCACGGAAATGTGCTTTTCCATTCCACAGAATTCCATTTGCAAAGCAATGACTTGGAGAAAATGAGATTAGAAACATTTAACCCTGGAACGGGGCAACAGTGCCCCTCCTGGACACCACAGGCTAACAAATAAAAACATCAGTGATGGGAGTGATTGCTTCCCTGGGGGTTGTTGGTCAGTGGGGTCCCACAGGCCCTCAAACAGTACAGGCTATTGCCAATGTTATGGGTTACTCTCCAGAACCTGATGGCCTGATCCTAATGCTGAAGACACTATGCACAGTGAACATGGAGAAAGCAAGCTGGTTCCGACTCCAGCTCTACCCTACTCCCTAGCTGTCAGAGACATTTGAAAATAGGAAAACTTACGTCTGGTGTGTTAGGTCTCAGAGAAATAAATATGGAGAAGCAAAACTCCCTAATAAGTGATGTTGAGACCAATTTACACATGTATGTATCCCACAAGTTAACACACGTGGAATCGCTCCCCCAGGTGTCACGCCACTAAGAGGATCTGTGTAGCCTTCCAGGGTTCATTATAAGCCACGCACAGACTTCAAACACTGCATCCTATAAAACAAGAGTTTTACAGGGCTCAAAATTATCATTGTTATAATGCGCACAAAGGGCTGGACCCACTGATTCTCTCTTCTTAGGGACGTCTATCTGGAGGGGATTAAAAGAATCTATTTTCTATAAAATCAATGAAGCAGATGATTTCATAAGATCTATCTGTCAAAATATCAATACGTTTACTTCTAAGAATAAATCTCAATATCATACTCCTATTTCATCTCTCATAGCTGAGGGAATCAAGAAATACAAAGAATATTCTTCAATTAACAGAAATGAAGCCCTTAAGAGAAACGAGCAATTAAAATCTTGGAAGAACTTATTAGAATTAGAACAGAAAACAGATAACTTAGTTTTTAATTTGTCAACTGGGTATAAATCTCTGCTGACTACAGAATAAACAGGGGATCAATATCTAGGGTCTAGAAAGAACTGCAAAAATTAAACAGCAAAAAGCTCTAAACCACCTAATCAATAGACGAGCTGGTGAACTGAATAGCAGTTCTTAAAAGAGAGATGAGTGGCCAACAACAACTTGAGAAATATTCAATATCCTCACCCACCAGGGATAGGCAAACTAAAACTGCCCTGAGATTCCATCTAAGTCCAATGAGACCAGCTGCCACCAGTCGGTGATAAATGTCACAAACAAAGGACAACAACGTTTTTGGACATGCACACACTCACACACACATCTCTAATCTAGGTACCACCTGTAAGGGAAAACAATATTTTTCTGATTCTGACTTCCTTTGCTTAATCGGAGTGATTTTCAGTTTGATCCATTTGATTGCAAATGTCTCGAGTTCATTTTTTGTTACAGCTGAGTGAAAGTCCATGGTGTGTGTGTATCGGGTTTTCACTAGCCATTCATTTACCAATGGATATCTAGGCCAGTTTTTTTCCCATGGCTGTTTTGAACGGTACAGCATTAAGCATGGATGTGAAGCATCTCTGCTGTAGGTTAACCTGCATTGTTTTCCCTTACAGGTGGTACCTAGATTAGAGATGTGTGTGTGAGTGTGTGCATGTGTGCTTATGCGCTTGTTAGTTTTATGTCAACTAGACAAAGCTAGAGTCATCAGAGGCCAGGGAGCCTCAACTGAGAAAATGCCTCGTAAGACTGAGCTGGAGGCAAGCCCGTAGGGCATTTTCTTAATTAGTGATCCACAGAGGAGCATCCTCCCTCCCCGACCCCACCCACCCACCCGCCCATTGTGGGGGTTGCCATTCCTGGGCTGGTGGTCCTGGGTTCTATAAGAAAGCAGGCTGAGCAAGCCATGAGGAGCAAGCCAGTGAGCAGCACCTCCCCACCCCACCCCCAAGGCCTCTGCCCCGGCTGCTGCCTTCAGATTCCTCCTGCTTGGGTTCCTGCCCTGACTTCCTTTGGTGATGTCCTTCCTTTGGAGGTGTAAGCTCCCTGACTTCCTTTGGTGATGTCCTTCCTTTGGAGGTGTAAGCTCCCTGACTTCCTTTGGAGGTATAAGCTTCCTGACTTCCTTTGGTGATGTCCTTCCTTTGGAGGTGTAAGCTCCCTGACCTCCTTTGGAGGTGTAAGTGTCCTGACTTCCTTTGGAGGTGTAAGCTTCCTGACTTCCTTTGGAGATGTAAGCTCCCTGACTTCCTTTGGTGATGTCCTTCCTTTGGAGATGTAAGCTCCCTGACTTCCTTTGGTGATGTCCTCCCTTTGGAGGTGTAAGCTCCCTGACTTCCTTTGGAGGTGTAAGCTCCCTGACTTCCTTTGGAGGTGTAAGCTTCCTGACTTCCTTTGGTGATGTCCTCCCTTTGAAGGTGTAAGCTCCCTGACTTCCTTTGGAGGTGTAAGCTCCCTGACTTCCTTTGGAGGTGTAAGCTTCCTGACTTCCTTTGGTGATGTCCTTCCTTTGGAGGTGTAAGCTCCCTGACTTCCTTTGGAGGTGTAAGCTCCCTGACTTCCTTTGGAGATGTAAGCTTCCTGACTTCCTTTGGAGGTGTAAGCTGAATAAACCCTTTCCTCCCCAGGCTGCTTTAGTCATGGTGCTTCATCACAGCAATAGTGACCCTGACTAAGACAGCATATGCATGTGTGTGTGTGTGAAAGAGAGACAATGTATGTATGTGTATGTGCACGTATGTGAATGTGTGTATGTATGTGCATGTATGTATGCATATGTGTGTGTACGTGTGTGCAGGTGCATGTACGTGGGTATGTATGTGCATGTGTGTTTGGGTGTATCAGATGACACTACAGAGCAGCCCATGGGAGGAGGGAACCAAATTTTCAGGGAGGTGAGACACAGAGAGGGCAATGGTATCCATTTGATCAGATAGCAGAAGGGGACCTAACTAGGAAGAAGAAAAACAAGGGGGCATGGGAAAGGGACATGGGAAAAGGACAGAGCTGTGGACAGTGGGGGAGGGGACAATGACAGCCAAGTGTAACCACACAAATGTGAGCAGTCGCCATGCTGAAACCTACTGCTTCTCACGCTAGCCTTAAAATTAACAAAAAGAAATGAATTTTAAAAGCAAAGCTTATGTTCATTTTTGCATGTTCTTCCCCAGATACTTCTCTACGTGAACATTCGGGATGGGGACGTTCCTGTAAACCTGAAAATCTGAAAGTTAACATCAGTTCAGGAAGTCACACTGATTTCGAAGGAGAGGTTCAAGGAAGTGTTTAAGACTGAGTCTTTCGATTTGTAGTCACTGTTCCCAGAATCCTCTTCTGAAAACCAGGGGCTACAGACCGAGTGGATTTTACCTGAAATGTGTAGGCCCAGGAGTGTCTCCGATTTCCGTTTGTTTTGCAGGTTTTGAAATATTTGCATATGCATGATGAGATCTCTTTGGGGATGGAGCCTCAGCTTTAGCACACAATGTTCATTGATGTCTCTTATGCCAGAGGGCAAGTTCATACAGTGTTTCCAGTGAACGGCCACTGACTGCATCCTGTCACCAGAGGTGAGGTGGGGAATTTCCACGTGTGCTCAATGAGCCTCAGATTTCCAGTCTGTGCGGTGTGGTGCTCAGTGCATGTGACATGCCCTCACGATTGCTCTGGGTGATGAACGATGAAAGATGGAAGCAGCTGGTGACAGAGCCCACCAGACACACAGCACAAATGACCTTTCTTAATAAGACAGAATTAGAATACAGACATACACAGGGATGGTACTGTGAAGGCTGAGGCAGGAAATGGTCATCTAGAAGCTGAGAGACCCGAGAAGGTACCAACTTCCCAGCACTTTGCTCACAAATTTCTAGACTCCAGAATGATGACAGAACAAACTTCTATTGTCTAAGTGACCCAGTCTGTGGTACTTGGTTATGGCAGCCCTCCCTGCCACCCCCCCTTGTCAGTTCTCTTGGTTATTAGTCCATATGCATACCTTTCCCCCACACCAGTCACCGAGTGATCTATTGACAGTTTGTGTCATGGAAGAGGAAATTTAGATCCAGAAGACGCGGGTGACTTACTCACGCCGTCCCTTGCCCAGGTTGGGTGAGCTTCCTACTGCCAACACCGTATGCTCTGGAGGGGCATCAATAGTAACGAATTAAAAGATCTTTATTAAAAGATGCTGCAATTTACCCCTAGATGTGCCAGGCACAACATCTCGCTGTTACTGATGAATCTTCCTTCTCGTGGGCCTTGATCTGACTTCTTCAACTGCTTACCCCCCAGACCTTCACTCTATCACAACACCATTCCTGAGGCTACAGTCCTCTCCCAGGCTTAGGACTTGCCACATGTGATGTCAAGAGTCAGGGATACTCTGTATCAAGTAATGCCTCTGTTACTACCCAGGAGAGATGGCCATTGTCTATAGGAGGTAAAACCTGGCCTGCACTAATCACTTCTAGCTAGTTCAGAGCAACACAGAGTATCAACACTAACCAAAGAAAACTACAATGGGGAAGGTAATAGTTTTCCCTATAGTTTAAAAAAGAGAAAGGGAAAGAAAGAAAGACCACCAAATTCTTGTTTTATAACTCAAAATTTGGGGCAGACACTTTCAGAGGACACATATGGCATTATGTACAACTGCTATAGTAAACATGGTACATTCTTTGACAGTAACTTAACAGGTCTTATGTACATGGAGGCTCAATACCTACTTTCTTATATCAAACATCTAGTGTGCATCAGGCACTATGTTCTGTAATTAATTATATCCCTCATTTAATCCTTTTAATAACTCAGCTGCAGTTACAGAATTTCATTCTGCCCACCCCAACTCTTAAGAAACTTAATCAAGGCCACCCTGCTGGGGAGATTTAAGATGAGAGATTCACCTCAAGGTACATAACCACAAAGGCCTGCAGGGGGTTCCAGACTGTAGGTTTTGAAAGTTTGGGTGGTCACACTGAAAGGATGGGAGAGCAGTGGAGGCACCCCCATGAGAGCAAATCATCCTCAGGACTCTTGTGAAGCAGGGTTGACTCCTCTGTTCCTAGCCAAGTTCTCCTCAGTCTTCTAGGAAGCCAGGCATAAAAACGCGTAGGCGGCTTTGTCTGCCACAGACCACAGGCCTAGAGCACAACAGGTCAGTGCGTTTGTGGGAAAGGAGGTTCACAGGCCCTCTGACCCAGGGCGTCCATGGTGGAGAAGGCAGTTTGATGACCACGAACAGGAGAATCACCACATATAGTTCACGAAAGTCCTGCTGACAAGGGCTTTTAACGGGTTTCAGTGCCGATTTTGAGAAGTGCATATAATAGGAAATATTCTGTGTCCCTCAAAGTGTCCGGTGGGCTCCTTAAGTTTCTCTCTTCAGAACTCTGGTTTTGCAGCTAGAGACAGCTCAGTGGTCAAGAGCAGTGGCTGCTCCTGAAGAGGATGTGGGTTCTCTTTCCCGGCACCCATGTGGTAGCTCACAATCATCTGTGGCTCCAGTCTCTGGGGGAACCAACGCGGTCCTCGGGCCTCCATTGGCCCAGCACACACAGAGTACAAACACATGCATGTGGGCACCACACCAATATACATAAAACAAAACAAAATGTTAAAAGGGCCTTTTATTCAGATGGGTTTATTGGAAACTACTGCTAGGTCTGACATTCTTTCTCGAATCTTACAGAACTTGAAATATTGTAAATAATTCCACGATAGCAAAATTTTCTATGAGGAAAATATGACTTTATGGCTATACAAGCTTTCCCTAGTGTGTTATTTTGTGAATCCAGTGTAGGTGAAGGGCAACTGTTCACTTACAGAAACCGAATCCTAACTCAAAGGCTCGTACCATCCATATGTGGGATTTTTCTGAACATCAAAACACCAACATGCGTCAGGCCCATGGTAACTGGCCAATCCTGCTGTACACAATTTCACTGTAGTGTTCCTCAGACTGTTTGGCAGTGGAGCAACACAAATCATTTCTACTTCGGGCAGTAGTAGAAGATTCTGCCTCCGTGAGAATCTTTAAGATGGATTCCTGTCCTTTATGAGGAATCATTTGTCAGTATGGCCAGATAGATTAGATTTATTCCCATTGATTCCTTCATCTAACAGCAGTAGCATATTCTGCATCTTTAAAGTCATTTTCACCCCAAGTTCTTACTTGAATTCCTTTAGATGCCAAGTTTGGGGGGGATTTATGTCTCTTCAAACACGTGTGCATAAATCTTCCCGGCAATGTGCCCTCCTCCAGACAGTCTCTTTCTGCAGTGACTGCTGTAGTCGGATATGACGTCATGAAAGAGTACCAGGCTAGCTGGGAAGATACTTCATGCATTCCTTTGTAGAGTTTTGATATATTGTGAGTATTTGTTTAAAAAGGATCGTACCTCATGCAATGTTCAAATGCTATATCTTTGCCAGCAGGGGAAAATATCCTTAGAACGTATCTGGAAGCTTTCTGGGAATTCACTAGTTACTTATAAACTCAGTTCAATAGATTTAACTAATTAAAATTGCCCATATTCTGTCCAGTTCCCTTTCTTCTGCATTCTGAGAGTAATTTCTTCTCCTTTACACACAGGGCCTTGGAATCATGAAGGACCGGACACCATCCACTCATTGTAACCAAAGAGATTTCTGGACCATAAAGTGAGAAAGTGATAGGTACCACCCACTAGGGCCTGGGTTTCAGTGAAGCCTCACCTAGAGCCACGGAGAGTTGGATGCTGCTAAAGGGCCACTTGCTGCTTCCCTGTGGGTGAGGATTCGACTTCCAGGCAATGCTAGAACATCTTCAGTTAGCTACAGAAATGCCAGACCCCTTCAGAACTCATCCAAAGCTTTAGTTAGACTGCAGGTTTAGGCTTCTCTGGGACTGGTTATACTGTTGTGGTAATTAATAACTGCTCAAACACACTCTCAGTTGTCTATTCAACACATGAGCAGGGCCCGTCTACTCAGAATAGAATCTGCATTTCATTGTTTTAATTTAAAAAAAAAAAAAAAAAGATGGCTAGCTTGCCTCTACCCAGTTGAATTTTCTTTTCTGTCTTTCTCTTTTTCAGTTTGTCTGTTTTGAGTTTCCTTTTTTTCCCCTGCTTCCTTTGTTTGTTTTCTTGTTTTAAAGAGAGTAAATGAAGTTGAGTGGGTAGTACAATGTGGGGGAGAATGTAGGAGGAGTTAAGGGATG